>NW_008352659.1:1061814-1077373 GCF_000622305.1 Nannospalax galili | reverse complement strand
TGCCTTGATCCAGTGAGTTAAAGAACTTTAACAGTGATTCCTGGTGTTGATCTCAAACATATTATTTTATCTTTTTTATTATTTTAGGGTAACTTTGGAATGTTCTCTGTCTTAGTGGGTTTTGCTTCATGGTATTAGAAGTGTAACCTCTAGTTTCTTAGGAGGATTAAATGAAGGAATGGCTTTGCCTTCCCAGCACCCATCAAAGTGGCCTCTGAGCTTTACTTCACAGGGTCCTGTGTGGGCTTCACTTTCTTCTGTCCAGCCAGACTGCCCTTTCACCTGCCTCTCTACACATAGACACCCTGTCTACTGCCCATGTTCCATCCTCTGGGAAGCCTTCCACACAGCCTTGACATAATTAACCACACCTGGTTTCCTGAGTCCCAAATTTTATAATGTAGTCTCTCTCCCAAATTACCTTCCCCAGACAACTGGACCCCTTGAGGGCAGATGCCAGGCTTGGTCAGACTTGGGTTCTCGGCTAACCAAGCTCAGGGCTTGATGGACGGCTCACACTCAGTCTGTTTCATGAATGAGCAGCTCAGAGAACTGATGATGTTCCTTCTTGTTTCTACTTTAGGGCATTCTTCTTGAGCACCGAGAAAAAGAATTTGGAGACAAAGTGAACCCGCTTTCTGTTCTGGAAGCTGCAAAGAAGATCAAACCACAGACTCAGGCCTCAGAGAAAAACTGATCATGGGCAGCTGCTGCCTCGTGGAGAGCTAGGCTTGCACCTGTGTGCACTGGAGGACTTGTGTTTCTACCATGGCCCTGAGGAGTTAGAAACCCCTGGCACCATATTCTCACTAGAGATTAGTCATGTACTTTAATATTATTTTCCATTTAGTATGAGTAAGGCAAAGAGGTCCCAAACAAAACTGATTACAATGTAACAAACCAGTGAGAGTCATTTCAGGAAAGACTTGGAAAATCCAAGGTTTAAAGTTAACTGCTGTACCTCTGTACAAATGTGCATTTGAGTGCTGTTATCTGGTGATTTTTATTTTCATATCTTCAAAAATCTCAAAAGAAGAAAAACTTTCTCAGCATGCACAAGGTCCTGGGTTCAATCCCCAGAGTCATACACACACACACACACACACACACACACACACACACACAAAACCCCCTCAAAAAAATCTAAGAAAAGCTTGATTGACTTGAAAATTAGAGAATATAAGGTTTTTGGTTTATGTATTTACTGTGAATGACTTGTTATATAATGTCAAAGTAATTAATCTGTAAAGGAATTGATGTGTTATGAGATAACATGAAGTATCCTGTTTAATCATTTTCTGTTCTAAACTCTGAAATTTGTTTTACTGGAGGAAGCTGTCACTTCTGGCTCTAATAAATTATGCATCAGAAGTCATCTTTGTGCAAAAGTTTTCATCACCTACCCATCACCCCTTGCAGCTTTTAATTTTTTTATTTTTTATTTATTTCTCTTATGAGTGTTTTGTCAATGAGCAGCACAGCAAATGACATTGCTGCAGTACTGGCACTTTTTTTTTTTTTTTCAAGACAGCATCTCCCTGTAGCCCCAACTGGCCTAGAACTTGCTATGTAGACCAAGCTGTCCTTCAACTCACAGTGCCTCATGAATGCTGGGATTAAAGGTGTTGCGCCACCATGCCCAGCCTTAGTAGTAGCACTTTTGTCTTGGGGGTAATCAACAGCTACCTAATTGGACTTAAAGCCCACTCAATGGGAGGAAACTCATGTGTGGTACTGTAAACCTAGCCAAATATACATAGCTGGAGAGGTCATAGATCTTAAAAAAAACAAAAAACAAACAAAAAAACCTCCAAGGCTGTCACATCCCTAGGCAAATATAATTTCTTACTATGTGCAAATTATGGATCCTTCAATTTATAGACAAGTAATGCACTTGGCACTACACAAAGTTTTTCTGATAATGAATAATAAAAATATTTGTCATATCATTGACTGAAAGTAAAAAAAAATCTATATTTTCCAGGTATATACAGTAGGGAGGGGTGACTCTATCGGCCATGATCTAAGAAGTTTGAAAATGATCAAAAACCACCAGATATGATAGCACGTGCCTTTAATCCTAGCGCTCAGGAGGCAAAGGCAGGCAGAGCTCTATGAGATCAAGGCCAGCTGGTCTACATACCAACTTCCAGGCCAGCTGGGGCTATAGGGAGACCCTCTCTTAACCTTCCCCTCAAAAAAAGAAAATTATCAGAAAGATTCATTCTGTCATCTTGTTAGTCATTTGCTGTCTTCTCTGGAGGAATGATTCTGGCAGTTAAATTTGGTAGCTGCTTTCATGTTGGTCTTGTAACCTAATCCACTGTCAGGTGACAGAGCATACATAAGATTAAATAGATCTCCCATTCATTCATTGGATATGTTTGAATTTTGTCTTGTAAGTATAAGGTCAGAAGAAATCAAGGAGAGCCCTCTTCTAAGGAGTCTCAACCAAGATACCAAGTGGCTCAGAGGGAGGGGGAGAGGAATGAGAATCAGAAGAGAACTAGGCTAGACTGGAGGAAAGGATTTTGCCCTCTAGGAAAATTCAGAAAGAGACAGGCTAGAAGTCAAGCCAGGAAAGTAGGAGAGGTAGGGACTGAGTTTGCAGTAAATAGGGGCAGGTGAATCAGGACCAAGATCAGATTTGGCTCTGATGATGGCTTCCTGAAGTGTACACAGCTCATGCTGGGCTGGGTTTGCAGCTTTTGCAGCAACATCCTTTGGCACTTGCTTACCTAGGGTCGATATGACTTTTCTCCCAGAAGCTGTGATCCCTGGGCATCCAGGATGAGATAACGAAATCAAGTTCTTTGGTGACTCAGAACACACCAGATGGCCCCGAAATAGTTCTCTCTTGCAGTTAAAGAAAAGCAAAACTTGAACTGGAAAGATGGCTCAGTGGGTAAAGTACTTGCTGTTCTTCTAGAGGACTTGAGTTTTGTTCCCAGCACCTATGTTGGGCAGCTCACAACCACCTGTAACTCCAGGGGATCTGACACTCTTTGGCCTTCCAAGGGCACTAGCATATTGTAGCATACATTCACACAGACAAATATGCATACATAAAAATAAGTCTTTTAAAAGAAAAGGAAAATAAAAGCAAAACTGAGATGGGGAGATGGATTAGTGAGTCAAGTGTTCTCTGTTTGTACATGAGGACCTGAGTTCAGATTTCCAGCACTCATAAAAAGCTGTGCATGGGGCCTGGAGAGATGTCTCAGCAGTTAAGAGAACTGGCTGTTTTTGCAGAGGACGTGGGTTGGGTTTCCAACACCCACACCCTCTTCTGGCCTTCATGGGCATTGTGTGACATGGGTGCACTTACATGCAGGTAAACACTCATAAATTTTTTTTAACTCTTGCATTGTTTTATTACATATGCACACATAAATGTGTATATAAATACAGATATATATGGGGAGAGAGAGGGGGAGAGAGAGAGAGAGAATGAGAGAAATGTAAAGAGTATCCCACTGTAAGGCTGTTCTGGAACTCACTATGAATGTAGCCAAGAATGGCCTCAAACTCATAGCAATCCTCCTGCCTCAGCCTCCTGACTGCTGGAATTACAAGTGTGAACCACCATGCCTGCTTCCTGCATACTTAAAAAAAATTTTTAATTGAGTTTTTGTGTATTTCATACAGAAAATCTTTGTACCCCCTTCCCCTTTGGCACCTCCTATAGCCCCATTGGAGTTCATAGAGTCTGTCGTTTGTGTTAAGGTCTATCATGTAAAGTTAGTTTCCTCAGATGTTCCTCAGTGCAAGTTCATCCACCCAGATCTAGTCAGCCTATCCAGAGTCCCTCCCTTTAAGAAGATCAGCTCTTCCTCACCCAGCAGTAATCAGCTGCCAACAATTTTTCGGCTAAGATTGGGGCCTGCTGTTCATTTTCACAGTTCTGTGCTGGGTTTTTGTCTGTTTAAGTTTGCATGGGTCTTGTGCATGCTGACACCATTGCTATAGGTTCATATGAGAAGAGTCCCAGGAGTCTGTGGGACTATTTCCGTATGGTCATGCATCTCCTCCCTGGCTCTTACAGTCTTTCTGTCACCTCTTCTGAAATGGTCCTTGAGCTTAAGGTGGGTGGATTTTAATACAGGAGTCCTGTCCAAGGACTCACACTCTGTAGACTCTTATTCTCTGTGTTTTGGCCATTTGTGACCTTTTGTGTTCCTGGCCCTCTGTTGCATGAGGGAACTTCATTGATGAGAATTGAAAGATGCATTACTTGTCTATAAATTGAAGGATCCATAATTTGCACATAGTAAGAAATTACATTTGCCTAGGGATGTGACGGCCTTGGAGTTTTTTTTTTTTTTAAGATCTATGACCTCTCCAGCTATGTATATTTGGCTAGGTTTACAGTACCACACATGAGTTTCCTCCCATTGAGTGGGCTTTAAGTCCAATTAGGTAGCTGTTGATTACCCCCAAGACAAAAGTGCTACTACTAAGGCTGGGCATGGTGGTGCAACACCTTTAATCCCAGCACTCATGAGGCACTGTGAGTTGAAGGACAGCCTGGTCTACATAGCAAGTTCTAGGCCAGTTGGGGCTACAGGGAGATGCTGCCTTAAAAAAAAAAAAAGTGCCAGTACTGCAGGAATGTCATTTGCTGTGTTGGTCATTGACAAAACACTCATAAGAGAAATAAAAAATAAAAAATAAAAAGCTGCATTCTTGTAATCCCAAGTGCTAGGAAGTAGAGACGGAGGATCCTAGGGCCTTGCTAGCCAGCCAATCCTGCCAGTGAGCTTCAGGTTCAATGAAAGACAGTGTTTGAAAGGTAAGGGGAGGAGGCTAGAGAGATGGCTCAGTGGTTAAAAGCATTGGCTGCTCTTGCAAAGGACCTGGGTTCAGTTCCCAGCACCCATATGGCAACTAACAAGCGTCTGTAACTCTAGTTCTAGAAGATCCAACACCCTCTTTTGGCCTCCACAGACATTGCATGCAAACAAAACACTCATACATATAAAATAAAAATAAATACAAAAATTTTAATTAAAAATAAACAAGTGGAGGGCAGAAGGGGCAGACACCCAATTTCGGTCCTTATCTGTCACACATTCACCCACAGGTGCATGTGCTTCTACACACATGTGAACATACAAAGACACACAAATACATTTTTAAGAGGGCGAAACTCAAAAGAGCATTTCGCTGATGGATGCATACATGGACATCTCTGTGATCTCACTCAACAGCTCTTTTCTCTTGGGGTCCTCACATTCCAGTCTTCTCTCTCCTGTTACTATGCATTGTGGAGAAAGCACTGGGTTGAGCCATGAAGTGAGCTCAATTTCTAGTTTACTGTGACTTTAAGTAAAGCTCTGATCCTCTGCACTGGTAGAGTGAGTGTAAAAACTCCAATTTGCCATTCAGAGCTGTTTATAAAAAAAAATTACTGAGAATTATGCCAGTCTTTCTCTAACATACTGAAGCATCTCATTAAAATGAAGACTTGAAGAAAAACAAAGGTGGACACTAAAGGCAGTAGAGGAAGATTTCCTTCTTAGGAGACAGTAGGGCATAAACCTTAGTAGAGCCCCAGTCAGCTCTGATCTGTGCAGAAGTGAGTAGGAATTTTAAAGGGAGAATGAGGGAGGAAGGCACAGAAGGGGCTGGAGTAGGGTCAGAGACATGGAAAATTACAAAAACTGGTGCTGGTGGGGGGTAGAGAAGGCTGTATGTGGTGACTTTTTTTGAACTTAGACTTCTAGCCTCCCAGGAGTCTAGGAATTAGGGTACCTTTCTTGACAACTACATTTTAAGTGAGTGGCTCCAGGTCCTTGTAGAAACCCTGGCTTGTAGGAAATAACATATGTATCTAAAGAGACAGAGAAAGGATTGGTAATTGAAAATTTGACATTTTTTTTTTTTTTTTTTGAAATATGGTCTCATGTAAACCATGTAGCTGATAATGGCCTTAAACTCCTGATCTTTCTGTCTCTACCTCCCAATTGCCAGGAGTCCTGTGCCACCACACCTGGTTTATGCACTGCTAGAGATCAAACCCAGGGCTTCATACATGCTAGGCAAGCAACCTACCAACCGAACTAACGCCCCCTGCCCTAACACTGGTAAATCTTAGGAAGTAAATGTTCTGGTTGGGGATGTCCAGTGGTAGAGCGCTTGCCTAAAATAATGTTCTAAGGAAAGGGAAGTTAGTTGCCTGTAGTCGATGTGTGGGCTGGAACAAATGGCAAATTCTCTTGGCTGCCTTGATCTTCCCTAGGTGGGGACTCAAGGGGAGACCCAGCCTTGAGCTGCAGTAAACTGTGTAGTGCTTGTTTAGGTCTTTCAGTGTGTGCTGGGGCTGGTGGGGACACCATGCTTTCTGCTCCAAGTGTTGCTGCTCTCAAGACAGTGCGGCAGCCTAGGCCGGGGCCCATGGTTTTGAATGTTTTAACAAGCTCCAGGTGGTCTTGATGTTATGCGGGTCCGTGGGTCACACTTTGAGAAGGGAGGCTCTAATGAGGACCCTGTGAAGGTATTCATCTCTGTGGGCTCTGGGCTTGAAGCTTCAGCAGTCTTTACAAGCATTAGCAAGGTTTTCTTTTCCTTTATTTGAATAGTTGTGGGATAATCCACAATGGGAACTACTGAAGAATTGCAGGACAATTTTCCTGCTGTAAAACCTATGGAGATTTTTTTTTTCTTGCTTTTAAAAACAAACAAACAAACAAACCTGCTCAGGCTGCTGGTTGATCTTCTGGGATGGGACCCAGGCATCAGTTTTATAAAATTAACTAACTAATTTTTGTTTTTATGAGAAAGAGTCTTGCTATATGCCCCTGGGCAGCCTGGCAACAGTATTTCTTTAAGTTCCTGGGTGATTCCAATATGCGGCAAAGGGTGAGATCTTAGAGAGCCAGGCTTCCCCCCACGCCCCCGCTGGACTTAGGTGTTGCTTAGGTGTGCCCAATTCTTCCCTTTTGAAATAAGACAGTACATGCTTTGGATTTTAGAGGAGCCCACAGTTAAGAGACTTGTAAAAAGAGACTATGGACTTTAAATGTTTGGATTTTTTAAGAACCGTGGAACTTTTAAGGTTGTTGAGTGATGTGGCAGGGCAGCGTTCCTCCACGGCTGTGCTTCAGCTCCTGCCTCCAGGTTCCTGTCCCAAGTTCCTACCTTGGGCTCCCTCAGTGATGAACTGTAGCCCAGGAGATATAAGATAAAATGAACCCTTTCCTCCCCAAGTTGATATTGGTCAAGAGTTTTTTTTTATCACAGCAACTGAAAAGAAACTAGAACACATGTGGAAGTCAGAGGCTACGCTTTAGGAGTTGATTCTTTTCTTATACCATGGGTTCCAGACTGGGTTGAATTCATGTCACCAGGCTTGGGTGACAGGTGATTTTACCAGCTGGATCATCCATCCTGCTGGCTTCTGACTTCTGAATTTTAGCAATCAAGATGGGAGTCCATGGGAGGGCTGTAAGAAGAGTGACAGCCGCATGTGGTGGCACACACCTTTAATCCCAGCACTCAAGAAGCACTAAGAGTTAAAGGCCAGCCTGGTCTACATAGCGAGTTCCAGGCTAGCTGGGGCTACAAGGAGACCCTGTCTCAAAAAGACCACATGATCAAGTTCTCATTATCTTGGTTGCTTGGACAGAAAAGACCATAAAAGATCAAATACGGTAGCATGGAGATCACCTGACTGCTGGGGTAGACTTAAAGGCATAACCATGATGCTCCTGGATGTAGGGTGTGTGTGTGTGTGTGTGTGTGTGTGTGTGTGTGTGTTAGACAGAGACAGAGAGAGAGTAGACAATTTTAATGTGCTGCCACAGTAACAAGGAGTGAACTAGGGGCATTAAGTATCAATTTGTACATACTGAAACAACGCTAATAATGCTTAGAAGAATGATCGTCACTGGGCTTCAATTCACACAGAGGGCTCTGTGCATAGGTGGCAAAGTGCCAAGGCAAGCATAGAACAATAGACATTGTGATGCCAGGGTGAGACCCAGCCAGGAACCTCGAACTTTGAAAACAAATCCCATTGCTGGGGACTGGGGAGTTGCGCAGTGGGTAAGAGCACTTGCTGTGTAAGCATGAGGAGCTGAGTTCAAATCCAGTACCCATATAAAATCCACACATGGCTGTGCACACCTGTAACCTCAGCATTAGGGGATGGGTGAGGGAGGGGGAGACAGGAGCCCCACCGGACTAATTAAAAAAAAAAAAATACATAGTGTGTGTGTGTGTGTGTGTGTGTGTGTGTGTGTGTGTGTGTGTTAGACAGAGACAGAGAGAGAGTAGACAATTTTAATGTGCTGCCACAGTAACAAGGAGTGAACTAGGGGCATTAAGTATCAATTTGTACATACTGAAACAACGCTAATAATGCTTAGAAGAATGATCGTCACTGGGCTTCAATTCACACAGAGGGCTCTGTGCATAGGTGGCAAAGTGCCAAGGCAAGCATAGAACAATAGACATTGTGATGCCAGGGTGAGACCCAGCCAGGAACCTCGAACTTTGAAAACAAATCCCATTGCTGGGGACTGGGGAGTTGCGCAGTGGGTAAGAGCACTTGCTGTGTAAGCATGAGGAGCTGAGTTCAAATCCAGTACCCATATAAAATCCACACATGGCTGTGCACACCTGTAACCTCAGCATTAGGGGATGGGTGAGGGAGGGGGAGACAGGAGAATCACTGGGGCTTGCTGACCAGCCAGCCTAGAAAAAAAAAATACAAGCTCCAGGTTCAATGACATATCATTTCAAGGGGATATGATAGTGATAGCTAAGTATAACCCACAGGGCTGTAGAGATAGCTTAGTGATTAAGAGCACTTGCAGAGGACCTGGGTTCAAATCCCAGAACCCACATGGAGGCTAATAACTGTCTGTAACTCTAGTTCCATAGGATCCAACGCTCTCTCTGTCCTCTGCAGGCACTGTATGACACAAGTGCACTTACATACATATAGGCAATACACTCATACACATAAAATAAAAATAATAAATTAAAAAAAGAAAAGTATACTCCAACATCCTCTTCTAGCCTCCACATATGCATGGGAGTACACATGCATAAGCCACACACAACACACACACACTCACACTCCCTCATCACTTAGACCAAATCCTAGTCTAGTTAAGTCAGACTCTTGGCATTAGTTTTTTTTTTTTAATTCCCTAGGGAATTCTGGTATGAAGTCAAGGTGGAAAAGCACTGCTCTAAATTGAGAAACAATTGTGAAATCTTTGAGAAGCAAAGGAATTTTCCCCTTTATATCAAAGCCTTTGTCAGTGTCTGTTTTGGATTTAGCCAAGAGACACTCATGCCCTAATTTCCATGATGTTTATTCAGGAAACATGGGTAAACTTTCCCAAGAGGTAGCTTTTGTCATATCAGTCTCCAGAAAAAGGAACTCTTTAGTGAGATGGCTGATTGCAGGCTGAGACTGAACACATAGACCAGCTTGTCCTATCGGATGCCAAATGGGTTTACAAAGACCACTGTGGGCTTTAGAAAGAACAGGCTCAGGTTGGGTGTGGTGGTGCATGCCTTTAATCCCAGCACTTGGGAGGCAGAGGCAGAGGCTGGCAAATCTCTGTGAGATTAAGGCCAGCCTGGTCTATATAGTGATTTACAGGCCAACTGAGGCTACAGGAAGACCCTGTGTCAAAAAAAAAAAAGGAACAAGCTAAAAAGGCTGTCATGTGCCAAAGATGGGAACATCAATAAGAATAATTGCAACTTGGATGGTGCTTACCACAGAAACTTACAACTGGTCAAAGGATGAAGCATAAGTGCCTATGGAATACTCGGCCACAAATGAAACGTCCATACCATTCCATCAAGGATCAGGGACCATCACAGAAGAAGGGGCAAAGATTGTAGGAGCCAGAAGTCTGGGAGGACTGGAGCAAAACAGTATCTTCTGGACACAGCAGGGCTGCTGCACTCATGAACTCACAGAAGCTGCACTTGCCTGCACAAGATCAAGCCAGCCAGCATTCCAGCATGAAATGGGGAAGGGGTTCATGAATCCCTACCCCTAACTGAGGAGCTATGGACAGTTGATGGTTTCTGGGGGAGAGTCAATCAATTTTTCTTAAAAAAAAAAAAGACATTCTTAAGGGTGTGACTCTTGGATTGTACTCCAGGGGATGGCTCCACATTCATGAATAATATATATATATATGGCAGAAATTGGACTTGTTAGGTTATTAAAAAAAGAGGACATGAATTTGTGGGGAAGTAGGAAGGTGGGGTGGATCTGAGAGAAGTTAGGGGGAGCAGTGTTCAAAGTACATTGCATTAAATTATCAAAGAATACAATATTTAAAAAAAGAATAACTGTAACAAATCAAAAACATCAGATGTGTCTAAATCCATGAATTCTTTATGATCCTTGAGTGATGCTAAGAAAATGACTTGTTTTGGAGTCTGGTAAACACAGAAGAAAGTAGACAAGCATTTACCTTGCTTTAGTTATTTAAAGTGACCAGTAAGTAACTTGCTGGAAGTTTCTTATTGCTGAAATGCTAATACGAAAGTTACCCCGGGGCAGCCATCTGGGAGAGGTCTGCGTCCTTGAAAGCCTTCTCTGTGTCTATCCAAGGCAGCTTCTTGCAGAGCTTTATCCTAGCCCGTGGTATGTCACAGCACAGATCAAGGCCGGATCTGGATTCTACCATTTCACATTATGGGGGGAAATGTTCTCTGGGGGATGATGTTAAACACTCAAATCTGGACAGGTGCAACTCTCTTTTTTCGTAGAAGGACATCTCCAGAGCTGGACCAGCTGTTTTCCATGATACCTTGGGCTGTTTCCTTCATTCTCTGGGTTCATTTCTCCATCTGTACCATTCAGATGCTCTGGATTTGGCAGCTGTGGGCACTATAAATCCTTCAGTGGTGCCAAAGGTTGAGGTCTCCGTTCACATGCATTGACTCTGTTACTGACCCCACACTATTTGGATCAGTACACTGGACATACCAGAAAAACAAAAGAACATGGATCTTGTCCATCCTAGTTTCTTCAGCACCCATCACAGAGCCGGGCCCTCAACAGAGAATATACTTTGTAAACAAAAGCAACTATAAACCAGGTCAATGGCTAATGGGTAACTAGAAAAAAAAAATGAAGACTTATAGCAAAAAGGTCTGGGCTACTTGCTGTGTAATGAGTGCCTACAAGTTGGTTTTTTTTTTTTTAAAAAAAAAGGCTAGTGGCTGGAGAAATGGCTCAGCAGTTAAGAGCACTGTCTGTTCTTGCAGAGGACCTGGGTTTGGTTCCTAGCACCCACATGGCAGATAACAACCATCCCTATCTCCACTTCCAGGGGATTCAACGCCCTCTTCTGACCTCTGCAGGCATTGCACAAGATGTACATGCAGGCAATACACTTATATATAAAACAAAAATAATTTTTTTAATGGAAGGCTATCAGTGGTTTCCAGTCCTACATCTAAGTGAAGATCACATATCTGTGCCAGGAACAGCCAAATATTTAACTTTGTGAAACACTATAATCTACAAAGTTCATACTCAAGATCCACACAATCAAGTTACAAAAAGAAAACTGTCAAAAATAAAACAAAACTCATGATCTTTGAAGTAAGTTTACAATTTTGGGTTGGGCCACATTCACAGCTAGCCTTAGCCACATGCAACTGCATGTGGCTAATGGGCCACAGGTTGGACACACCAGCTAGACTTTCTTTTAGCCCTACTGTACCCAAATAAACACTGTACCCAAATACACCACAGAGGTAGAAGCAAAGGAGATCCAGAAGTCTACCACAGTGGAAACACCTAGGATTGTCTCTGTTCTCTTTAGCAACACCTTTTCTGTAATACTGGGTCCTGGGCTGGGTAACTGCTCCAGGTGAGCACATATTTCTACCTGTGGTTCTGGTCCTTTTGGGCTTAGTAACATGGATTCTGGCTCTGACTTGATGTCTTCCACTGACATGATGTCAATTAAGAAGCTACAAATCTCATGACAGAAATCTTTGCCTCCACATCCAGAGACATTGGTGACCATATGAAATAGATGTGTTGATAGCTCAACGGGTAAAGTACTTGAAGTGTGAGGGCCTGAGTTTGAATCCTTAGTACTCATAAAAAGCTGGGTATGCTAGAACTATAATCCCAGTTCTCCTATGACAAAATGGGAGGCAGAGCTAGGAGAATTCTCTGAAGCACATGGGCCACCTAGCCTGGTATATGTTGCAAAGCGATCCTGTCTTGATGTGGAAGGCAAAGATGGGCACATTAGGCTGTTCTTAAACCACCACACACTTACATACAGGAAAGCATGCACATGTGCAAGCACATACACACACATAAGATTAAAAAGATTAACAAACAGACTAGCTTTTCTAAGGGGACTATATGGGTCACAGATAGAGACTGCAGGACAATTCTCCAAGTAACCTTGGACAGATTCAGCTCGCTACTATATATATATTTGGCTTGTAGAATTGTAACTGTAGAATATGCTGGAAATCCAACATCTTGAGATAAGGAAGAACTGGCCAGAATAGACAGGGCTCTAACCTACCATACCTACAAAAAGGATATCAATGCTTTAGCCCAGTTAGAGTCATTTAGCCTTGAAGCATAACACTCAGGTTGACTGATCTATGGGGTGCATTGGCTACAATGCAAATGGGACACAGAGAGACAAAACTCCACCCACCTTAGCTTTGCCAAGCCTTGCGGGAAACTGCTCATAATAAACCCTAAGCTTCTATTGTTTCTTGCTTCTTGTCTGTAAATGATAAACCTGATTCATGCACTTTGTATATTTTGTCTCAGACAAGTTAGTAACCAGGTCACAATGAACCTGCTTCCTACAGAAATAATAAACCATTCAAACATGCCGAGATTTTATCAAAGTCTAATTGACCAGGTAGGGAGTAAAATGTTCAAATCCAACGCATTTTAGCCATCCTGTCTCATCAAAGGAAGCTAGGAAGGGAGACAGAGACACACTTGTGAAAGCCCCATTCCAGAAGTACTGGTTTCCTGAAAGATTAAGACTTAATCACAGGACTAAGAATGCCTCCCCTTCCTCCCACTCTAAATATTATCACCATATTAGAAAAGAATAATTTATAGTAGTTCTTTTCATCTGGTACATTATGCTCAACTACCAGGAGAAAAATGCAAGGTATACTAAAAGGTCAAAAGTAGTCTGAGTACACACAGCAAGTATCAGAACCAGACTCAGGCGTGGAAGGACATTGAAATGATCAAAGCACCTCTAGGGCCTCGGGGGTGGGGGGCTTAGTTGGTAGAGTGTTTGCCTAATATGCATGAAACTCTGGGTTTGATCCCCAACACCACACAGCATGGGCATGGTGGTGCATACCGGTAATTCCAGCACTCAGGAGGTAGAGGCAGGAGGATCAGAAGTTCCAAGTCATCATTGGATACATAATGAGTTTAGGGTCAGCCTGGAATGCATGAGAGCTTGTCTTGATAGACTGATGGAAAGAAGGAGAAAGGAAGGAAGGAAGGGAGGGAGGGAATAGTGAATCAGTAAATACAAATTTTTTTTTGTCTTTTTGAGACAGGGTCTCCCTGTAGCCTCAGCTGGCCTGGAACTCACTATATAGACCAGGCTGGCCTTGAACTCACAGAGATCTGCTTGCCTCTACCTCCCAAGTACTGGGACTAAAGGCGTGAGCCACTATGCCTGGCTAGGAAAACAATTATTTCTATGCAGTAATTTCTTTTGACTAAAGTAGACACCATGCTAGAACACCTGGGAAATGTAAGCAGAGATGGAAATTCTAAGAGACACTAAAGGACATGCTAGTGATAAAAGATTATAAAAGGAACAGTGAATGATTCTTCCACAACTGAAAGGAAAAAAGACTGAAAAAAAAAGAAAGTTCACAAAAACTATGAGACAACCACAAGAGGTCTAACAAATGCACAGACACTAAGCAAGAGCAGAAGGGAACGACATGCCTAAAGTAACAGTGACTGAGGATTTCACCCAGTTAGCTAGATGCCTAACTATAGATCCAAGAATCTCAGAGAACACAAAACAGGACAGATGCCAGCACACACACACACACACACACACACACACACACACACACACATGCGCGCGCGCGCCATATGTGGGCATTTTGTAATGGTTCCTTTCGTTACTTGAACAAAATACCCAACAGGAACAACTTCAGGGAGGAAGATTATTTTAGCCTGTGGTTTTGGAGGGATTTTGGTTCACCATCATGGGAAGGAAGTGGTGGAAGCCTCTCTCTCCATGGCTAGGAGCATGTGGCAGGGATTACTCACATGGTGGGAGCCTGGGAAGCAGAGAATAATTGGAACTAGGGACCAGGCTAATAATCTTCAGAGGTTCACTCCTAGAGTCCTACTTCCAGCAACTAGGACCAACTTCTAAAGACTCCATGGCCTTCAAACTAGCACCATGAGCTGTGGACCCAGCATTTGAACACGTGTCTGTGGGAGGCATTTCAAATTCAAATCATAACAGCATATCATATTCAAGATGAAAAAATCAAGGATGAAAAAAGTCTTGAAAGAAACCATGGAGAGGGAAAAAAATACTTATAAAGGAGCCCAGATAAGAATTATATCCAGTGGCTAGAGAGATGGCTCAGTGGTTAAGAGCACTGGCTGCTCTTGCAGAGGACCCCGGTTCAATTCCCAGCCCCCACATGGCAGCCAACAACCATCCTTAATTCCACTTCCAGGATATCTGATGTCCTCTTCTGACCTCCGTGGGCACTGCACGACACGGATGTGCTTACACACTTGCAGGCAATATACTCATACACATAAAATAAAAATAATAAAATATTAAAAAAAGAATTACATCGAATTTTTCCTCAGAGAGAATCAAAGAAGAAGAGGAGGAAGAAGAGAAGGAGGAAAAGGAGGAGGAGGAGGAGGAGGAGGAGGAAAGAGAGGGGAGAGAAAGAGAAAGAAGAAAAGGAGAAACAGAAGCAGAGACAAAGACAGAGAGAGGCAGAATGAATTCGGGAAAGGGCAATGGAAGCAGGGAATGATGGAGCACACAGTAGATCGTGGCATGTGCCTGTAATTCCAGCACTTGGGAGGCTGAGACAGAAAGACCTTGAATTCAAGGCCAGCTGGGCTACATAGAGGACCTTTCTCACAAAAAACAAGGTGTCAGGGAGATGGCTTTGCAGGTAAAGGCACTTGCTACACAAGTCTCTTAGGGCTAGAGAGATGGTTCAGTGGTTAAGAGCACTGACTGCTCTTGCAGAAGACTCAGGTTCGATTCCCAACACCCACATAGTGGCTAACAACCATCTATATCTCCAGTCCCAGGGGATCTGACACCCTCTTCTGACCTCCGAGGACATGGCACAACATAGGTGCACTTACATTCATGCAAGCAATACACTCATACACTAAAAATAAATAAATAAATAATAAATAAATAAATAAATAAATAAATAAATAAAGTCTATTGACCTGAATTCAATCCCTGAAAACTACATAAAGGTAGATGGAGAGGGAGTACATGCCCACAGACATACATCATGCACATACATACAATAATAATAAATAAAC
>NW_008352659.1:1048763-1061481 GCF_000622305.1 Nannospalax galili | reverse complement strand
GACCGGGTGTGGTGGCGCATACTTTTAATCCCAGCACTCAGGAGGCAGAGGCAGGCAGATCTCTATGAGTTCAAGACCAGCCTAGTCTACATAGTGAGTTCCAGGCCAGCTGGGGCTACAGGGAGACTCTGTCTCAAAAAGACCAAAAAAAAAAGTCCATGTGTCTTTTTTAGTTGCACCTGTACCTCCCAGTAAATGTTTGCTATAATTTACTGGTATGTAAAATGCAGCTAATTTGATAATGGTTTATTCATGTCTGAAATACTGTAGTCTAGGCTGCCATGGGTTTCACTGTCTATATAGATATATACAAAAGCCTAAATGCCCACTGATCTGATGCCAGATAACATATTGTTATACAATCATTAAAAGTGAAGGGTTGGGGGATGGAGAGATGGCTCAGCAGTTAAGAACATTCGTTGTTCTTGCAGAAGACCGGGGCTCGAACCCACATGGCAGCTAACAACTGTCCGTAACTCCAGTTCCAGGGGATCCGACAGCCTCTTCTGTCCTCCATGGGCGTTGCACGACACAGGTGCACTTACATACATGCAGGCAATACAGATATACACATAAAATAAAAATAATAAATAAAATATTGTTTAAAAAAAGTGAAGGGTTGTTTTTCTGGTGTTTTGAGACACGGTCTCGCTGTAGTCCCAGCTGGCCTGGAACTCACTATGTAGACCAGTCTGGCCTTGAAGTCACAGAGATCCACCAGTCTCTGCCTCCTGAGTACTGGGATTAAAGGCATGGGTCACCATACCTGGCATAAAAGTGAAGAATTTTTAATGTACTTGATAAGCATATCATATATATCAATATATTTGAACTTTGTTTTTGAGCAGAGTCTTACTATGTTGCCCAAGATGGCTTTGAACTCCTGGGTGCAGGTAATCCTCCTACCTCAGCTTCCTGAGTATCTGGGACTACAGACATATGCTATCACATCTAGCTTAAATGCATTTGTAATACAAACCAAACTATGCTGACAATTCAAAATATATTGGTAAATTAAAAAACAAAGCATGGGGTGGGTCAAATGGCTCAACAGGTTAAGGTATCCGCTTTACCTGCTTTCCACCTGACCAACCAACTTGAGTTCCATTCCTGGGGCCCACGTGATAGGAGGTGAGAACTGATTCTGCAGTTGTCCTTGACGAGCGTGCACCCAACCTCCTTATGTGCACATGTACACACACACACACACACACACACACACACACCAAAAACAAAAAATAAAGCATACAGAATTCCATGTAATCTGTCTAGATCTATCTACATTTTATTAGCTAGGGTTAAGCAACACTGATATTTATTTCTCCCTAACATAATAACCTGTACATAAGCAATCCAGGGCTGGGAATGTCAGAGACTAGTTGGGTCAGGAACCAGTTTCTTCCATATTGTTACTTATTCTGGGTTGATACCTTCTATCTAAAAGATACCCACAGTTCACTAGAGCTGGTGGGGAGCAGGAGTAGAGGTAGCGTTTCTTTCCCTTAAGAGCCTGAAAACAGCACACCTCACTTTTGCTCTCAACTCACTGGCCAAGACTCAGAGGTATACTTAACTTCAAGAGTGGCAGGGAAATTTTCCTTCCTTCTTCCCTCTTCCCTCCTTTTCTTTCCTTCCAGTCTCCCACTCCTCCTTCTCTCTCTTCTCTCTCTCTCTTCTCTCTCTCTCTCTCTCTCTCTCTCTCTCTCTCTCTCTCGTCAGGGTCTCTAAGCTTGACCCGTAGCCCCAGAAATGTTGTCTTTCTCCTACATAGCTTGTATATAATTGGAAGTTATAGTTTATCCCTCCTCTCCTTCCTCCACAAAAGAATGGATTTCAGGGTAAAGTCTTCCCTAACATATATACATAAAAATACATGAAACCCTAATAGTAGTATTTGTCTCTAAGAACAGGGTACTACTGGTTGGGACATAGTTTGGAGGGAAATGTTCCATTTAATATTCCTTTATACCTTGTTTCATACGAATGTGTTAACCAGCCAAACATTTCAAACACTGTTCTAACAAGTAATAGCACATTATGTACTCAGCAAACCCTCTGCCTGGTTCATTGACAAGAAGTTTGCTTGTCCTCTCTCAGCACCCGAGAGAGGGTTATAGATAGATATGCTGTGAAACACAGGCCACATGAACCACAGAAAATCCATATGGTTTGAGGAGCCTAGAAAGCCCCACGGGCAGCATGAGCAAGGGCCGGAAAAAGAACATGAATCTAGATAAGGGTCCGGGAGAACCAGGTTTCCTGAGCTGGTGGACCCAGCTGGCCCTGGTTATTCTTCTAGACCATGCCTGGTTTGTTAGAGGGATCAGAGGCAATTCTGCTGCCCCCATGGGACTCAAACAGGTGGAAGAGGCCAGAGCCCTCTAGGCAGGGCCAGAGGAACTGAGAGAGGGGCCTGGAAACCCAGGCACAGTCAGCTTTTAAGGCAGAGAGTGCTACTTGCCCTTTGAAGTTGGGAGCCTTTGAAGCTGTTGCCAGGCAGAGGCCAAGCTGCCTTTATTTGATTCTGCTCTAGCTTTTGTGACTTGAGAGAACCTGGCAGGGGTGGGGGGTGGGGTGGGGGTAGGGCACGGATGGACAGATGGACTTCAGGACTGCTTGGGATAGGACCTGGGAGGCCACCCTAGTACAGCAGGATGCCCCTTCCTTAGCCCTGCTGGGATGTGGAGAGAACATAGAACAGACTTCCCTCTCTGTCATGCAGATGACTCAGACCCTTCTCCCTAGCCTGATATCCAGCACCTTCTAGAGGTGCCTATGGGGTTCTGTGCACACTGAAAAACAAAGCCAACCCAACACTTTGTCTACTGTCAAGTGTAAGAAAGTAGAAACAGTTCACATCCCTCTAGGTAGCCGCACGCTACTTCTACAATTAGTAAATCACATTTTTGTAATAGTTACAGAATAGATTTCCCCAATCATTAAATGCAATCATCTTCCTAAATCCAATGATTTAGAGTCACATCAATGTTTCTAACACCTTTGAATACTGGCAAATAATGAGATAAGCATCACCAAACTGCATCAGTATTCACAGTGTATATCTGATTAGACCTGCTAGCATGAGATCTAAACATGTTTATGTTTTGCCATCAGATAGTATGTGCCCAGATGTTGCTCATCACTGCCCTCTCCTGGGGACATGGCCATGCCACACTCACCCAGACTGTGTCCATGGTCTTTGTCAAGGCTTCTTAAACTTCTTACACTTGTGATCCCTTTCATCTGAAAATATTTTCCACCACCGTGGACAAATAGAAATGTGAAAAACCCAATAGGGGGCTGACTAGATGATTCAGTGGGTATAGTTGCTTGTTGTGCAAGGCAGACAACCCGAGTTTCATCCCCAGAACCACATAAAAAGCCAGATATGGTGGTGTGCCTCTGTAATTCCAGCACTCCTACAAGGAGGTGGAGGGATGGAAGGAGATGGAAGGTGAATGGATGGAGAGAATGCCCCAGGTGCCCAGGACCAGCCAGCCTGGAGTAAACAGCATGGAGAAAACAGGAGAGCCCCTCACCAAGTGGAAGGAGAGAACGGGCTCCTGAAAGTTGTCCTGTGACCTCCACACATGTGCCATGGCACACGTGCGTGCACACACACATATACACAGTAATATTAATACATTTTAAAAATAAATTTGGATATTAATGAGGTGTGTGTGTGCTTTTTAAAATTATTTATTTATTTATTGATCTTTTTGAGACAGGATTTCCCTGTAGCCCTGGCTGGCCTGGAACTCACTATGTAGACCAGGCTGGCCTTGAACTCAGAGATCTGCTTATCTCTTCCTCCCAAGTGCTGGGACTAAAGGCGTGTGCCACCATGCCTGGAGTGTGCTTGGTTTTTAAAAATATTTTATTTATTTAATATTTATTTATTATTTTATGTGTATGTGTATCTTACCTGCAAGTACATACGTGCACCCATGTCATCCAGTGCCTGTGGTGGTCTGAAGAGGGGATCGGATCCCCTGGAACTGATGTTAAGAACTGTTGCTAGCTGCCACGTGGATGCTGGAAACTGAACCCAGGTCCTCTGCAGGAGAAGCCAGTGCTCTTAACCACTGAGCCATCTCTCCAGCCCCATGCTTGTTTGTTTTTATGTAAAGAATTAAATCTTGGCTGAATACTTGGTACAGCAGGATGGAGATCATCTTCAATGCTTTTCAGAGTCGATCCACATTTGGATTTTATAATCATCAATGCTGAGAACCACACTTAACATGTTTAGGGTCACTTCAGAAACTGTTGGGAAATTCTGTGCTAATCCTAAGTCAAAATTCATCCCAATATTTTTTTTGTAATGAAACTCAAGCCAGTAATTCAAACAATTCTTAAAATCAAACATTGTAATGCAGTACCATACAAAGATGTGCTGCTTTGATATGTGCTGAGGAATGGTGGGAGGAAAATAACGAACTCTTTGTTTTCTGTCATTAAACCACTATGTTTCTGTAAGAGCAGAAACCTTTGTATGTACAACAAACACATGGCAACATACCGTAGTCTCAAATCTGAGGTGAGACAGTCCAGGCAGCATCCATTGGTATTGCCTGGTGAGTGCACACACTGCATGTTCACAACCAAGGCTGCAGTGTTGTCCCATGAGGTGAGCACTCCCACACACGGCTGGAATTCAAGACATGTTTACCTTTGAACTTGGGATTGGTTTGAGAGTGCTCAGAAACCTTTTACTGTTGCTAAAATTTTCACAATTCCCACATTCACAGATGTGAACCCATATGAGGCTCTTAAATCCATAGTTTAGGAAGCTTTGGCTGGGGCTGGGGGGACAGCTCAGTCAGAACAGTGCTTGCTGTGGAGGCATGAAGAGCTCAGTTTGATCCCGGGCACCCAAGAAAAAAGCTGGTGTTTGGCGGTGTGTGCCTGTAATTCTAGTGCTGGAGAGCAGAGACAGGAGGATCCCCAGGCTTGCTGACCAGACAGTCTAGCTGCATCAGTGAACTCTAGGTTCAATGAGACAATACCTCAAAAAAAAAAAAAGTGGAAAGCAATTAAGGAATACACCCAGCATGGATATATGGCCTCTCCACACATGCAAAAGTGCATGTACCTACACAAATACCATCTGCACGACACGTGAACACACACACACACACACAAGATAAATTCAGAGCTTTGGAGAACAAACAGCCCCTAGGTGGCAGTATGCACATGCAGCAGTAGCTGGCTTGCAAATCTCCCTAGGGACAACTAGATTCTCCCTTGGGGCCAGCTACCCCACCCCCAACAGAGGCGGGGAGGGAGGGAGGGAGGGAGAGAGATCAGGGAGCAGAAGAAACTTTCTGGGCCTCTCCTGGCAGGGCCTGAACATGATGATCCTCAAATCCCTGGGTGTGAGATTGAGACAAGAGGGTATCCAGTCTGGACATAAAGCTGATAGTCCCGATTCTCCACTTGTGGGCTGGGAGACTCCTTTGGAGCCTCTTTTCCTCATTGAGTTTACTAAGGTAGAGCTGTGTAAGGTTGGTTCACATGACGCTTCCACATATAACATTCTTCAGACTGACAAGTGCATATCTGTGCATATCCCATAACATGACATGAGCAATTCAACCTTCAGAGAACACAGCTTTCAGGATCAGAGCTGGTGTTTAGCTCAGCAGTCTGACTCCTGGGTCCTTGCTTTTAGCATTTATGATCTATCTCTCTGTGATCTCTTATTTGACCTCACTGGGTTCCTTCTATGGAAAAATCATCTTATCCCATTTGGAGCAGTTAAAATGTGGTTGGGTCAAAGACAGGGTTGGAGGATTCTGGGAATTTACCTATCGCATGGGTTCCTGCTCTTCCTTATCCCTAGTCTGTAGATGGGGTGACAGGCTTGAGAGACGGCAGGAGCTACTTATCCCCACACTCTGCTAGCACTGCTCTAGCCTCTGCCACTAAAGTGTGCTCCTCTGCCAACACTCATACATGGTGTCCTATCACAAATATCAGTCCTGTCTTACAGGGGACACGATCAAAGGGTAGGGGTCCCATGGCTAAGGCTGCAGAATTCAGAGTAAGAGGTGTTTAGAAGTTGGAAAATTCCTTAAAATAGATCATTTTAGAATAAATAAGGTAGGCACTGGATGACAAGTTAAGAAACCAATTTCTTTTTTGCTCTTTCCTTCAGAGACCCTCAACTTATTTTAAGAAAGGCAATAGCAATTGAAAACTGAACTTGGAGTGAAAAGCCTACCAAAAATGCTGACCGTTGGCTTATTGTTATTGCCTGTACCCTATATCCTGCCTTACATGATGAGGTGATCCATTCTCAAACTGGCCTCTGGGTCCTGCTCTCCTCATCCTAAGGCCATTGACCTCTCCTTAAGCCCAGCTTGATTACCCACTTGAATGGATACAACCTTCTGTCTGACCACAGCCTCATGTCACCAAACCTGTTGTCATCACCCATGGGGAGCTTTCCAGCCCCACCCACCTCTTCTTTCAACCTACCAGCCCTTCCTTGCACTAAGCCTCTTTTTTACCTCTTCAACACTCATTATATGGACTGGGTAGGTCAGAGAGATAGTTCAGTTGTGTCTCAACTACTTTCTTTCCAATTCTTGAGTCTTTTGTACCCTTGTTTTTCTTTTTAAATAAAGATCTTGTAGTGTTTTCATTTTATTTGTGTTCGTGTACGCACTCGCACGTGCTTGTGTGCATGTGCTCGTCTGTATATGTGTAGAAGTCAGAAGATAACAACTTGTGGGAGTTGGTTCTCTCCTTCTACTGTGTTGGTCTCAGAGTATAACTTGTAGCATCAGGCTTGGCAGCACAAGCACCCTTACCCACCGAACCATCTTGCCAGTCCTGTACCCTTCTTTTTCTATAAAGCCTTTTGGCAAATCCCAAACATTGGTTCCTCCTTCTGTGCATGCTCTCTGTGCTTGTGCTGACTCCAGCTTCTATTCACAGCCTTCCCTTTAAAAAAAAAAAAAAAAAAAAAAAAAAAGATTCCCCTTCAACCCTTTTGTCTCATCGTCTTCCAGCTAACAACCTCTCTCGTCTTACCCACTATTAACTGGCTCTGGAGCACCTACTCCACCAAAACAGCTCCCTGACCCACACCAACCCACATTCCTTTTTCAGCCTGCCTCACTGGCCTCTGCAGCCAGCCTGTATAGCTTCTGCTTAGATGGCTCTCCTAATCTCCATGGAGCAAGTTGGACTTCCCCTCTCTGTTCAGGAGCACTTCCATTGAACGGGTCTAAGTCATCAAGTCTCACTGCATATGTACACACGGGGTGTCTTGGTTTCTTCGTACCAGTGACTAGCCCCACTGTCCATGCAGCAGAATATGACATCTCCTTAGTCCTCCTTTTCAGGTCTATCTCCTAAATGCACTGTGACTCTGCCCATCTTTCCACTTTCCTTCTTCTTCCTCCTAAAGCACTGTAGCCATTTCCTGCATAACCCCGTTTCTTTAGTCTTGTTCCTTGTGAGGCCTTCTTCCTACTGCAGTCTTAGAGAGCTTCCAAAAGCACAAATGTGGCAATTATCATTGTTCTAAAACTTTCAGCAGGTGCCCAGGACCTCAGGAATACCTGGTATACCAGTCTTTGCTAGAAACTATGATGTCGGTTCTATACACATGACCCCTTTTCATAGTCATAACTTCTATAGCAGAGGGGGCAATGTGAGCAAAGCTGGACCAATTAGAATCCTCTCTTGTATTTGTTCATACCAGTACAGATTGCAGACTCTAACACATCCCTGACCTGACCTAGGCGATATAAAGGCAGGGGCTTCTGCTCTGGGAAGGTCCCAGGACAAATCCCAAATTTCTAAAGTAACTCTGGGCTCAAGTTTTTTCAACTCTGCAAGAGAATGAATAGCCTTCGGGTAATACTTCTCATCCCCATTTGTTTTAATTGTTTTGTTTTATGCATATGAATGTTATGTCTGCATGTATGTAAGTACAGGCATGTTGTGTAATCCTGCAGAGAACAGAAGAGAGTGTCAGATCCCCAGGATCTAGAGTTATAGATGGTTGTTAGCCACCATGTAGGCGCCAGGAACCAAACCTACATTCTCTGGAAGAGCAGCTAGTGCCCTTAACTGTTGAGTCTTCCTTCCAGTCCCTCATCCCCATTTGTCTCAACTAGTTTAAGTAGGATCCTCTTACTGCCCCCCCCAAAGTCCTCAGTATTGTGAAGAGCCTTCAAGACCCCATTCCCAGGTAACAAAGTTATTTACAACTTACCAGTGTTTTTTAAAGTTTTACAAACTTTTGTTTGTGGTACTGCTGGGGATTGAACCCAGGGTCTCATGCATGGTAGGCAAGCCCACTACTACTGAACTATACCTCCAGCCCCAGTGATTTTGTATTATGAGATTGTGAGGTAAATGTTTCTTTTCTAAATTATTTATGTGTACGAGTGTATTGCCTGCATGTATGTAAATGTACCCATGTCATGCAATGCTTGCAGTAGTCAGAAGAGGCATTGGATCCCCTGAAACTGGAGTTATAGATGGTTGTTAGCTGCCATGAGCATGCTGGGAACTGAACCCAGGTCTTCTGCAAGGGCAGCCAGTGTGCTCTTCACTGCTGACATCTCTCCAGCCCCAAGGTAGACATTTCTATGACCTTGATATTATAGGCAAGTTCACCAGAGCTCAAAGAGGGGACAGAGTTTGCTTAAGGTCAATAAATTATGAATTAGGAGAGCTGGTCACCACAGTTTGCTGGGGTTGTGCACACACAAGCGCTGCCAAGTAGTCCAGGGTAGTTTCAGGACAGGATACTATGGGAGAAAGAGGAAGGTAAAGACCAAGTTCTTCCACCCCAACTGTATTTATAGCAGGGTTAAGAGGAAGCTCTCGGTTTTTGTCTTCCTCCTTCCAGTCCTGTTTCTTGTTTCTGTAATCCATGTCAGGCTTGTAGTTCGCACTATAATTCAGCTACATTCTAGGCAATTACAGGTTGAAGGACGACCCTGCAAAGTAAATCACTGGTTACAATGCAACCCTTTTATCAGTTGGGGCTGTCTTTATCCTAATTCCTTTTAGTTTTTAATGAACAAAAATAAGTAGATGCATATCCGATACTCTGGGAAGCTACTGCATTGCTATAAGCAGGGGAAAGCATGGTGGATCTTATAGGGCAGTGGGAGCTGGCAGGTAGGTGTCAGATATAGCTGTTTACTGAGCCTGCTGGGGGTGGGGTGGGTCATAGTGACTTTGTGGGCCAAGGGTAGACAACCCTTCCTTTTCACCTCTGGCAGCAGTGTGGTCAATTGGTCCAGAAAGGAAATGTCCCTAGAGTCTGCTCAGTCTGCAGGACTCTGTGACATCACCAGTCCTTGGTTCTCAGTGGTGGCTTTATCGTCTGCATTCATAACCTTTTCACCTCCAGGATTGCCCAGAAATCAGTAGGTGAGAATGATCATCTTCCCTTCGTTGGAAACCCTTGCCCTCTCCTTCATAATGGCAGGGTAACTCCATCAAAGGTGACCCCTCCATTAGTGCTCAAATTCTAGCTCTGTTCATCTGTTTATCAGAATCATCACTCTTTCCTCCTCTGAGAAATCATTATTAGCACTGTACAAACCTCCTGTAATATCTCCTACATTCTAACCCCCCCTGTAGGCTAACATGTTTAAATTAAATATGGTGGGCTGGATGTGGAGGCACATGCCTTTAGTACCAGCACTCTCAAGCCCTGTGAGCCCTGTGAGCTAGAGGCCAGCTTGGTCTGCATAATTAGTTCAGGCCAGGCCAGCCAGGACTACACGGTGAGACTGTCTTGATGATGATGATGATGATGATGAAGAAGAGCCCTGGCTAAGGAAAGCATATGACTCTCCTTTAAAGCCAATTTGGAATTTGCACATGGACTCTTCTCCTTATTGGTTGGAACTGAGTCACATGGCCATATATAGCTACACAAGAGGCTGAGCCATTTGCCTTTATTTGGGAAGCCATGTGGTCAGCTAGAATTGGAAATTATGTTCTGAATGGCAAAAGGAGAGGCTGGCTATTAGGGCTGCCTAGCGATCTCCACCAAAGCCTCCCACATCTTTAGTTGGATCGCTTCTTGTTCTCTGTTCCCTATTGGATCATCCATGTGCAACAGCTCTAGTGCTGTCTGGCTTCTAACCCACTGCTCAAGGACCACTGCCCTTACCACACTCACCAGTGATGCTGTCACAGCCAGTGGACAGTTCTCAGTCCTCATCTTATCTGAGCCCCAAAGAGTGTCTAACACAGTGAACTCCTTTTGGGAAATACTTCACTTTCTCAGACTTGGGGATAGAACTCCTTTGTTATCTGCAGTCTGTTTTTCAGTATTATTTCTTGCTTTGAGTCATCTCTGACTCCCTGGGTCCCTACCATCCCTCCCCTCAACCTTCTCTTCCCCATCTGCCCTTCTTCTCCTCATAGGCATGCTTCTCATATTCCATGGCCTTTACCACCTGATGGTCCCCACAAGCCCCACCTTCAACCCAGACCCCTTGTGCCGGATAGCTTCAGTGTCAAATTGACACACCTGGGTTGAGGGAGTCTCAATTGGGGAATTGCCTCTATTGGACTGGCCTGTAGCCATGTCTGAGGGGGATCTTCTTAATGAGTGATGTAGGAGGGCCCAGCCCACTGTGGGTAGTGCCACCCCTGGGCAGGTGGGCCTATGTTGCATAAGAAAGCAGACTGAGTAGGGGCCAGGGAAACAAGCCAGTAAGCAGTTTTCCTCCAAGGCCTGTGTTCCAGCTCCTGATTCCAAGTTCCTGCCCTGAGTTCCTACCTTGGGCTCCCTGATGAACTGCAACCTGGGAGATATAAGCTGAATATACCCTTTCCTCCCCAAGTTGGTAGTGGTCAGAGTGTTTTGTCACAGCAATGAAGAAACAAACCAGAACACCCCTTTTCTGTGTTTTCAGTGACTGGACAATCCCACTGGATGCCTAACAGGCACCTCCAAGTCAACGTGGCTAAAACGAGATTCTTGCTGTTCCTCTGAAATGTGGTGGTTTTCCTCAAGGCCACCCCATCCAATAAATGAGGCACTGTTCACCCACTCACTGGGAGAAACTTGAACGCTACCCCTTCATTTCTCAACTTCCTCCACCCACATCCATCTTATTGGCATGTCTTAAGTCCAAAATAGTATCTCAAGTACTCATTTTAGCATGCCCACCACTTCAGTTCAACTCACCCTCATACTTGGCCTGGATTAAGGCAAAGGTTCAATTGGCTCCCTACTTCATTTTTACCTGACCCCACTAAACTTACTCCACACCTCCCAGCAGAAAACCAGAACATGTTAGTCTTCCTCATAAACCCTTCAATGGCTTAACAAAAAGGCTCCATCCTGCCCGGTGTGGTGGTGCACGCCTTTAATCCCAGCACCCAGGAAGCACAGGCAGGTGAATTGCTGTGGGTTAGAGGCAAGCCTGGTCTACCTACATAGTGAGTTCCAGGGCAGCTGGGGCTACAGGGAGACCCTGTCTCAAAAAAAAAAAAAAAAAAAAAAAAAAAAAAAGCTCCATCTCTTGATAGTACCTGCATATCCTGGTCCCCACTTCATCGGGAGCCCGGAGTCTTTTATCCAGGTTGACAATCTAGCCCTTGATTTTCTTTCAGCTCCACGACACATCTAGTGTTTGCCCTTTTCTGTGCCTTGACACCTACTGCTCTCAACATGTATGGTTGCTGCACCACCAGCAGACCGCAAGGCATGGTAGTCACATAGAAGACACCCAATCAAGCACTTGCAGTTTTCTGATGGTGACAGCACAGACAGGCTTCCTTGCCTAGTAGGTCCCTCCCTGAGCTGTCTGGGGTGTTCTACAGACAGGTTGCATTCCCTTTCTAAATAATCACAACAACCAGTGGAATGGAACAAACACCTTCCATTTCAAGATTTTTCTCATTACAATAAACACCTCTTGACTGAAAATATTGTGCCAGTTTTATACCAGTTTTGTGTTGCCCAGTGGGGCAGATCATCTGGCCTTCAGCTCCCGGAACCCCACGAGTTTAAGAAAACTGCAGCAAGTTTGTGTTTAGCTCTGTAGATAGGCAGGCGGGGACTGGGGAGCTCTGCCTTTCATCACAGCGGTGTGGACACCTCTGTACACCTGCCTGGCCTTGTGGACTTCCGGCCTGCAAGACTCAGCCCGGCCATCTCCTCATAAAGGTGAGGAACAAATCTCAGCAGGCGATCCAAAGAAAGCTTAGTATTTTTAGCACCAGACAGGAAGGAGCGAGTCTTTACCGCTAGGCTGCAAAGAAATCTCAATTTACTACCCCCTTCTAGCAGATTACACCCACCTCCAGTTCCCCAAGGCCCGGCAGTAACGCCTTCCATCTTAAACCCAGCCATTTTCCTAATCCTTCGTCCACCTCTACGCAGTCTCCACGTGCATCCCTAGAAACAAGGCTTCCCGCAGCTCGCACTTCTCTGCTCGGCTCCAGCAGAGGCGTTTCTGCGTCGCACCGGCGACCACAAGTGCCTGGCACGAGTCCACGCTCCTCCCGCGTTGCTAACCTACAAAAACGGTGGACTAAAGCCACTCACGCCCGGGGTACCGCCCCGAGCCGAACAAAGGGGCGGGTCAGCTATCCACCTCCCCACCCCCAGTACCAAGGGCCTGGAGGGAGGGACGAGCAGCGAGGTGGGGGGGCAAGGGCAAGGAGGTAGGGGCGGGGCGGAGAGTGGGCGGGCCGAACGTCCTAGGAGGGAGCCGCG
>NW_008352659.1:1047796-1048524 GCF_000622305.1 Nannospalax galili | reverse complement strand
GCCCCGCCGCTCGGACAGCTTGAGTCGCGCCCTCCCGCCCGGCGCTGCCGAACTTGCTCTAACTTCCTCGGCCGACCGGGCTGCGTCGTCGCTGCCGCACCCGGGTGAGTAGAGCGCGAGCCCCACTGCAGCCGGGCCTGTCCGCGTCATTGTCTCAGGCGGGCCCTAGCGGGCGTCCTCGGGGGACGGCGGCTGGTCCCCGGCTTCCCGCTCGGTCCGGCCGAACCCCCTACAGACCCGGGGGCGGCCCTGCGGGCGGCGCGGGCTTTGTCTGCCGAGACCGTCCGCGAGCGCTGGAGGCCGCGGCCGGGACCTAGCTGAGCCGAAGTCCGGCGCCGGGCGGAGTGGGAGGCGCGGTGGGCGGCCCGGATGGGTCGCGCTCGCCGGGTCTGCGTTATGTCCCCGGGAGAGTGCGCACCGGGGCGGACTCGTGGGGCGGCGCCCGGGAGGATGGGACTGCACCGCGCCGCCCTCGGGCTCTGCCCTGGTCCCCAGCCCCCTTCGGCTTCGTCCAGGCCCCCCCGGAGCTCCGGCCGCGGGAGCAGGACTGTGGGTGTGCTCCGGCCGAGGTGTCCCGCAACAGTTTGGGGCGGCCGGAGTTTGAGGAGGGGGCGACCCCAGCTTCTCCGTGCAGATCTCGGGGAGCTGTGCTTGGAAGCAGAGCCGGACCCCTGACCTAGCCCGATCTTGTGTCCAGCTTGGGCTTCTGGCTGTGCCTTGACTGGGAC
>NW_008352659.1:966492-1047623 GCF_000622305.1 Nannospalax galili | reverse complement strand
AAGGAGGGAGGGGAGAGAGAGGAGAGAGAGAGAGAGAGAAAGAGAGAGAGAGAGGACTTCGGCCTCAGGACCACAGGAACACGTGTCTTTAGGACCAAAACTCAGGTCTTCTATGGGAAGCCGTCAGTACTCACAGGAGTAAAGTCTTCAGCTGGTGCCTGCCTGACGCTGGCCGCTAAGCAGTCGTGAGTGCTCCATGGCCGCCCTTGGACCCTGGTGCCTAGAGTCACAGGGACGTGCTGGACAGTGAGTGCTGGACACTGGGTTGGAGCCTTTGGGGTGTCTCCTCAGCCCTCTAGGAGGTCGCTCCTAGGGCTGGTAGGTGTGAGTCAGCTGCCTTAAACCTAGTTTTTGCTCTGCCCCTTGACCTGGGAGTGGAAGTTGGTGTCTGCAGAGTGCTAGGGCCACCCTTCCCTATTTGTGAAAGGAAATCTGGAGCGGCCACCTTCCTCTAGTCCACTGGTTGGGAGAGACACCCCTTCCTTTCAGGATGCCTCCTGGAACCCGCAGAATCCAGGCCAGACTCTGGTGTTAAAACCCCACAAGACCTTTTGGTCCCTCCCTCAGCTGTCCCCAAGTTTTATGTCCCATTCTGAGGGTATCATTGTGTAACCCAGGCTAGAC
Organism: Nannospalax galili; assembly: GCF_000622305.1. Lineage (NCBI taxonomy): Eukaryota > Metazoa > Chordata > Mammalia > Rodentia > Spalacidae > Nannospalax > Nannospalax galili. The sequence goes on along the minus strand of NW_008352659.1, from coordinate 1,046,999 downwards.
TCAATGATCCTCTGCCTCAGTCTCCTGAGGGTGGTGGTGGTTATAGTGGTGTGCCACCCACACCCTTTTCCATTCTGAGGATTTCTAATGGGGGGGGGCAGGACTTGGAAACCCAGGTCACTAGATGGATTTTACCTTTTCATTGTGTGACTGTTGTACTCCACTGTCAATTGGAGACTGGCTTACTATACCCCTTTCTATATTTCTGGACTCCTTTTCTTTGACTGCCTGAAGTGTTTCAGAGACTGCCGGGTGCTATGTGCTGTTGTAGATAGTGCCCCTGAGAACACACTCCTTGAACAACTGTAGGTCTTGCATGGTCTTAGCACTCATGTTGGACCCGTAGTAGGTGCTCAGTAGTGTTTGTTGGTACTAACTTGATCCAAGCTTAGTTGCTTCATTCAGACAAACAGTCTGAGCAGCTGATTCTGTGGAGGTTTGTGACTGTCCTCAGAAGGAAAAGGGAGGGGAAGGGGCTGCTCTGGGAAGACTCCCTCCTTTCTTAACAGGATGGCTGTGCTCTGAGGACAGGTAAAGGCTTCTCCCTTGCCATGTTTGGGAGTGGAGTCAAGAGGAAAACCATGCCTTGTGTGGATGGGAGGAGCCTGCCCTGCAGGTCATGGAAGTGAGGTGAAGTTACCAAGGAGGCCAGGCTTCAGGGATGTCCTGGATTCTCAAACCACTTCCTGGGGCCTTGCTGTAGGCCACCGTGTGCTCAGGGCTTTGACCTTCCGAGACAGAATTCCTTTTCGCAGTGCCTAAAAATCCCACTATGTCAGTCCTGGGAGCACTTAGCTGGCTTAAAATCCTGTGAACTTATGGACAAGCGTACAACTAATAACACGGAATAATGGTGAATTTATTGAGGCTTAGTATTTCCTGAGACTTATGTCAAGCTCTCTCCCAGCTTTACTTATGTTGTTTAATCCTTGAAACAACCCAGTGTGGTAGATATTAACTGCCCCATTTTACAAATGAGAAAACTCTGGTACAGAAGGGGGAGCGTGCTGTGCTTGTGGTCTCTGAGTTGGATTTTCTCACTTCTAACCGAGACAATGCCTTCCTCCTGGAGGTGCTTAAACCATGAATAAGCCTGGCACGAGGCAAAACTACTGAGTCCTTTCAGTGCAGGTGCCCTTGTGGCCCAGCTTCCAAAGTATCTCACCTACCTAGCATAGTCTGAGTACTCAAGATCACCCCTGAATCCCTGCTGGTCTGATTGATAACATAGCCTCTGCCCCCATAGGGTCAGGGAATGGGAAGTACAGCTGGAGAGTCACTGCCTGTCTGCAGAGATCAGGGTTTGATGTGGTTAGTAAACCTCCAACTTGGGTGGCTTAAAGCAGCAGAATGGTTTATTTCTTGCTCAGCCTATGTATCCATCACAGATCTGCTTTATGTTACCGTCACTGTAGGACCTATGCTCCTTCATATCCTTGGCTACTTGGACAGAGCCTTATGATTCTTTCCCTGACTCTTAAAGCCTCTGGTGGGGAAGTGGCATTTCATTGGCTGCAACAAGTCACATGGCCAAATTCACCTTCTGGGTGGAGAGGCGATCAGAAACATTTGGTGAATAACTTCACTCACTTGCCTGCCACTGTGCTCTTTTCTGTGACTTCTTCCCAAGTTCTGGGTCCTAGTTTCATTTTCTGTGCCACCAAGAACACTGATAGGAATTAGTCAAAGAAGTGCTATTTAGGCTGAAGATGGATCCAACTGCCACATTAGAATGTTAGAGGTATGGTAAATAGGAATGCACAGTAGGATAGGGAGAGGTGGTCTCTGAAGGCCGCTTGCTCCTCTGTCTTCTGACCCTGGAGGAATTAGTTACTTGAACTCCTATGTGTTTTTTGCATGTTTATTAATTCATTGGTTGTTTTATGCACCCCAATTCTTGGTCAGGGTTTCTTGCTAAGCATGCTCAGGAAGTCCCAATCTAGAGGCTGTGAATGGAGGTGACAATCCCTATTTCCTGCTGTTGAGTTTTAGTGACCTTTAAAGAGAAATAATAGCACCCGTGGGAAAGAAAGCAGGCTCCACCACCCTGCCACTGTGGCCTGTGAACCCTTGGACACGTCACACTTCCCACCCTCGCCTGGATGTGATGTAACTTTTCCTAGAAGCAGGAACAGGTAGAGGTGCCCCTAGTTGCCCTACCACTTCTTGACTCAGTCTGTAAGGCCGGGGGCGCGGAACAGCGTGGTGGCTTGGTAGGGTGACTGGAGGGCTTCTACAGAATGCTAATTGCATTTCTCTAGCCACATTGTGATTCTTGCTTTTTTGCTCTGTCACCCGCATGCACATCCTGCAGGGCCAGTGGGCTGCAGTAGGGGGAAGGGGACCTTATGTTTTTCTGTCCCATCGTTTGGGGAATAAGTGCTGCTTTTTCAGGGCCTCTATTTTCTCACCTGTGTAATAGTGGGAGGAGTGATGATGGTCAGTAGCAGTCCTCACACTTTTGATTGGTCGCCAGTCCCCAGGAAGCTGCATGGACCATGATGGGCGTTTTGAGAGTCTTTGGCCTGGTGAATGGCAACTTTGGTTTGCTTTACCTTATATTACAACAGTGATCTGTCTCTGCGTCAGAGTAGGGTTTCACTTTCTCCTGTTACCATGTATGTTCTTAGTTCAGCAGAGCAAGCAGTTGCCTTGGTTCAGCACAGGTCCTGGCCAGTGGCGGCAGTCAGTGCTTCTGCCCGCTCGGCATGAAGGTGCCTGCCCTGTCCAGCGTGCAGATGGACTGTAAGACTTTCGACTGATATCTAATTACTAGCTGTGTAACCTAAACCGAAGCTTCATATTTTCTAATCTGTAAAGCCAGCAGAATTGGGTCTGCTGCCCTTTCTGTCTTGCTTGCTGAGAATCGGGTACACACTTTAGGTTTGAGGAGCTAGGTCCCATGCCCCCCCAAGTTGGGTCTGACACTGTGGGGACAGCTGCTATCTTTCTGGCAGTTCTCTGTAAGTGTTCACTTACAGCTGATTCTGGGAACCCTACTTCCTCCACCCTTGGGTGTTGGGTGGAGCTGGGTGGGACTGGGCAGAGCTGTGGTTTTCCTCTTAGGAGGTAATAGGCCTGGTAATCAAAGTAAGTGGGCCTGGACAAGCTGGAATTGAAATCCTCACCTCTTGAGATCCGTCCTGCCTCCGTCTTTGAGCAGCCAGGAAAAGGCTTAGTGTCTGTATCTACCAGCTAGATAGCTTCCCCTCCTTGTGCTCTTATGGCCTATACTGGGTGACTGAGGACCAGAGCAGTTGTCTTAAGTGGTTGCTGGTGGGAGTTGAGTTCCTGGTGTCTCCAAGAGCCTGTGTTTGTAGTCATCTTGCAGAGTTGAGGAGGTAGGTAAGATTCGGGAGGAGCCAGGTCAAAGGCTGGTGAATCTTTCTGGATTTTCCCTGGCTGTGTGTCCCAGCTGTTGAGCCTGTGATCATATATGCTCCAGGGCCCAATGAACATTCAAAAACAGGTTTTGAGGAACTCATAGCTTTGATATCCAAGAGAGGGTCCTCAGGGCAGCTAGAAGGGAATGCGAGCAGGGATCCTCTGAAACCTCTTTTGTAGGTATCTGAGGCTAGCATGGCGGAGAAAAGAGTTCTGCATATTCAAGGACATGCAGTCCCCAGGCAGGGTCTCTTTCAAAGCATCAGAGGGTAAGGAAAACAGCTACTTTGGCTTCAGATTTGGCCTCTCAGGAAGGAGCAACCTGATCCTGAAAACTGCTATACACTTCAGCATCTGGAGGGTGGGAGTCCCAGTCTTGGTGGTATCCAACTGTGCTCCAGGCTCCTTTACTTCCCATTGGCCCTTCCAAGGAGAGGCCCAGAGTGATAATTGTCACTTCTCCCTGACCAGCCTGCAGTTTAGCAGCTCTTCACCCCTGGGCCAGTCAGTCTGTTCCCCAGGACTGTAGAAGGTGACCAAGTCCAGAGCAAGTGTAGGTGATAGTCTGGGTGCAGAGTAAGAGTGATGAGGCCAAGAAGATTTGAGGAACTTTGTGTGGTTAAAGAAAAAATTATTCTGGCACTTGTTGAAATGTTAATGCAGACTATACAAGCCTGTTGCAGTGGGTTTTTAAGAAGGATAGAGAGACTGGGCTCCACTCCAAAAAACAAAGAAAAATGGGAACTTAGAGCCAACGAGCAATGTGCCAGGATCCTGGAGAATTTCTGAAGATAGGGACTTTTTTAGCTGAATGGACCTGACAGAATTCTTCCTGAAGGCGAGCCAGGTGCCCTGATTTTTTTTTTTTTTTTCCCTGTGGGGCGAGAGGATGATAAGCAATTTGATTAGAGCCACAGATAAACAGACTTAGTAGGACTCTTGCTAAAATTCTCCACTAAGTATAGAGACTGAAGTTTAAGGTCAGAGCTAATTTAACAGAGGGCTCAGAGGACCTGATTAAAGTTGGATAAAGGACAGAATCCTTGTCAGTATCCTGTATCATATAGTCTCCTGTGTTCAGTCTGTGAGAAGTTATTGCCTTGGCCTCGCCCAGTGCCTGCCTGTCCCTGCCCCGTCTCCACCTGTCAGGAGTGGTGCTGTTCTCTTTGACACTGTCAGTATAGCTTATGAATTAAAGGGTCATTTCAAGACACCTTGGTCCTTTTGTTTCAACATCTGCTGAGTCCTTTTGTCTAATCTTCCTCCCTGTCCATCTGCTGACCCTCCCCTCTGTGCCTAAGGGCATAGCATGGACTTGTGGCCTTGCATCCCTGCAGCCCCCACTGCTAAACCTTCTTGCACTAACTGGATGATCTCTTGGCTGTCAGATCACAGCCAGTCAGCTGCAACTGCTACTGAGCCTTGGGCCTTCTGCTCTTTTAGTCCAAAGCAAACCAGTCTGACAGCTCTGCTGCTCCCTCCCACCAGCCTAGGATGGTCTTCATTAGTCTGCTCTGGGCCTGCGGGGTGAGGTAGGTGATCCCTTCCTTTGCTTCGGCCTGGACTTTTTTCCTGGACTGCATGTTCCTGCCTTCTCATGGGAGCGCTACAAGGAGTGCCACAGCAGCTCCATCCCACCTGAAACCTAGAGGTCCCTGTATTTAATTCACCTCCTTCTCCAAGAGTGGGGCTTCTCTGTCTGCCTCTGTTCTTTTCAGCTCTGTCTTCTGGCACAGGTGACCTCTTGGTTTGTTTCCTCCTGAAGCTGCTCTTATCTCATCTAGTTTCATAGGAACCAGGCTGCCTGCTGCTATAAAGGAAAACCTGTGGACTGCAGGTAGGGGCTTACTCACCTTCCCGAGGGGAAAGCCCTGTGGCCTTGTCTGTCCTTGCAGAGGAAGAATAGAGATCATGGCCTGTTCTTTGCAGCCATCCTGCCTCCATAGTCATTGTCTCTTGCTGTCCTAGCTGCTTCCTGTGACATAAAAGCAGTGTGTAAACAGGATAAGGTGTGTGTGGGGGCATTTGTCAAGAGTCAGTGGTAGCAGGGCTGTGGAGGCCCACGACAGAAATGCAGTGGTGTGTGCCTGGGTACCCTTGGTGGGTGGCAGGTTCTGTGCAGAGCCCCTCTGGGTTCAAACAGCCTTGAAGTTCCCCCCTGGGAAGACCAGTAGGGTGGTGGTGGAAACAGGATATGCTGTGAACAGTCAGTGCTCCCTGGGGTAGACGACCCTGGAAAGTGGCTGGTCTTGGTCTAATGAAGGGTTGTGGGGTTCTAGGTATGCCCTGAAGGGAGCAGGAACTTGTTCTTGGTCCTTAGGTATGAGGACTCTGAGTGTGTGTTCATTTGGGGGTCATTTGTTGGGCACTTCACAGTCAAGAGAGCACCTTAGAGAATAGGGGAACCCAGCATACTCTGTCCCTCTTTAGCCGCCATTCTCTGTGCCCTGTGAGCTTGAGGCCATTAAGAAATTGTGCCAGCTATGTTGTCCCTGGGTGGGAGTTGTGTACACAGGAAGGGTTGTGCTCATGGACCACTCCCTGCTGTTCAGGTCTTTCCCCCAGTACTGTGGCTCCTCCTGGCTCTAATGGCCATTGTGTCATCCCTTCAGCAGCAGGAGCAGCTGGGATGATTTTTGTATTATTCCTTAGGGACAAAATCACATGAAGGAAATACATCAGTGCTTCTGAGTGCAGAGTATTGACACACCCACTAAAGGAGCTTTTAAACAACACATGCAACCCGTAAGGAGGAGCAAGCAGACAGATGCATCTCTCAGTCCCATTCTGTAGCTCCCATTTCCTGCGTGAAAGGTACATGCAGCTTACTGGCTAAGGGATTGGGGTTTTGAGCTGAGATTTTGGAGAAACTGTTTTTAGCTTGTCCTTGGATTTTGGCCAGGCCTAGAAATCTGTTGAAATAGCTTTCTTTAGCTGCTGAAATGGGGATGGGCTCATAACACCAGGACTTGGTGCCTTGCTGGCAGCTTGGGAGGCCCCAGGAGAAGGGTGCCTGCTAGATGCCTGGGTTTCAGCCTCCCTACTCTAGGCACCCTCTCTTTCTCCTTTTGTGACAGATAGACAGACAGACACACAGGTTGCCTGGACCAGGTGGTCCTTGGTGTGGAATAACTTCAATTTTCTTTCTGTCATTATCAGAATCTGTTCTTGCTTTTCTTTCATAGGAAAACTTTCTATTTTGGTGCTTGGGGTGGAGTTGTAAGTGGGGAGCTGAGTTGCTTCAGAGACTGGCACTCCCCTCCCCTGGCCTCCTTGGTGTTGTCCTCCTCCCTCCCCCTCTACTCCTAGTTCTTGGGAGATGCCAGATGCTGCCTGCGGAGAGCTATTCATGAAATTTTCTTTCTTTTTTTCTTGAAACAAGACCTCACTACATAGCCCAGGCTGACTCTGAACTTACCCTATTGTCTCAGTCTCCTAAGCATTGGGATTATAGGCATGTGTAACTATACCTGACTGTAGTAAAATTTTTGCTATCTCTAGACACAAACTTTAGGCATTTTAAATATGTTGAATTCAGTTTAACTTTAATTTTTAAAAAAATATATACATAAAGAACACAGAACAAAGAGAAATTCATCGTTCTGTCATGACCTCTTCAGTTGCCCTCCCCTAAGGCCTCTACCACCAGGTGTTCAGAGCCTAGTGAACCGTGGCAGACTCTTTGGCTGCTTTTCCCACGGTGGTGTGGTATACTGATTACACTGCTGTGCACTTGCTGATGGCTCTTGACTGTATCCTGGGATTGCTTCATTTCAGCACACATACTTTAGACCATACTTTTTGACAGGAGCAGGGCATTTTGCTTCATAGTGGACCTTGACTCACTGCTCCAGCCCCCTGTTGATGGACACTGAGGTTGCTTTCAGTTGCTTCTTTCACAGGCCAGGTTTCTTGGTGCCTTTTTGCTGGGGGGTCTGAGAAGGTTGGCTGGCCTAGAGGTGAAGCCTCTATGGGGGATCATCAGGAAAGAAACAGGGCTGTTTTGTTCCAAGAGGAAGAGATGTTTCCAAGATTTGCTGCAGGAGGGGTCTTAGAGTTCTGTGGTCAGAGTTGCCCAGAGTAGGCAGGGGGGCTGTGTGCTAGTCCCATCCTGTTCTGCCTGTGCCCTGTGGCCATGAGGCCTTTTCACCCAGAAGTGTGATTCGGAGTGTGAGCAGGAAGCTGGGGTGAAGTAGGGTAGGGTACCCAGGGACATATGGCTTCTTATACCGTGGGTTTGAGCTGCCTAGGCCTTGGGTGGTGTGAAAAACAAGCTGGAGCTGGTCTAATTCCAGGTCTAGGAGTTAGCCTGAGGATCAGGCCTCCCTGGACCTTCTGCTGTTGTGGAAGCCTCGTATTCTGTCTGCTCTGTGGTGGGTGTGACTGTCAGGGCACTGCTTGTAAAAGCCTGCATAAAAGGCACCTGGGTAAATGATGGCTTTTCCTTTGGAGCAGGCCCTTTTGAGTAGAAACAGACCACTTTTTTCTTCGTGAGATGGGTTAGGGAAGGAGGGAGGATTATGAGAGGAGGCATAGGCTGCTCAGTCTTAGGAGCTCTATGGCAATTTCCTTGACCCTGTAGACACTGTGTGCCCTTGAGATGGATGGGCATACATAGCCCTTCCCTGTGAGGCCGTGGCTGCCCCATACAAGGGTACGACAGGACAGGAAACGGTGATTTTACAGCTGGTGGGCACATAGCCTCCTCTCTAGATCCTGGCCTGGTGGTTTGTGGCCTGTGCCCCTGCATTAGCCCTCCCAACCTCCCATGTAGAGGACTCCTAAGCACTGCAGTCATGTGTAGTCCCCACGAGAAGCTCAGAGCTCCCCATGGCTCAGCTCTGTTGTTGGGACCTGGGCTCTCCTAGCACAGAGGTTTCTATTGTGGCTGGTGGCAGCAAGGCTTGACCTGTGGGGCCAAGGAGGCGGGGCCTAGGGACTGACAGTGGAGCTATTCATGGGCTCTGCCCTGGTTTCCTGATGCCTCCCATTGTGGATTTTGCGGGGAAGGGGATTGGGAAAGGAGGAGAGGGAGGGGCCAGGGCTCCTATTGTTGCTGGATGCTAGAACACACTGTGTTTAGTGGAGGTCCGTTGCTGACAACCCCTAGTCACTGGGCCCTCCGAGTTCTCAGATTCTGGCCCCACCCTTTCCCTGTGCCTGCTTTTTCTACTGTGGGCACCCCTGTTAAGATCTTTCTCCTTTGGTGACCTCTGCTTTGTTTGGAGCCCCTGGATAAAGGTCCAAACAGCTGGGAAGGAACAGGATGCCTGGTCCAGCCTGTCAGCCTCCTGCCCACCACCTTGGGAAGCCTGTTCCACAGGAGCCCTCCCAACCCAGCTGCACCCTTGGGTGGGGGCCAGGCACGTGGCTGGGCTGCTCTCAGTCTTGTAACCCCCCCCCCCCGCCCCACGCTTTGTGCTTACCACCCAGTGTCCCTGGTCCATCTTTGAGCTCTCAGCTGCAGAAAAGCCTGTGCTCCCAGCAGCCCGGCCTGCAGCCACCCCCGCTGCCTGAGCCACAGCGCTTCTCCTTTGTTCTGCTGTCTCTGGGCTCTTGAATTGAAGGCGGGCAGCAGGCAGTGTGTGCACTGCACCAGTGGAAGCCTTCACAGCGAAGTCTTGTCTGCCCGCAGAGACAAGGCTTGGCAGCCCCCCCCCCCGACTGTCCCTCCATCTCCATTGAAACTGAGCTTCCCTTTGTTTTGTCAGCCTTCTTACCAGATCACATAGTGACTCCTATGGTGAAGACGGGGCTCACCAGGTTTTGGCCACTGCTGTGTGTGCATGCATACGTGTGTCTGTGTGTTTTTGTCTGTGTCTGTGCTCACTGAAGGGAAACAGGGAACTGGCTACCTGATTCTGAAGAAAAAGCCATTCCTGACATATAGTGTGGTTACTGCTGAAGTCCCCTTGGAAGAGCTCCTGGCCCTCAGTGGCAGGGTGGCCCAGAAATGGAGTTCATTATGGTTGTAATGATTTTTCTCCAGCTGGGGTTGGGGAGGGTAGGGAACAGCCCTGCCTTTTCACCTCTCAGTGTCTCTCTTTTCTGCCTTCCCAGTTTTTGGTAATCAAAAGGAGCATTCTCTTTGGAAGGCTGTTTTCAGACCTGTATGGTCACAGTGGGGTGGGGTGGGGGTTGGGGCCTCTACCCCAGGGTCAGACATGTGTCTCTGGAGGTGTGCGCCTGCCCCAACCATTTCTGTTGCCTCTAAACTGCACTGGGATCTGTCAGAGCTACTACGCTTTGAAATGTAGGCCTGTTTTTCTACAGAATGTTTTCTTTGACCCTTTCAGAAATTACCATCTTCAGATCAGCCCGGTTGGCCATCAGACATGATACTTGTCAGCCACTTCTTACAGATTTGGGGCCAGTCTCAGCCCCAGAAGCTTGCATGTTGGACTGTCCTCATTTCAGCAGATACAGCAGCCACAAGATTCAGACCAGAAAGGGCCAGAGTTCACTGTTACCTGCGTGGAATACAGCTGTCATTTTGGGGGGGCGGCTGTATCCAAGTGATACCTGGAAAGGTCATAGACCAGGTTGTCTGATGCTCAGGACAAAAACACAGGGAGCTAGAGGCCAGGGTTTGAATCCTGCTAGTGCACTGTCTGGCTGGGAGACCTTGCCAGTTCATGTCTCTGGATGACAGTCTCTGACTGGATAAGGGAGGAAGTTGTTCATATAAACTTGAGAAAGGTTTTAGCTGTGACCTCCTTCGGTGAGTCTAACTCAAAAGGGTAGATCACTACCTTGAACCTCTCTTCTTAGATCAGGATGTTTTGGAAGAAAATATCTTCAGATAAATGGGGTAAACAAAGGGCCCTCCCTCTGCCTGGCATTTCGTCCCCAGGTTTCTGACGGTGGTGACCCTGAGGGTTCCTGGTTTCCCACTGAAACTCCACTTCCCTGAGCCCCAACACACACTGCCACCCAGTCTGTCCTTAGGGATTCTCCAGAGGATGGGAAACAGCAGCTCCTGGGTGAAGTCTTGGGTGGACCTTGACTTAATTCTTCTTGGTTATGCCACATTACCCATGTCTTTTGGAGTAGCCCTTCCCTGTGACATTGGATCTGGGAAGAAGATAAAGCTTATTTACCACCCACCAAAGTGAGACCAGGCTGCTAAAGTAAAAACAAAACAAACAAACAAAGGTAGAGATATTCTATATATCTCTCCTTTTCTCTCTGTGTGTGTGTGTGTGTGTGTGTGTGTGTGTGTGTGTGTGTGTGTGTGTGTAAATTTTGTGTCTGTTTTGTTAGCAGAAGGCAAAATGTTCAGATGTTCCTTGGCACCTTTCAGGCTGGGATCTTTGCTTTCCCCACCCAGCCTTGTCCCCTGGTCCCCAGCCCTAACCAGCCCTGTTTGCCTGCTTCCCCTACCTAGCCCTGCCTGCTGCCCTACTATTTACTCAAAAGGGCAGGAGGGTACAACCTGTGTGACTGCCCTTGCTGTGTATCTACTCCATCACTGGATCACTGGAGGCCTGCTTGGAAGAAGTCCAAGGGACCCACAGGAGGCAGGCATCACTCATTTGGTTAGAGTAGCTTTCACAGATGCGAAATGGGAATAAAAACCTGTGATGGCCTTGGGCTGTGGCTCAGTGGTATATGGCTTACCTAGCTTGCAGGAGTCCCTGGGTTCCATCCTTAGCCCCTCCTAAACAAACATACAAAAATGACCCTATGATAGTCCAGCAGGATGCACTAAATACTGAACAAATCCCATAATTGAAGTGTTTCCCCCAGGAAAGCTGAGTACATTCCTGCAGATCAACACACAGTGAAGGCATGTGTCCCCTGATGGTGATTTCCCCCTGAGCATCCCTGTCGTGGCTTTCTCAGGCCTCTTATCCTCTTCAGAAGTGCCACCCCATCAGCATCAGCACCCGCATCATTTGGGAGCTGTTGGCCATGCAGAATCTTGGGGGTGGGGAGGCTTTCCACTAGACCAGTTAAGCAGAGTCTGTTTTAAAAAGATTCCTAGGCACTTCACATGCACTTTCAAGTTTGAGAAGCACTGGCCCAGACACCTGCCCCTGTTATTTTCACACTTTGCTCAGTGTTTTGTGGTTTTGCAGTCTACCCTCTGGCCTTTGTAAAGTCATAGGCTTTTCACAGGCCTGGAGCTCCAGCTCTGTGTCTCCTTTCCCCCGGTATGCAGTATATAATAGGTGTTTGGGGTTCTGGGGTGTCCTGGAGGTAGAGCAGACACTGAGGAAGCCCCCTTGGCTCCAAAGCTGCTAGTGACGTCTTTAGGGCAGAGAGCTGAGGGGGTAATCGTAACCCCCCATGGGCCATCTGGTGCCACTTAGCCCACCCCATCTGTCGTCCTCAGCCCCTGCCAGCTGGAGGACAGAATCAGAATCAGGCTGTAGGTATGGTTTGCATTTTAGGGAGGCACAAAACATTCTATATAAAGATACTTTGGTGTATGTCGAAGTTCAAGTAAACAGCACAGAAGAGAGACTGCAGTTTACTTTTTTTTTTGGAAGAAAATGCTTGAGGTGGTCCTACTGATTGTACTAGCACCACTTACAAGCCTCTTCATTCTGGTCATAGGCTGGGGGCAGGGGCGCACATCATCCCTGGGAGGGGAGGAGACCCTGCCCTACCTGTCCCTCTGCTGTCCCCTCCTTCCTGCTTTCTGGGCTGTTTTAGGATCTGATCTGCTAACCCTATCCTCACTCTCTGCCCTCAGATTCCTCTCTGTCCTGTCATCAGTTTCCCACCATTGATTACTAGTTTTAAAGAAACCCCTCCCTGTTCCTTTTTTGCGTACTAGCTTTATTTGCCCCCCCCCCCCCCTAGGCTTCACTTTTCATAGCTTCTAATGGCAGATTTTTGTTTGCTTGTTTTTAGTTTTATAAATCTTTTCCTTCCCCCCCAGGCTCTTTGCTTTGCATGCAGGAGGAGGCCCAGAGCCAGACTTTGCCCTGGGCTGGAAAGTGTCCTGCTTGAATTTCTCCAAAGGATTGGAGAAATTCTCCAGAATGCCATCTTGGGAGGGGACAGTGGACTCTGTCTTAAAACATAGTACATGCAACTTTGGATACAAACATTTTTAAACATCTCAGAACCATAATTTTTATATGCCTTCCACTTGTTAAAAAAAATGTTGAGGTTAGGAGTAAATATGTATGATTCAAAATTCTCTTATGTAGTTTCTTTGTGTTAAAGAAGGGGAGGCGAAGGGAGGGGCAACCCATACAAAGAGAACACTTTAAATCCCTATTAGGCATGCTGGTCAAATCCTTCCAGCTTTGTGGAGCTCCCTTAGTGGCCAGCCGAGACCCACTTATTGGAGCAAAGTTTATTTCTTCTCCAGAGTGGGTCGATTGTTTACCAAGAGTATCTGTAAGTATTTAGGACTGCTCTCCTCCTGACCATTGGCCCTGCAAAGGTGGCGGCAGTATACTGTCTTGATACTGTGGACAGGGCCCATCCTAGAGATGGGGGCCTGTGGGAGCCTCTGCTGATAAAATGCACTGGAGGGGGAGTGTGGGTCCATGAGACTGTTGTCTGCTACTAGGTTGGATTGCAGCATGTCAGAGGCAGTACCCTTGCTCTCAAACCTGTGCCTGCCCCTTAGATGTGGTGCCCTCATCCACTTCACATCTAAGCCAGCTGGTGTGTGGAGCATTTCCTGACCTGCTTCCTACCCTCCAGTGCCTACTTGCTGCGTTTAGGAGAGGGAATCCTGTCTTGAGTCTCCCAGTCAGGTCCAGCTCTGCGTTGGGGTTGTCTGTCATGTGTTGTTCGGGATTCCTGCATGGAGCAGTGCCCTGATCATGTAGAAACAAGTCCTGAACTGTCTGTCCTCTCCCACAACAAAGCCATCTCACTCCAAGGCACTTGCTGAGCTAGCCTGGGCGCCAAGGGGATGCTAGGCAGGTTGTCTTCAGCCTTGCTGATCTAGGGAGGTCTTGGTCCTATAGCTCCCATTGGAGAATTTCAAAGTGGGCACAGGGCCTAGTCTAGTCTTCCTGAGTTCTGGGGGCACAGCACACTGGCCCCCTCAGAGGTGCTGTAAACTGGTCAGATCCTCCACATTTGTGTACTGAGGCTCTCTCGTGCTCTTGGGGGATTGTAAGAGGATTCTGTTTATAGAAGTTTGCCTGGACTTACATTTTCAGAGGATTATCAGGCACAGAACACCACGGCAGTGTCAGCCCTGCGTCGTCGTCCTGTGAGTGGGTGGCTTCATCTTTGATGGCAGAGAGAAAGTGGTGTCTGAAGTGAACTTGTAAGCCAGGGAGGTGACAGGCTTCTGCTTCCCCACCATTTGAGAAGTTGGGGGTGGGCTGCAGCTGTGGGTGCCTAGGCCGTCTTACCTGGGCTTGCAGGTGTTGCTTGAAGCTGCCCGTGCAGTTGAACAAGCTGCGTGTGAGATGAATCATACTGAAAATCTCTACTGGGGCCACAGACTTGCTTGTTGTCTTCAATGTTTTGTCTGCAGCTGCTGTTCTCCTTCCCCTCCTCCTCCCTTCTCTCCTTCCTCCTCCTCTTCCTCCTCCTGCCCTTTCTCCCTCCTCCCCCTCTTTTCCCACCTCCCACTTTGCTTCCTCCTCTTCCTCTTCTTTTTTAAATCCCACAAACTGTTTCGCTTTGAGGCTCCTTATTTTACAGAACTGCTTTTAATTTGTGTTTGTTTGATGCTTCTTCATGATCAGATTCAGGTCAGGCATTTTCCTCAGCAACACTTACTACCAGAGCCATGTGGCCTTAGGTGTCTTCCCTGGGGAATCACATGAAGTCGGTTTGACTCAGTTTGACTCATTGCTGGTGATGTGAGCAGTGATCAGTCATTGCTTGGTGTTGTCAGCTGGATTTCTCCACAGCTAAGTTACTAGGCTGCCCTTTGCTGTTAGTCAGAGCCCTGTGGAGGTGCTTGGAGACTAGGAAAACGTGCTGTTTCTATCAAACGTTCATCAACTGCTTCAGGACCCACTGAGGATTATTGACAGAATGAATTTTTCCTGTCATGGTTACTGACTGGTGATAATTTAATTTCATAATTCCTTCTGCATTTTTGCTTTAGTATTTTCCTGCGAGGAGCTCCTCTTTGTTCCTTTCTTTATCTTGGTGTGTGTGTTAGTTTTAGTTTATTTGGATACTCAGATTGCCCCAGATTTGGCCAATGGGGAGGCAGGGGGTGGGGTTGGGGCTTCTTCAAATCAGTATGAAGTATAAGTCTTTAAAAAAAGAAAAAGAAACAGTGCCGTTCCAGGTCTATCCCAGTTGGTCCTATTAACAAGCCTTAATGGGCTCCTAGAAACATCTCCTGAGCTATCCCAACACTAGAGTTTGAGATCAGCTGGACCAGGGCCATCATTTTCCAGTGGGCACCTCATGGTGCCAGCTATCTGCAGAGAAAAGTGACCAGCCCAGCCTGCCTCCACGCTGCATTTCTGGGTCAGAAATTCTTTGAACAGAGGCTCCTCTAGCTTAAAAAAAAACCTCATAAAAATAGCAAGTTTGAAAATCACTAGATTAGGTGACCTCCATCTAGGCCCAGCAGCATCCCTCCTCTGACCCACATTCACCCTCCCTTGGCGCCTTTCTCTATGCACCAACAGCCCGAACCAGCAGCTGGCACCAAAGCAGACAAAAGCTGCCTCTCTCCAAATTAGCCAGGAGGCCCTCTAATGTTCCTGACATCCAGCAGGTCTGGGGTTGTGGACTGGTGGTGGTAGAAACTCACAATGTTTAATTTGCCAAGTTCACTGTTTTAACAGGAAGCTAAGCACTTAGAACCCCAGGTCTATTGGAGAGCCTGGTGGGGTTCAGAGCTGTTTACCTAGCCTCTCTTAAGCCTACACATGGAGACCATGTTAGGGCTGGTAGTCTAGGGCCTGATGATTGGAAACCTTGACTCCCTCCTTCCCCGACAGTTATACTTTGGGGTAATACTTGTGATAAAGAAAGGTGCCTCCCCCCAGAGGCTTATAGGGTTCTCAGAAAGGAGTCCCATTTTTGTGGCTGATAGGCCTGGGGTGTGGGTGTTGGGTAACTGGGGATTGGGTCAGCAGAGGATACAGACACTTCTGACTGAGGGTGAGTCAGAGAGAGCCAAACCCCTTCTTTAGCTTGTAGGGTGGCAGGGCCTTGGGCTGAAGCATCGTACAGTTGTTTGTGAGATTCCTGTGGGTAATGAGGCAGCTCTTTTGGCCTGTTGTTACATGCGTCTCTCTTACTGGAGCCCTATCCCCTCTGTGTTCCCTTATACTAACCTCTTCTGGCCTGCTCCCCTGGGCCTACCTGTTCTTCAGCCTGTGAATGAATGCTCCCCACTCCCCTGAAACTTGAAAGCTGCCTCAGTGGGAACATCCAGGGCCTAGATATGCTCCTTGGAGGCCCTGCAGCACAGGGCTGCCCTTCTTCAGAAGGGCTTGGACTCAGCTCAGGTGCTAGTGCTTGGGAGCCTTGCAGGTGCTGCAAAAGGTAGCATCTTGGTGAGTGGCTGGCTCTGGAGAATGAGAGGGAGGAGAGATTGCAAGGATAATGAACTGGCGGGAGGCAGTTCTAGCTTGGGTTATGGATTAGTGGAGTTACTGAGATCAGTTGGGTCCTCAGGAAAAAGAGAGAGGCAAGAGGAGGGGGAAGTATTAGATAGCAGATAAGAGACCTTCGGGACTTCAGTGTGAGGCGGTGAAAGGCTGAGCTGCAGTCCCTGGGGGGAAAGGAGAGGACTCAAGGATAGCGCTGAACAGATGGCTCAGAGCCCTGTGTGGAAGTGCCCTGTGGCTCAGTGGCTGTACTGACTAAGATACCTAAGGAAACCAGGTGAGGTGGACCCTGGTCTAGTTTTGTGGCTGGGGTTTGGCAATCAAGTTTGAATGGCAAGACAGATGTGGACCCACCAGCAGAGTAGGAATGGAGGGTCCATGACGTGTGTAACTGCCTTACAAGAGAGAGTTAAGCATTGATTTCAGAGCACTGCCTGAAGCTGGCAGGCGAGCAGAGTACTGTAGGTTAGGCAGGTTCTGCAAGGTAGGTCCGGATCGTGTGTAGCCAGGCCTTCCCAGCACTGGTTCCCCTTTCTTCACTGTCCTCTGACTTCCTTTCCTCCATACCACTGCCCATCTGCCTGGCTGGCTGACTGTCTCTACCTTCTCCCCTGTTAATTGTAATCTGTATCAGAAATCAGGCTGTTGATGTCAGAGCCTCTCAACATTAATCTTCCTAAACACCGATTGAGGGGGATCAAAATCTTCATTTATTTCTAACAAGCTCGTGTTCCTGGTGGTGTTACCTGATCCAGGAAGTTAGTGTTCCATTTTAAACCAGACACTATCCAAAGAGGGCAAGCCAGAGTGAGGCGATACCAGACAGTTGGTAGGGGAAGGGGCTCTGGGAAGAAGGCTTGCAGGAGGAGGCTGGCCTCCCTGTGAAAGTCCCTGCTAGGGGAGCAAGGGCCTGACTCCTTTGGGTGTAGTACAGCTCAACACCAAACCACAGGCTCATAGACAGCTGGTTCTGAGTGAGTGCCAGGGCCTGAGGACGACTTGACAGTGGATCTGGAAGTGAATGGAAGAAATAATGAACTTTCTCTGACCTGAGTTTTGGTTTGAAGATCCAACCTTTATTCTGAGTTGATCTTTTGTCTCCTTTTTCCTGCTGTCCCTTCACTGCTTAAACTGACATATATTTGACTATCTAATAGTTTCTATAGAAGTCTAAGTTAAGTGGCACTCAACTGGATTTCTGTGTAGGGTCTCACAAGACCCAGATTTCAGTGTCAGCAGGGCTGTGTTCCTTTCCTGAGACTCTGCAGGGGACTCCGTCTCTAGGCTCATTCATGGTGTGGCAGAATCTGCTCCTTGCTGCTATAGGAGAGGGGTCCCTGTTTCCTTGCTGACTGTCAGCCAGGCTGTGCGTGCATAGCTCTTGTAGTATCTGATGGTTGCAGCTGCCCGTCCGTCTCAGATCAGCAACTGTGGTGCTGCCATTCTCTGACACCTGCCTTCACTGGGAAAAAGCTTTGCTTTTAAAGGCTTTATAGTCAGCCCTGTATATCTTTGGGTTCTGAATCTGAGGGTTCAACCAACCACAGATTGAAAATAGGTTATGTCTGTTCTGCATGTAGTTATTTTCCTTGACATCGTTTCATACACAATACAGTAAGCAAGCAATTTACAGATACTGTATCAGATCTAAATAATCTGTAGGTGATTTAAAGTCTGAGAGGTTGTGTATAGGTTATATACAAATAATACACTTTTACCACATTTTATTTATTTGTGTGTGTTTAGGTATGTATGTATGTATGTATGTATGTATGTATGTATATAACCTACTTTGGTTTCTCTGTTGCTGTGATAAACATCATGACCAAAAGCAACTTGGGGAGGACAGGTTCATTTCATGTTATGTTTCCAAGGAACAGTCCATCTTTGAGGGAAGTCAGGCAGGAACCTGGAGGCAAGAGCTGAAGCAGAGACCATGGAGGAACAGTGCTTATTTGCTTGCTCCTCTGGCCCTGTGCCCAGCCTGTTCTCTTATGCAACCCAGGACCACCTGCCCAGGAATGGCACTACCCACAGTGGGTTGGGCCCTCCCATATCACTCAGCAACTTAGAAAATGTCTTACAGACATGACCACAGGTCGGTCTGATGGAGGACTTTTCTCAATTGAGGTCCCTTCTTCCCAGGTGTGTCAAGTTGACAGCCGAACCTAACCAGGACAGTATGTCTGTATGTGTGGGGCACGTGTGTGCTGCTGCTCTTTTGTGGCTGTCAGGGGACAACTAGCAGGAGTCAGTTCTCTTCTTCCTCTACCATGAGGATTCTGGGATATAACTCAGATCATCAAACTTGGTGGCAGGCGCCTTTATCTGCTGAGCCATCTGACCCGTGTCAAGTTGACAGCCGAACCTAACCAGGACAGTATGTCTGTATGTGTGGGGCACGTGTGTGCTGCTGCTCTTTTGTGGCTGTCAGGGGACAACTAGCAGGAGTCAGTTCTCTTCTTCCTCTACCATGAGGATTCTGGGATATAACTCAGATCATCAAACTTGGTGGCAGGCGCCTTTATCTGCTGAGCCATCTGACCCATCCTACATCCCCATCCAAGGGACCTGACTGTTTTTTTTTTTTTTGCTTTGCTGGAATTGATGCAGATGTGCAGAGACAGCTGTACATTGGACTTAGTCTTCCCATTTTAAGATCAGTTGATCAGTAACCTTAATTGCATGTGCAAAGTCTCTTTTGCCTTTTATGTGGTAATGGATTATGTTTCCTGTTTACTTCACTAAATAAAAAGTGACAACTAAAAATATTTAGGAGCCTTCCTGGGAGTATAATGGGTAAAAATGATGAAATGAGTAGAGACACCTAATTTTGCTTTCTCTTAAAACACCATATAAGTTAAGAGGAATTTAAAGAAAGAATCAGTGTGCCAGTTTGGGGATTATAGGAGGAAAAACAACATAAGAAAATACTGTAAGCTAGGAATAATAGGTAGGTAAATGATGCAGCCTAAAATGTAAGAATTGATGGCACTAGGCTATTTTGGGGAGGGGAGAAAAAGGGGGAGGGTGCATGTGTGAAATTCTCAAACAATAAATTTTAAAAAGAAGAGAGGAGTGTGGAATGAGAGGTAGGTAAATAGAACAGGTCGAAAGCAGCCGACATGATTATATCCTAGACGCCCTTTCTTCCTCTGTGATGGGCATCTCCCTTTCCCACTGTAGCTGAATGCTGGAAATTATTCTACAGTAGGAAGACCTGAGAGCCTAGGAGACTTGGGCATTCTTGGGTGTTGACGTTGAGACCACCTCTGTTCAAGTTTTCTAGCCCCATTTGTTTTCTACAACACTGTAGCCTTGAAAATTAAAAAGGGATCATACTGATGGAACCCAACGAGCTTAAGAAAAACAAAAGGCAAACAAACCAGCAAATAAAAACAAATGATGCTGGCAACATGAATTTCTCAGCAAATGGCTCAGCCAGATCATCCCAGACTTACCTGCCAAGGACTCAGAGTTTCCATGTATTCGTTAGTCATTCACTCTTAATTATAGATTACTAGACATATGGAGAAAATACCATAAAAGAAAGCAAAGCAAATGAAAAATCAGAAATAAACAGCCTGTTTAGATAAGAGAATGTTTTGAGAAAAACATTTTATCAACATCAAGAGAAATGCAACAATATGAATACAAATAGGATAGTATTTTCAAAGGACGCATTTAGAACACAAAAGTTTACTTTAAAAACTAAAGACTGGGGGCTGGAGAGATGGCTCAGCAGTTAAGAACACTAACTGTTCTTGCAGAAGACCTGGGTTCAAATCCAGCACCTACATGGCAGTTAATGACTGTCTGAAGCTCCATTTCCAGGGGATCCAACAGCCTGCCGGGCATGGTGGTGCACACCTTTAATCCCAGCACTCGGGAGGCAGAGGCAGGCAGATCTCTGTGAGTTCAAGGCCAGCCTGGTCTCTACATGGTGAGTTCCAGGACACCTGGGGCTACAGGGAGACCCCATCTCAAAAAGATCAAAAAATCCCCAAAAAACAACAACAACAAAAACCTAAGGACTGAGCAGAAGTATCAGTAGAATGATCTAGAATGATTAAGTGGTAAAGCTGGAATGGTCTTCCAGAAAATGGAACTCAGAGATAAGAGCTGGTTAGTAGAATAAAGAAAGAAGGTGATTAAAGGGGCAGCCTGGGTTTCCATTCCATTAAAAGGTGCTGCAGAGAGGGCAAACAGGAAAGGATACAAGTGGCAAAACCATGGCCGAAAACAGTTCTTAGAAAAGAAAAAGGGCTGGAGAGAGGGCTCAGGGGTTAAGAGCATTGGCTGCTCTTGCAGAGGACCCAGGTTTGATTCCCAGCACCCACATGGCGGTTAACAGCTTTCCGTTAACTCCAGTTATAAAGGATCCGACACCCTCTTCTGGTCTCCACGGGCATTTCATGACACAGGTGCACCTACCTATGTGCAAGCAATATATATATATATATGAAGAGTGCCTTCCTATTGGAAGGTTCACTTCCTGCTGAGCAGCCTCATGGATGAAGGTAGACCGAGACCAGTACCCAAAGTCCCAAAATGCTGTATAGATGATCCCGCAGGTTTGTAGAAAACAGTTAAAGTGCAGAGATGGGGAGTCAGCGTGGTTTGGGGCTTTTGGTGCTTTGGAATATAGAAGACACCTGAGCAGTGTCTTCATCTTCCTGCTTGAAATTGAGTCTCAGCCTAGAATTCTACACATAGCCTAACTGTACCAAGTCTGAAAAGCTCAGATATCCTTACAAAGGTAAGTACAGTCAGGACCCCCTGTGGGCTATACCGTAAGAGAGCTGTGTATCTATCTGGATTGTTGCACCCCAGAAAATTCTGCTCTGAGAAGGATTTCTTGTTGAGAAGAAATAGAACATCCAATGCAGCAGAACTGAGAGCAGGTTTAGATAACTGTCCATTTGAATCCCAGGTTGATTGTTGGTAAATCCATAAGAAGTCAACAAAAAAGGATTATTGATGCCAGAGGGAACAAAACAGGAAAAGAAAATCATGGTTTGTGTGGCTCACTCTGCTGGCTCACGTGGCTGTAATAGCAACTCTGAAAGCTACCCCAGCCAGCTGTACAGTTTAACTATAATTACAGAGTGGAGCGATGGGAAAGGACAAGCCTGAGGGGGCGGCTGAGGAAAAGCTGTGGTTTGTAGGGAGTAGCACTCAGTCCTCATCTTCCAGAGTAGGAAGTGAACAGGTAATGCTTACATGGTGGTGAATACCTTTAATACCAGCGCTGGGGAGATAGAGGCAGGTGGATCTCTGTGAGATCAAGGTCCACCTGGTCTACATAGAGAGTTCCAGGCCAGCTGGGGCTACAAGGAGACCCTGTCTCAAAAACAAAATGAAACGAAACAAAAACCCTCAATGTAAACCAGTGAATAGTAATTTAAGCATATTATATAAACTCATTCTAAGGATACTTAGATGTCAACAGGAGTCATCTAGAAGTTGTATGTCCCTTGGATCGGGAGCAGGGATAGGGTTTGCTGCTTTTTCCAACATGGTTGTTGGAACTCTTATGTGTAGGTATAAGTTTAAAAAAAAAAACAGCTTTATTGCTGGGCGTGGTGGCGCATGCTTTTAATCCCAGCATTGGGGAGGCAGAGGCAGGCGGATCTCTGTGAGTTCAAGGCCAGCCTGGTCTACATAGTGAGTTCCAGGACAGCAGGGGCTACAGGGAGACCTTGTTTCAAAAAGACCAAGAAAACAGCTCTAGGACAGCAGGGAACCTACTCTGCCTAGCATGTGGTAAGGAACATAGTTTCAGGAAAGTATCATTTTGCTTGTGCAATGAAGTTTACACACTCCATCCGTCCGTCCGTCTGTCCGTCCATCCGTCTGTCCGTCCATCCATCCATCTGCCTGTCTGTCCATCCATTTATTGTGGCAGTTCTGTGCTCTACGTTGAGTGGCACCTCTAGCCTATTTCTTACTGGGCCATAGACGGTGTGTTAGTTTTTTCTCTTGTTACCTGAAATACCTCTTGTGCTCTACGTTGAGTGGCACCTCTAGCCTATTTCTTACTGGGCCATAGACAGTTGGTGTGTTAGTTTTTTCTCTTGTTACCTGAAATACCTCATCGAAGCAACTTAAGATGGGAAGGTTTACTTTGGCTCATAGCTCAGAGGGTGTCAGTTCATCATGGCAGGGAGCATGGCAGAGTTCATGGCAGTGCAAACGTGTGGGGCTGCTTGAATCATAGCAGACCAGGAAGCTGAGTGACGGGAACCAGGGGTGGGACAGTAACCTTCAAGCACACACCCCTGGTGTCCTGCTTCCACCATCCAGGTCCATCCCTATAGGCTCCCCAGCCTCCCCAGGTAATACCATCAGGAACAGGTGTGTAATGCACGAGTCTGTGGAAGACATTCCAGATTAAATTGTAGGGGTTGGAAAGCAGACTACTGGTTTCTCACTGTCAGTTAACTTTGATTTTTCTGAATTGGGCAACTGTTTTATAGTTGAGCAAGTGTTACTTTTTTAATTAAGAAAGGTCAGTGGGGAGGAAAGTTACAGCTCAATGTAATACTCAGACCAAGAGGAGCTCTGCGTATGACAACTGGGGGCTCAGTACCCCACTCCCCACACAGTGCGTTTATGATGCTAAGATGGTGATGGCAGGGGTGAGAGTGGAAAGCTTTTTGGAAAATCACTCAGGTCCCCCCACAGCCCTTTTCACCTGCCCTCGGTTTTCTGCTTCAGCCTTTACTCATCTTCAAGTTGTTCCATAATTGTAAACCATAGCGTTTGTTTCAGACCTAACACGTATTCTTTTTCTTCTACAGGCTTCTTTTTGTGAGGTAAATTCTTAGTCCTGATTTTATGGGAGTAAGGATATGACCAGATTTTTTTTTTTTTTTAAATGTCTGTGACTGTTGGCTTTCCAAAGGATAGTAACATATCCATCTGCTCCTAAGAAGGTGTGACATGTTTGTCACCAGTAGTGGTGGTCATTTTGTCAAGTTAAAAAAATACTGTCCCTGGATTATCTGTACAGTTTACTTTTTCAAGGATGGTGAATATTTTTACATCTGTTAATTGTACCGGCTTTCCGTTTCTTTATACTGTCCTTAATCATTGTTTGAGCCCATGTCTTCGGTTGTATTAGGTATGAGTCTCTTGTGTTCCAAATATTTATTTTCTCTCATTGCTGCCACAGCAGAAAACGTTCATAATCTGTGTTATTCTAGTGTTGTTTTTAACCATGTGGGAATTTTTGGTGATCTTGTACTTTAGATGTTTATCATGTTGTCTCAAAAGAGATGATTAAGATGAAGATGGGCCTGAACACCCTGTTCTCCAGGGTGTGTGTACGCATGCATGTGTTAGAAAGTATGCCAGTTAAACATTTAGATCCATCTTTGCCTATTGAATGCCCCTCTAATTGCTAATCAGCTTTCTCAACTCTAAAATAATTCTTCCTTTGCCACTGTTTTAGAAGTTGATGATTTGACAAACATGCTTCCTGTTTGCCATGTAAATGTTTTGTTTTATAAGTTCTTGGAGTTCAGATGTTTGAAGTCTTGATAATTGTTTTTGTTTTGTTTTTTTCTTTTTTTCTTTTTTCTTTTTTGGACAGGGTCTTCCTGTAGCCCCCAGCTAGCCTAGAGCTTACTATGGAGACCAGGCTACCTTTGTTCTCACAGAACTCCATCTGCCTCTGCCTCCCAAGTGCTGGTATTAAAGACTTGTGGTACCATGCCCAACTCTTGATAATTGTTTTTGCTGCCTCCAAAGTAGCTTTTAGATTGTTCTCTGGTGGGTCTTTTGATATCTGAAAAGCCAGAGAGAGGGGGGAGAGGAGAGAGACAGAGAGACAGAGAGGAGGGAGGGAGAGAGGAGAGAGAGAGATTGATTGATGGTATTGGTGTTAATTAAAAGCAGTTGGTCGCTGACAATGAAGTGAGGAGATAGCAGGACTCTGATCACTTTGTGTCAGGTCATTTTGGATCAGGACTGGTTTCTTCATCACTGTTGACTTTATGGCCATCAAAGAATTTTTGTAAATGCAGATAGAGCCTGGGTGACTGACTCAGGAGTGCTCAGTCCTTTTTCCTTCCCCTGAGGTTCTGAGATAGCTGAGCCCACACCTCAGGAGCTCCATCCTGACTTTGGCTCCCTACTGATGGAAGACCATTGTGCCCTGTTGTGAAGACTGGCTTAGGCTGGGGGGCAAACAAGTGTTCCCATTGTTCTTCCCTGTAAGTAGAAGGATATGTCTATGGGCCCCTGCTTAGCTAGAGAGAGAAGGCTCCTGAGGGAGGAGGCCAGGGCCCTCTCCTTCCTGCCGAAGCTCAGCTGGTGATAGAGGGTTGGGAAGTAGGGTGGAGAAAGATTGAAATTTGTGGTTCTCCTTTAACAGTTTCCTCATCTGAGAATTGGGAAGTCAGTGCCACTGGGGTCCTCACACCCTAGGGCCCAAGTTGTCATTTGTTCAAAGGAAATGCCATGATGCTCATACATGTTCTTAGTTGTAAGTGGCAGGTGGGACATGCCATGTGAGTGTGGCTCCCTGTACCCTGGATGATTAAGGAGTTTGTGGCCATTGCTGGTGTGCATCTGCTAGTGCAGTGCTAGGTGTTAGGAATTATCTACCACACATGAGCATTTAGAGTTTATATCCTAGCTGTTGGAGTTCTCTTGCTTGAACTTAGACCCCAGTGTCTGGTCTATGCAAGCAGAGCTGTTTCCTGTTTGGTTGTGGGGCTTGTGGGGTAGAGGAGAGTGAAGCAGATGGGGAGGGCAGACAGAACCCTGAATTCTGGTTTCCCTTGCTGTCTGTGGTCCCCTGTGTATGTCTGTGTTCTCCACACTGAACTGCTAGAGCTGAAGACCAGAGATCTGCAATGCAGTGGTCCCATGGCCCCTGTGTCAGCACAGGATAATCATGAAGGCCTGGGGTTAGGGAGCAGGGTGAGTCAGCAGCACTGTGGAAAGCAGACATGTATTTGCTGGTGGGAAAGAGGGAGGCAGACTTTATTGCCTGCTCAGAGCTCTTTACCATGCTGGCCTAAACAGTAGCCACAGAGCACTTTCTAGAATTTCTAAACATTTCGGTTCCTGTCTGACCTGCCCCTCAAGCTTCTCAAGGAACCCCAAGGAATAACGGGTGTGATTTGCTTCTCTAAGAACAGAATTGCCTTGTCTATAAAAAGGAACAGGGCTTCTAACATTTGAGACATTTTCGTGTCTCTTGGCCCATTTCCAGCTCAGTTGGGTGGTCATAATGAATTTAAGGTTTAATTTTTTTTTCCCTACATGGGAGAATCCAGCTATCTGTAGTTATCCCTCTCTCCCCACAGTGCTTACAACTCAAAACAAACAACCCTGGAGCTATGGGGATCCCATCTCTGGTTAGGTAGATGCCTGCAGGGGCCATTGTAGCCCTACTGGGGTGCTGCACTCAGCCAGTAGGGCTCTTTTGCCTTTCAGGATCCCACAGAGACAGCAGACCCCTGTGTGGTAGCTGCTCCACCAGGCATGGACCTGTTCTGTCTATGAAGATTCAGAGGCCAACTAGACCTAAGCAGAATGGGGGTGAAGCTGGAATCCATAGAACATGAGGTTCTGATGCTGTCAGATGGGGCCCTCATGGTATGGTAGCATCAGGGACCAGCCATGCATGGTCTGTGTCAGGAAAGGACACAGACTTCAGCAGGACTGGGACTTGGCTGGGTCTGGCCATGCCACTGAAGAGCAGTGCCCCTCCTCTTTCCAAGTGAACTGGTGTTTCTTCCTGCAGCTACTTGTGTGGCCTCATGATGCTCAGGTCTCCTGGCTATGTTACCTGGTGTCCCACAGCGCTTAGGCAACTGGGATGAGTGGTCCCACTCATTCCTAGAAGACAGTTCTGTGGAAGTATTCTGATGGTGGAGTGATACTGGGATAGAAACAGGGCTTCTGGTTGACTGACAGGCTGTGTTTTCACTCCCAGCTGACAACCACTATCCTCTCATCCCCCCTGGGAGCTGGAGCAGGCAAGGCAAGTGAGTGAGGAGGTCTAGGCAGTGGTATGGAGTCCACACATTGGGGTGTGGTCTCAGGGCTGATGTCTAGGGGGATGTGGGGTCACCTGCCTTTTTTTGCACTATTTTCTCAGAATGTTGCAAACCAGCTCCTGTGCTGTCAAGGCCATCTCTTTGGGACTGATTTTGCAAATGAGCTCCCCCAGGAAGGCAGCAGAAGTTGGCCCTTGCAGGTTCCAGGCTACAGGCTCATCTCCTCACTGCCAGGGTTGACCTTGTTTGTGCTTGCCCTGGGCCCTGCTCCTGATATGTCTGGACCCTCCTCACCCTGGGAAGTATGGAAATATGTTCGTGTGTGTGCTTGTGTGTGTGTGTGTGTGTGTGTGTGTGTGTGCTCACACATGCACGCACATATACACGTGCCCATGTGTGTGGGGGGGCTAGGGTAGGAGCACCCCTTCTCCTCTTAGAGCCTCAAGTCTTGCCCCCTTCTTTCAGCTTGAGCACCTTCTCTCCTGCCTCACCATTCAGCCATGTTTTATGGGTGGGGATGGTGCAGTTGTTAGGGGGTCACCTTGATTGCCACTAGGATTCACAAAGGAAAGCAGTACAGGTGGGCCTGGCCCTGTGAGTACTCTGCAAACAGACAGATAAGAAGCAACCCCCTCTGTTCACTCTGCAGGTCACAGGCAGTTTCCACAGAAGTGGTATAGTACAAGCCCAGGAGGCCAATGCTGTTGTCATGGTAGGGGTGGAGAGGAGACTGGGTTGGGGGAGTGTTGGCTGCTGCTGTGGGCTTCAGAGGTGTCTCTACCCAGACAGGGCCTTCTCCCCTCTGGACAAGCTGAGCCTGGGTGCTTGTCTCAAATGTTAGGCAAATGAACATGGAGACATAGCTCTTGTCTTTCTGTGTTTCCTCCATGGTTGGATCCTGCCCAGGCCTGCCTGACCTTTCAACAACCGTGGTTCTCAGTTGGCTCTTGTGGGTGAATGAATGTGCACTGTGAAATCCATTCTCTGTGGTTCAGATCCTGGGCTCTGTCATTGCCACCCCTCCCCACCGCCCCCCAATCTCCCTTTTTTTGAGACAAGGTTTCATTCTTAGTCCACTTACTGTGTAACCTAGGTTGGCCTCAAAAGGTAGTCCTTAGTCTCCCAAGAGCTGGGATCACAAGTGTGAACCACTGTGTCCAGTTTCCCAGTTATAACCTTTCTGAATCCCAGTGTCCTTGGCATTTGGTGGAAAAGTCAGTGCTCAATTGAGAAGGGGTTGAGGCAAATGGGTGAGAAGGTTCCAAATGGAATTCCTGGTACTTAGAAGGCACTTAAAAATGATCATTTTTCCTTCTTTCAAATTTCCCCTCTTTTCGTTTTTAAAGCTGACTGAACCTGATGGTTGCCTGACTTCTAGCTGGCACTGATAGTAAACCTGTGCTTGGAGGAACAGGTGGACATGAGGGAAACAGTGGAGATTCCTGAAATCCAAGCTGGAGCCTCACCCTACCCTTTCCTTGGGGAGCAGGTATAAAGCAGAGCGTGTCCTCATCCGTCCCTGTCTCTGCAGGTCCTGCTTCTCAGAAGATGCACTATTATAGATACTCGAACGCCGAGGTCAGCTGCTGGTACAAGTACCTCCTTTTCAGCTATAACATCGTCTTCTGGGTAAGTGCAGGGGTGTGGCCATGTTCCCATCACAAACTCAAGGTTCTCCTCAAACTAATGATGTCCAGACCTCGGTGAGGCCCCAGAAGAGGTGGGGGCAGTCTTCATGACCCCCTGCCAGGAGTGCTGTGTTAGGGCAGCCAAGGTAGTTGAAAGACAAATTAAAGGCCTCAACCTGATCTTGGGGATTCAGGAAGCCTTGGGGCTCTGAATCAGAGGCCTGTCTACCTTCCCAGTGAGACATGGGCAGCCAGGTGCCTTGTGGGCCAGGCTCTCTTCTATGTCCTGGGAGTTAATAGTGGAGTGTCATAAAGTCCTGTCCTTCTGGTGCTTGTGGTTCACCAAGAACAGTGCTAGCCTGCTGAGAATCATAGGTCACCGGGGAGCACTCCTTGCCTGGGGTCAGGGAAGAGCTGTGCTGATGAGGTGAGTTGGGGGCTGAGACCTGGGTACTGTTGAAGAGGTAGACCAAGGGCATGTGAGGAGGAAAGCTTAGTCAGAATGGTGGTTACAAAGGCCCTGAGGCAGGAGCGAGCTCAGCACGTACACTACACAGCACAGCACAGCGTGTGTCTGCAGCTAGAGCTGAGTGAGAAGGGGAGTGATATTCGGGTCATAAAGGGTCTCAAAGGATAGTTGACATTTTCTACTTTTTTTCTTTTGATGCTAGATATTGAACTCAGGGTCTTGTGGTTTGCATTAGGCAAACCTTCTACCGCTGAGCTATACCCATCACGCACTTTAATTTTTTTTTTTTTTTTTTTTTTTTGTGTTTTGGGGACAGGCTCCCCCTTGAGCCCGAGCTGTCCTGGAACTCACTATGTAGACCGGGTTGGCCTTAAACCCCAAAAAACCCCCCTGCCTCTGCCTCCTGAGTGCTGGGATTAATGGTGTGCACCACCACGTCCAGCCACACTTTTTTATGTCAGTCTGGTTATGTTGCCGAGGCTGAACTTGAACCTATGTCCTCCTACCTCGCCCTCCTGAGTAGCTGAGATTATAAGCATGTGCCATCACACCTGGCTTTCTACTAATTTAAATAACTTTTGGAAGGTTACATGGTGGCCTGGCCCCACTTTGGAGTGATTGCAGAGTGGGGGAGGATGGCAAACCTTGTGCTAGGATGGGACTTTGGGGCTGGGACAAAAGCTTGGGCTTTCTTTTGGCCAGTCTTCTCTGAAGGCATCAGTGACCATCCTGGGGATGTCTTAGGAAAGGGTGAAATGAGAGCATCAAGATGAGGGAGCTGGCTAAAGACTGAGTATTGAGCCGGTGCTGAGGCCAGGTGGAGGAGGGAAGCCCTTTAGGAGCAGCCACGATGAGTAAAAGCCTGAAGTAAAAGCAGAGTTTATTTATTTATTTATATTATTTGTTTGGTCTTTTTGAGATAGAATCTCCCTGTAGCCCCAGCTGGCCTGGAACTCAAGTGATATGCCTGCCTCTGCCTCCCAAGTGCTGGGATTAAAGGCCTATACCACCACCCCTGGCAGTAAAAGCAAATTTTAAATTGTAACTTTTCTGTGCAGGGGGCTGACCTTGGTTAGAGGTGGGAAGGAAGGACTACCTTTTGGAGGTTAGCAACCAATAGAAAGCAGAGAAATGAAGCAGTTCTTTCAGGAACTCTTCCTCGAAGAGAAAAAAAAAAGTTGGGCAGTGGTTGGGGATGGTCAGGGATTCGGGGGGATGCATCTTGTGTGTTTTGCTTAGAGGACTGGTCCAGGGGGAGGCAGGTGCTGGCACGCTGGGTGGGAGGGTGAGGGGACGTGATCATGTGCAGGAGCTTTTACATCAGCAAGCTCACTTGTCACTGTGTGGCGCCAAATGGGGAAGCAGGGCAGAGCAAGTGGCAGTGTTGTCACCTTTAACTTCTCTGTGGGTTTGGTGTTTACTGTTGCTGGATGGCAAGGCAGGTTCACTGAGTCTCTTCGCTTCCTCCCCTCCTTCCCTCTTTCATTTGTGCCCCTTCCCACACCCCCTTTCTTTTCCTCAGTGCTGGGGATAGAACCCACAGCTTCATGCATGCTCTGCTACTGAGCTCCATCCCCACCATCCACTTCTCCTTTTCAGTTTTAGGGCATCACCTCCTGGCTATCAATCCCAGCGTGTTTCTAGGTTTCCTGTCCTGAAGAAATAGGGTGGGATTCAGTGGCTTGGCCTTTTACCCCAGGCTTGTTGCTGTGCTCAGATAATCTTTCACCAACAATGTCATCTTAGTTACTGAAATAGGGCATTGCTGGATATCAATGTGCATGTTAGCTTTCTGTCACTATGACAGAATGCTAGAGATAGTCAGTGTATAAAGAGAAAGGTTTATTGTGGCACACGCTTTAAGGGGTTCAGTTCATGACCACTTGACTTGACCCTTCTAGGTCTCTGGTAGGGGGTGTCAGATGGCAGTGGTGTGGAGTGTGGAACAGAGCAATTTGCTCTCCTAATGGCCAGGAAGCAAAAGGAGAAAGGAGTGTGCTAGCATAACATAATCCCTTCGTGAGCACACACTCAACGACCTTAGGGTCTCCCAAAAGTTGCCCTTCTAAGGGTTCCACCAGTTCTCAGCACCATCCTGAGAACCAAGCCCTCACCACATGGGCCCATGGAAAATGGGAAATATCCAGTATCTGAGGTATTGCAGTGTGAACCCTGGTTATGGAAGCCCATGTTCCTTCCTCGCTGTGTCTGTATTTTACACCTGCATTTTGCACTCTGTCTAGAGACACTCCCCATCCCCCAACTTGCATGGCTTTGTATCTTGACCTTCACCTCTCCTGCTTTTTGCAGGCAGAGCAGTACCCTCATCTCCACCATGGCCGGGCGCCCTGGTCACCTCTGTACCGTTAGAGTCAGAGGCATTTCGTAACAGATTCTTGACTCTTGGGGAGCTCTTCTCACTTGCTCACTCACACTGATAATGGCAAATTCAAACAGTGAAGTTCATGAATCTGGAATTGTATCAAGCCTGCTTGATGCAAGGATGTGGTGTATTTTAAGGGTTTTGCAGAATTGGCAGTTAGTGTGTGGTTGAGAGTTAATCATTTCTGTTAGTGAGCACTGGGGCAGAACAGGAGGGAACAAACAGGAACAGTCAGGAAATGAGGACGTATGACTGGGAAATGCCAGGCACCTTGCTGGCCCCTCCCTGTGGTCTTGACCTGTGCAAGAGCACACAGTGTGGAGGGAGGCCCAAGAAGCCTTGTTTGCACAGCCTTTTGGGAGGCTCACAGAACAGCAGTCTGCTCTTGGCACCTGGATGCAGTCTGACCTCTCCCCTGAACCGAGTGACCAGGAAAAGCCTGGTGTTGTCACTGAGAAACATTGATAACAGCTGCCTGTTGTGTCACAGTGTTGCTGAAAAAGTAGAAAATGGTGTGCCATACCCTTACGTCCTCTGAGTTTTCTTTTTTCAAATGGAAAAAATAGAAAAATGTACAGAGCCTCATGTTCCTGTCATCTGGCCTCAGAAATCCGCTCACAACAGCTTTTATTTCATTTGGGTCCCCCACCCTCCCTGGGATTACCTTGAACCAAAGCCTGGATGGCTGGATCATTTTCACACACAGTGTCTGTGTGTGTTTGTGTTGAATTCACAGTGAGCTGTGGAGGACTGCTCAGAGACCAGTTTGACTACTCCAAGGCAACCTCTTGTTTCTGTGAGCAAGAGGAAAGTGGGGGTGGTGAGGCGGTGGCTGCTTTGACTTAGCAGTTTGTCCCATAGTTGTTTTCTGTCATGGATGGATCCCTGTGGCACTAAAACAGTTTTTGTCAGCGTTTTTCTTTTTTTTTTTTCTTTCTGATTTTGAGACTTGGATTTCCCAGAAACTATTATCTACTTGGGATAAGACCTGTGGCTGCTGGTGTCTCTGCTGAGATTAGTTGGGCTTCACAAAGAATGTTTGGGAAAATTGCTTCCAGCCAGCCTAGCACTTGTTTTTTTCTTTAAATCCCTTTTTGATTGTGCTAGATCTGCTTCTAGTGCAGAATCTCCGTTCAACTCAAGGAAATGCAAATCAAAACTACAATGTGATACCACTTCACTCTCACTAAGATGTCTGTCATTTAAAAAACAGCAGAAAATAAATGTTGGCATGGATGTGGAGAAATTGGTGCCCTCCTACATTGTGGACAGGGAAGTAAACCATGAGCTGTGCCAGAAAGCAGTGTGCTGGTACCCCAATTAAAAGTGGAATTGTCCTGTGCTCTAACAACCCCACATCTGGGTAGATACACAGAAGAATCTCACACAGAATGTCAGAGATATTTGTACACCTGTGTGCATAGCATTATTCACCAAAGTCAAACGGTACAAGCAGCCTGTGCCCATTGACGATTCAGGGATCAGTGATCTGTGGTATTATATGTCGGAGAATCTAATTCACCCTTGGACATGCGCCACAATTTGGATGAACTTTTAGGACATTATGCTAAGTAAAAGAAGCCAGATAACACAGGCAACATTTGATTCCAGGATAAATGTCGAGTAGTTCCACATATAGTTCCTAGAACAGTCAAAAATTGTAGACACAGAACATGGAATTTGATTGCTAGGTGACGAGGTGAAAACGGGGGTGCTGTAGTCTGTGCTGCAATTCAGAGTACCAGCAGCTGGGTCATTTACAGCCAACAGAAGTTTGTGTGGTTCATGGTTCTAGAGGAAAGAAGCTTATGGTGGAAGGCATCAATGGGTGAGAGGTTGAAAGAGGTTGAAAGAGGAGGCCAAATTCAGTTTTTTTGTGTAGTCCTGGGGATGAACACAGGGCCATGTGTGTTCTGGGTAAGTGCTTCACCGCTGTACTAAGTCTCTAGTCCCCCCTCACTTTTATGAGAAATCTGCTCTGGCAGCAGTGACATTCATCCTTGTAACCTAACTGCCTCTTAAAGGTCCCGCCTGTACTAGTTACTTTTCGTTGCCGTGATCACCGTGACCAAGGCAAATTATAGAGGAAGAGTTTATTGGCTTACAGTTCAGAGGGTTAGAGTCCATAATGGATAGGGGAAGCATGGTGGCAGAGGTGGCCAGAGCAGGCACAGGAAGCAGAGCGTGACGAGAGCTGGCGAGGCTTAAGAACTTTGAAAGCCCACCCCAATGACGTGTTTCCTCTAGCAAGGCCACACCTCTTAAGACCTCCCTGAACAGCACGCCACCAACCGGAGACAATATGTCTAAGTACTTGGAGTCTGGACTCTATGGGGCATAGTCTCATTCAAACCATCATCACACTTCCTCTCACTCAGTGCTGTTGCTTGGAGATTTAGACTTTCAGCACATGTATCTTGGGGGACACATTCAAACCACAGCAGGGAGTTATTGTTTACAGGGTATAACTTCTGTTTGTAAGATGAAAAAGAGTTCTGTGGATGGATAATGGTTATGGTCAACACAACTGAATGCACTCAATGTCACTGATCTGTATGCTTAAAAATGGTTATGATAAGTTTTATGTCATGTGTGTTTTACTACAGTTTGAAAAGGAAAATCTTGAGGCTGGACAGGTGGCTCAGTGGTTAAGAGCACTTGGTACTCTTGCAGAGGACTTGAGTTCAGTTCAGCACCCACATCAGATGGCTCACCACTGCCTATAACATTAGCTTCAGGGGATCTAACACCCTCCTGCCTCTGTAGGCACATGCACAGATCTCCAAACAGACACATATGCATATATATGATTAAAAATAAATTATGGGGTTGGAGAGATGCCTCAATGGTTAGAGCACTGGCTCTTCAGTTCCCAGCACCCACACGGTAGCTAATAGTGCTCTATAACTCCAATTCCAGGGGGAACCAATGCCCTTTTCTGACCTCTACAGGCATTGCATGCATGTAATACACAATGCAGATAAAATACTCATACACTTAAAAAAATTAAAAATCTTTAAAAAACATTAAAAGAAAAATCTTAGCTTGCAGGGGAAGAAAAACTGGGAGAGGTGAGCCTGGTAGAGCCACGAAGGTTCTGTCTCTGTTCTTACAGAGCTGCTGGGACCCACAAAGAGTAAGTTTTCCTGGATTTGCTGAGGAATACTCGAGTGGCAATGTCATCTGCAACTCCAGGACTACTTTCCAACACAAGCATTGACTTTAATCTCCAGAATTCAGATAAAGCCCTTGCCTGGATCTATTTCGGAGAGAGATTAAAAATGAAGACTCCAATCTCTTCTCAGTACAGACAGCAGGCCTGTGCTCAGGAGTAGGAGAGCCCCCTGCTTGTCTTTAGTTTCAAAGTAAGGTTTAAAAACTGTCTTCTGCCATCAACGTCCTTGGTGACTTGAAGTCTGGGCCATAGCTTTTTTGCTTATAAAATCTGTGACTTAGCCTCTGAGTTTAAATGTACAGTGCACTTGTGAGTGAGTGAGACAGACTGGGCCGTGGACATCTGTGCTACATGAGCAGCATGGCTTAAAGCCTCTCCCTCTAAGTAATTGATACCTCCTGTGTGCAGAGTGAGCCTAACTTATAATTCAGAACAGGAAACTTATGAGGGTGAGGGAGAGGTTATTGATCATTTTGCCAGAACAGGTCAACTTCAGGCGCATCTTAAGGACACCAGGAGCTGTGGCCTGTGGATGCTCTACTCAAGGGGGACAGCAAGGCCTGGTAAAAACATCAGCTCCCCTACCCCCAACTGATGGAAAATTGTGGGTTTCTCCCCATTTAACTACAGCTATTCTGTGAGGCCCAGGCCTGATGTCCAGGGCTCTTTCATCATTTGTTCATTCACTCCCTCGACCCTCCTTTTTCTAAGGCAGGATCTTATGTAGCTGAGAATGACCTTGAATTTCCGATGGTCCTGCCTTTACCTTGGGAGAACTGGGATTATAGGCACAAACCACCATGCGTGTTTCATGCAGTGCTGGGGATAGAGCCCAGGGCTTCATGCATGCCAGGCACGCTGCTCTACCAACTGAGCTACATATCTCAACTCCTCTGATTTTGTCTCTTAATTGATGCAAGTGAAAGGAAAGGTCTACCTTTTCAACAATGATACAGTGTATTTTCGTTTTCACTGCTGAGTTGTGGCACCTTTTTCTTCCAGGTGTTATCAAACGTTTACAATTGAATGAACATTCCAGAAGACTAAACCAGGCATCCCAGGATTCCTGCACACTTAGTTTCATGTCCTTGAGGGCAGTATCCTCAAGTTTTAGAGGGTTGCGTTATCACATCAGCATCATTCTAGGTTGCCTGACTGTATTTTTTGTGGAAGTTCCCATGTGGGGTGTTTACATTGTTTCAGTTTTTCACTCTTCTAGATAGGATGTAGAGACTAGGTTTTGTGTAATACAGACTTTTCCCTGTAGGAAAGGGAGGGAAGTTATTTGCTGGAATGGATTCCCAGGAGTGAGATCAAGTGGGCCAGAAGGTGTGTACATTGATTTGACCTGCCTGACACACTTCCACAGTCAAAAATCACTTCTCTAAAAGAGCAGCCCCAATTCACAGGAAATGAACCACCTTATCTCTTGGCACAGGTAGGAGTATGTGTATGCACACAGTCTTGCCAAGGCTGAGGGTGAGGCCTGCTCAGTGAGAGACTCTCCTAGAATGAAGGTGTGGTCCAGAGTGTTGATCTCTGCATGCCTCAGGCTCTGCTCTCCCCACTCAGTCTGTGTGAAGCTGACTATGGGGGATTTTGCAGGAGGCTTCCTGAGGTGCTGGGAGGCTAGCGCCAGGCACATCACTGTTACAGGCCCCCAGGATGCCTGCAAATCTAGGTAGAGAGTGTGTGTTTGTCTTCACATCCCTTCCATTCCAGTGAGCCATCAGCATGCCACTGTCTAGCAGAGCGATTTGCCTTCTGTGTGGGAGTGCCTTCCTTCCATTTTGTTTGTACTTTTTTTTTCCTTCAGAAATCCTTTTCAGAAATTCTATTGAGGGACTAGGGAGATGGCTCAATGGATAAAGTACTTGCACTGCAAGCAGGAGGGTTGGAATTCGGTTCTCTAGAACCCACATGAAAGCTGGGTGGACATGCCAGTAATTCCAGATCTTGGGAGGCAGATTCTCAGGGCAAGCTGGCCAGCTAGTCTAGTGGAATCAGCAAACTCTGGGTTCAGTGAGAGACCCTGCCTCAGTAAATGGTGAGTGAAGAAATCAATTTCTGGCCCCTAGGCTCATGCATGCAGGTTTCCTCATAGCATTTTCATACAAAACACCCCTATCTTCCTAGCCCCTGCTGTACTTTCACCCCCAATATTGCCCCTTCCACTTTGATATCACATGTTCTATCCCCCGCCACCCTTAAAGTCTTTTTTTGCATCTCATGGGCCTGTTTCTAGTTTCCTGGCCTCTGCCCACACTTACTCTCACTTAAATACATACTGAACAGTCAGAAGCTATGATCTGCATGTCAGTTTTGAGAAGCCTCTGTACTGATGTCCATAGCAGTGCACCAGTTTGCGCTTTCACCAACAGTGAATGATGGTTCCTCTTTTTCCCCATACCCTCCCCAGCCAGCATTTGTTTTCTTTGTAATAGCCATTCTGAATGGGATGAGGTAAACTCTAAAGTATTTTTGTTGTTGTTTTTGAGACAGGGTCTCCCTGGAACCCCAGCTGACCTGGAACTCGCTGTGTAGACCAGAGTTGCCTCTGTCTCACAGAGATCTGCTTGCCTTTGCTTCCCAAGTGCTGGAATTAAGGGTCAATGGAACCACTCCCGGCTGTTAAAGTAGTCTTAATTTGTGTTTCCTTGATATATAAAGATGTTGAAAACTTAAAGTTTTATTTAAAAAGAATGCAGGGGGGCGCATGAGAGTACTCAACTTTAATCCCAGCACTAGGGAGCAAGTGGCAGGTGAATTTCTGTGAGTTTAAGGACAGCCAGAACTGCATAGTGAGACGAGACCCTTTGTGCTGCTTTTGAGAACTGTCTGTTCTGTTCATTGACCTGTTCATTGGTTAGCACTTAATTTTTGCAGTTCTTTGTATATTGTAGATGTTAACCCTTCTATTTAAGTATAAAGATTTTTTTGTCCCAGTTCTGTAGGCTGTCTCTTCACTCAGTTGATAGTTTCTTTTATTGTGCAGAGGCAATTTAATTTCATGTGATCCCATTTGTCAATTCTTGGGTCTATTTTTTATGCTATTAGGGTTTCATTCAGAAAATTCTTGCCTGTACCTGCATCCTGAAATGTTTTCTGTGTGTTTTCCGTTAGCAGTTTCAGCATTTCAGGTTTTAAATTAAGGTCTTTGATCCAGTTTGAGTTGATTTTTGTGCAGGGTGGGAGGTAAAGATCTAATTTCATTCTTATGCGAGTGGAGATCCAGTTTCCCCAGCACCAATTATTGCAAGTTTTGTCTTTTTTTTCAGAGTACGTTTTTGTCAAAAATGAGATGTCCATAGCTTTGTAGGTTTATTTCTGGGTCTTCTCTTCTACTCCATTGGTCTACAGATCTGTTTTTGTTCTAGGGCCATGCTGTCTTAGTCCCTGTGACTCTGTTGTACAGTTTGAGGCCAGATAATATAATAACTTTGGCTGTGTTCTTTCTGCTTGGGATTGCTTTGGTTATCTGTGGTCTTTGTGTTTCTATACCCATTGTAGGGTTTTTTTCCCCTAGTTTTGTGAAGAATGTCACTGGAATTTCGGTGTGGAAATCATTGAGTAGTAGAGTACTTTATTTACTGTAGCCATCTTCACAGTGTTCTGCCGACCCGGGTGCATGGAAGATCTTCCCATTGCCACTGCTTTCTTCAGGTTGTCCGTGTCCGCATGGAAACGTGGAGCTGTGTGTTTTATATGTCACAACAATTTGATGTTTTCACTCCAGTTCAAATGTTTCATGAATTATTGCAGATGTGCTATGTCTCTACTCCCAGTACCATGACACTGATGTCAGCAGCTGTAGTATAGTGTACTGGTGTGCTTTTCTTTATCCTATTTGGGAGTACATCGAACCTTTGACTTTTCCATTAATTTCCTTATATATTCATGTATGGAAGGCTCCTGTGTGTCAAGGCACAAGGTTAGAAAACAACTTGTAGGAATTCTCTTCTTCCACCATGTGGTTCCTAGGGGTCAAATTTAGGTCACGACAGGCACTATTACCCACAAGGCCATCTTGGCAACCTGGGCCTTTGACTTTTTTTTTCTTTTCTTTTTTTTTTTTTGACATTTTTGAGTTAATAGTTTTGTTTATTTTTTTTCATCTAGGAATATTTTGATTTTTTTTTAATATGTCTTATTCCCCCCACCCCTTTTTCTCTGGGACTTTGCTGTCCCGTGGGTTTGAGGCTCTACTCAGTTTTGCTATTTAGCCCTGTAGAGTTCCTACTGCTTGTCTTCAGTTCACTGACCTTTTCCCCTCTAGTGCCCCTCCAGCTGCTGAGCATACCCAGTGAACTCATTTGTAATGTGTTTTTGTTGCTAGTACTCGTTTTCTTTTTTTGATCTGTGTGCCTTTTGCCCCTTTACGTTTCTGCGTAGTCCCAGTGGCTCACGGCTCTGCTGTCTGTCTGCTCTGCTCCTTTTTCTCCACCTTATTGATTTTTGCCCCCTGTTTTAGGTCACCTTTTCATTCTATTTAGTAACTTTTTCCTGGATGCCAGGTAGTTTACCCATTCAAATATTCTTTCCTAACAGTATGCAGTTGTATAATATTGTATTGTGGGAAATACATCATCTGAACTGTTACAATAATAATGAAAGCATACCAGTGTTAGATCAGAGTTGAGCGATAGCCAGGGTTTCTGTGGCTGAGCTAAAGGAAATCCTGTCTTCATCCCTAGGCTCAGATGGTTTTAGTGTGATAGTTCAGTGCTGGGCTCAGCCCTGTGGCTTGTAGGTCGGAGCTAGTCTTCCGCCTGTTCTGCACTTCACTTTTATTGGAGCTTGGCCACATTCGCTCATTTGCCTGTCATCACTGACTTTACTCTTGGCTGCCTCTTGAGTAGTTCTAGCAGAGTACATGGCATACACAAGAGTTGAGAATATTTACTGTCTGACCCTGGTTTAGTAACCTGGATTTCTACCCACTTAATCACTGTGAACTAGGACACTGACGGCAGACTGGGAAGAGGTTCCCCTCCTGTCATGCTGGGGTGTTGCCTGGAGCTTTTCTTGATGACTCTGTTCCTCTACCTTCTTTCCTTGACCTCAGATTACTGGTGGGAGTTATCAGGTGACACAGGACAGCTGTGGAAGCTGCTCCTGGAACAGTCCCGCCCTCCCTCTGGGCCCCCTTCTGGCTTCCCTGTAGTGGTGCAAAGGGCATGTCTGCTTCTTGTTCACAGAAGGGTAGGAACCACCCTTCCGGAGGGAGGAAAAGCTGGTTTGTGATAGCTTTGTGACCCTGGGCATGGCTCTGGGCCCTTGCCTTGGGCCTCATTTCCCCTATAATGCGGAAGCTGGGCCCCAGCGTCCCCTCTGGTTCTCAGACCTTCCAAACTTCCATTGGGAGGTGGTTCAACTCAGACTTTTTTTTTTTGTCTTTTTGAGGCAGGGTCTCCCTGTAGACCCAGCTGTCCTGGAACTTACTATGTAGACCAGGCTGGCCTTGAACTCACAGAGATCTGCTTGCCTCTGCCTCCCGAGTGCTGGGATTAAGGGTGTATGCCACCACGGCCGGCCCAGACTTTTTTTTTTAATTTTTAAAAAATTTATTTTTCATTTTAAGTGTATGAGTGTTAGGCCTGCATGCATGTAAGTGTGCCTGTGTCATGCAATGCCTGCGGAGAACAGAAGAGGGTGTCAGATCCCCTGAAATTGGAGTTATGTGGATGGTTGTTAGCCACCATGTGGGTGCTAGGAATTGAACCCGGTTCCTCTGCAAGAGCACCCAATGCTCTTAACCGCTGTCAACTGGGGCTTTTTAAAGGAGGGTTTTTAATATTATTTTATTTATAATTATGTGTATGCATGTGTGTATGTGGAGATCAGAGGACAACTTTAGGGAGTCTGTCCTCTTCCTGCACTGTGGGACCTGGGCTTGTACTCAGGTCAGCAGGTTTGCATGGAAAGAGCCTTTACCCCCCAAGATGATATCTTACTGGTCTTCAATTCAGACTTTTAATGCAGGACTGTTTGGAAATAGATTCCCTGCTCTATTTAGTGCTGTGTGGGTCCCATTCTTATGGGGCAGGGCTGCCAGACCTCAAATGCTGTGACTTAGCCCGTGGCTCACTGCGTGGGCTCTGAAGGCCAGGTTGGGTCAGGATCTGTGCCCCTGGAGGCCAGTCTGACTCAAGTTCAGCCGAATCATTGGCATTTTGAGGGGATCGCAAGTGCCTGTTGTTTTGTGAACTCACCAGACCTGGACTTGGGATTTCCTCTTCTGAGGTGTGCTGCAGTCTTGGGCTTTCCAGCTCACTTGGCAGGATTTAGGGAGGCAAAGCTTAGCGAGCGGAGGTGCCTGTGTCCTTTGCTTATTTTGCAGATTGCCAAACTGAACTCCAAGAGATGGATGGCTACTCAAGGATTCTGGGTGTGCTAGGGACTAAGCTGATAGCCTGGTTTCCTCTGCCCTTTGTCCTCAACCCTGCTTTCTGGCCTCAGCCCTTCCTGCCTCACTGGCAGTCTCTGGAAGGTCTGTATTTCTGAATTTTTGCCACTGCCTCCAGAGCAGAAGCCCAGTGAAGTGGTGCCTCTGGAAGGGGCGACCTTCCCTCAGGATGCAGGCTGTGCTGTTGTGCTTGGGGACACAGCCGCGCCTTCTTGTTGTGACACAGAACCCGACAAAGGTGGCTCAAGGGAGGATGGGCTGTATCTCGCCCAGTTTTTGGTGCAGGTTCATGGCTGGGAAGACATGGCAGCAACATTGTGAGGTGGCTGAGAAGCTCAGAGAGCCAAGTGCCACTGCTCCACACACTTTCCTCTTTATGCAGTCCAAGACCACGCTCATGGAATGATGTTGCCACATCAGGGTGGGTCTTAACCACTTCAGTCAAACCTTTCAGGAAATACCCAGAGACATGTCTTCCAGGTGATTCTAAATCCTATCAAATCCCAGGAGCACATAGTGTCTGCATTGCGCCAGGTACAGGTATGTGTGGGGTCACCTAGATGGCCCTCCAGGCTTCCACTCTGCCTGTACCTAGGAGAACAAGGCTCCCCTGGCATAAGTGAGTCCCGTAGGTGACTTCTACTGTTCCTGTTGGAAAGGCCATCTCTGTTGTTAGAGGAACAGGGAGGCTCAGAGAAGGCCTCAGACTTGCATGAGGTCCTGTTGCTAGAATGTTGCAGAATGGAGACTTGACCCTGGGCTGCCGACCTGGGCTGTCTGTGTATTTAGCACTGCTGTGAACTGCTTGTGTTCCAGAGGCTTGCCCTTGGGTTTCCTTCTGGTTATCTCTGAGACACCTGCAAGGAGGTCAAGGGAAAAGGCCTGAATATCACCCTGAGTGAGTGAGGGGATTGTAGGAGGACCAGAGGCCAGCAGGGCAGAACCTGGAAGAACTGCCCTGCTCCTGATGGTTTGCTGCATCCACTATGGCAGGGGTTCAGAGAATCCTTGAAGAGAGATGGCACAGTGTGAAGGAAAGGCACAGCACTTAATTAGAATCTGAAGAGTGGGGACCAGGAGACTTTCTGCAGAGAGAACAGAAGCCCCAGGCCCCTGTCCCACTGTGTATTTATTGCTTTAACCTGTGTAAACACGGCAGACATTGTGACTTTTACTCAGAGCAGTCAGTCTTGAGAAAACATCCTCAAGATTTCCAGGTATGTTATTTGAAGCAGTGAATCTGTTTACTATAGGAAGACTAGCTGAGCATAACGCACAGGGCACTGTGACCAGTGAGTGGTCTGAGTGTTAGTTCCTTACACAGTTTGGGGTGGGGCACTGTTCCTGTCTTCCTCAGTACACACGCCTATGTCAAAGCTTCTGCCATGTAGTCATTCTTAACCAGAGTGTGGT
This sequence comes from Nannospalax galili, assembly GCF_000622305.1. Taxonomy (NCBI): domain Eukaryota; kingdom Metazoa; phylum Chordata; class Mammalia; order Rodentia; family Spalacidae; genus Nannospalax; species Nannospalax galili. Next base: position 1,005,616 of record NW_008352659.1, on the reverse strand, counting down.
CAACAAATGCTCTGCAGAGTTTAGGTAAAGCAGTGTCTCCAACAATGGTTCTCCCTGAACTTGGAGCAGAAAGACATCTAGAGCCTGTAAGAGTTGCCTAAGACTTTGACATGTACTTTGACATATGCTCAAAGCAATTGTGCAAGGGCCAAGGCCATTAACTCCTGGGTGAGAGGCTGCTTTTGACCTGCTTGGAGTTTGGAACTTTCTTCTCCAGTCTAGCAGGGTATAGAAGTTCACACTTGCATTGAGACTTGATCCTACGTAGATAAAGTGTCATAGGCTTACTCTTGTGGTGAGGGGATTCTTTTGGCTTCCAGAAAAAGGCAAGCCTGGACCAACTTAGGATGCCTCAACGTTGCCTCTTGCTCCTTGGGGTCTTACCTAAGGTAGAAAGGTCAATTCGAAATCTTTATAGTGACTCCCAAAGAGGCCCTTCTGCTCTGTTTGGGCTTTTAGTCTCTGCCTCCTTATCACCTTACTGTGTAGGTCATTGACTTCAGAGGTGCACAGCACAGAGACCCCTCTGTAGAACTCTTCTCCTTTGTAGATGCCCCCGGGGGGTGCAAGTCTTAGCATGCTGCTTGCTGTATGTGCTGGGTAGCTTTAGTGTCAACTTGCACACCTGGGTTGAAGAAGCCTCAATTGGGGAATTGCCTCTATTGGACTGGCCTGTGGCCATGTCTGAGGGGCATCTTCTTGATGAGTGATGTGGGAGGGCCCAGCCCACTGTGGGTGGTGCCATCCCTGGGCAGGTGGGCCTGTGTTGCATAAGAAAGCAGGCTGAGCAGGGGCCAGGGGAGCAAACCAGTAAGCAGCATTCCTCCATGGCTTGTGCTCCAGCTCCTGCCTCCAGATTCCTGCCCTGAGCTTGAGCTCCTGCCTTGGGCTCCCAGATGAACTGTGACCCAGGATATGTAAGCTAAATAAACCCTTTCCTCCCCAAGTTGGTAGTGGTCATAGTATTTTGTCACAGCAACGAAGAACAAACTAGACACTGTACATATTCTGGGTGGCTCCCTTGTGGGTGGTGAGATCATATTGTTAGGGTCAAAGATACCCAAATTGGGTTCTTGAGTCTGTCCCCAGCTAGCTCTGTGACCTTGGACAAAAGGTCCAGGTGCCTCAAGTCTGCTTCAGAGCTGCAGGGAGGAAGCAGCAGGTGCACTGGTTCACTCACCGAGCTGTTGAGTGGATTCTGAGGCGGCTCACTTTCCCTGTCTGGTCCTCTCTCAGGCTCTTGGTCTCTAGAATGATTACTGATCTCCAAAGTTCCTGCCTTCAGCAATGTTCATTGAACCCACAGTCTGACATGTGACCCCCAAGTTCCTGTCTTTCTAGTGTGACTTAACGTTAGCTCTTCCTTCAGAACAAAATGGAAAAAACCATGAGTCCTTATTCTTAGTCATTATGAGAGAGAACTGTGCTGCATGGCAGGGGCTGCTCCATCAAGGAGTCTCCAACAGGCCTTGAGTGTGCATGCGTGCGTGCGTGCGTGCATGTGTGTGTGTGTGTGTGTGTGTGTGTGTATGTCTGGAGCAGACAGGAGTGGGGACTGTCCTCCATCTGCCCAGCTTTGCATGTATACTTCGGCAGAGCAAACATCCTTGTATCTGTTTAGATGCCCCAGGAAGGAGTTAAAACAGCACCTCAGCATGGATTCAATGAAATTGCAGAAATTAGAACTAAGGCTGATTTAATGTGGGGAAAAATAGATGGAGCTAGGGATACTAGGAAGTGTAGTTGGGAGGAAAGGAAAGTTCTGGATGGCCATTTAATGTTTCAAGGCAGCTATCACCTGCCCTCCACCAGGGCTGGGCAGACTGCTGTAAGTGGTTAGGAGAGCCTGGGATATCTGATCAGAACATTAGATGGGATAGTGCCAGATGCCCTCCGGCCCCATTCTGCTCCAGTCCTGTGCTTGATGCTCTGTGTGTGTGGTTTGACCATGGGCCTAGCAGGCCAGGTAAGGCTCTTGCCTGACCCTCTGGAGTGAGAGAGACCTAGAAGTATGCTTGGGAAGAAAAGTGGGTGCCACAGGCCTGGCACCACCTAATCTTGAAGCCCTAGTGAGGTTCTCACAAGGTCCAACTCTGTGCCTCCTACTGGCTGGGTCCTTCTCCACATGGATGGGTTACAACCCTGAGCAAACAGACACTTCTGTCCTCAGTGTAGCTGGAAGATAGGCACATGCTCCATTCAGGCTAGGATTAGTGCCGGGAGGAGAACCAAGTCAAAGGTGGTCCTGAGTGATGGACAGGGAACAGGCCCATGTAGAATGGCAAAGGTGGGCATCTCAGGAGGAGACATGGATGAGGGAGGGAGGAGGCCAGGAACTGAGAGGGAGAAAGAGCCTTTTAGGCCAGGGATCGATGGGCTGTGGTGGAGTTTTAATTTTATCCTAGGTGTGAGGGGAAGTCATTGAGGAGTTTTGAGGAGGGGAATGATCTGGTCATACAGTTGTCCTTCAGAATCTGCAAGCCCTGAGTCAGTGAATTCACCCAATTGGAATAGAAGACATTCTATAAAAAGATATTTGTTGTACTGAACAGAAGACTTTTTTCTTTTCATTCCTTAAACAATACAATATAACAACCATTTGTATTAGCATTTACATTGTATTAGGCATTATAAGTAATCTAGCCATGAGGTAAAATGTATAGGTCATTTAAGGGACTTTGAGCATCTAACAATTTTGGTATCCACTGGGGGTTCTAGGGCATGTCCTTTGGATACCAAGGGATGGTTGTATTTTCTAAGCATTGTTCCTTACTTGGTTAGAGGCTTGGGAAGAGGTAGATTGCAGACAGATTGGAGCAGAGAATCAGGAAGAAAATGCTATGGTTTTTGTATTTTTGGTCTTTTTGAGACAGGGTCTCCTTATAGTCCTAGCTAGCCTGGAACTTGCTATGTAGACCAGGCTGGCCTTGAACTCACAGAGCTCTGCCTGTCTCTGCCTCCTGAGTGCTGGGATTAAAGGTGTGCGCCACCCCGCCTGGCTGAAAAAACCGTGTGTTTTGAAGATGAAACAGCAGCGGTTCCGAGTCAGTCACTGTGAGGCCTCTTTCTCTCTGGTGGGTTTTCTCCTAAATGGCTAAGGGGACATACAGCAGTAACGGAGAGGGAGAGGGCAGAGCTGGAGGGTTGGAGAGCTGGAGAGAAGAGCGGAGAGCTGGAGAGGAGCAGGCTGGGGGCCGAGAGGCCACAACAAGATGGTTAGGTGTGAGACTCTGGAGAGTGGTGAGGCTGGTGATCTGGACCTGTCAGTCCTGGAGTACAGGTAGTATTTAGAACTATGGGAATCATGTGACCCCTCCTAGGGTCTTAGACTGAACTGTGAGTCTTGCTATCTGGGGTGTAAAAGCACTAAGGGAAAGGGGAACAGCAGGCAGGGAAGAAGACAGCCCCAGTGGTGTGTGCTGGGTATCCATGGACCTGGTTGAAGGATGAGGTCAGATGAGAAAGACTTCAGGCTCAGTTAAGAGAGAAGTCACTGGAGGCCTTGAGGACTGGTGAGGTGACCTTTTGGTTTGCTTCCCATGCCATTGTGAAGCCCTGGGAGGAAGAGGAAGTAGTCAGGTGGTCCATTCAGGGAAATAAGGCCCTTACCTACTAAGAAACTGGTGGATATGGGTTGGCAGAAAAAGACTCGAGCCCAGCCCTGTGTAGTCTGAGCCTAGCAGTCCAGGGAGCTTGCCTGTGAATTCTAGGATGCTCAGCCAACCAGTCTTTGCAGGGAGCGGTGAACGGTGAACGGATGAATCCAGCCTTGGCTGAAGCCTTTCTCTCACACCTTTTGGTCTTGGCTTTCTTTGGGTGCTTTTTAAAATGTAGACTTGGGAACCTGAGAGGGCTTATTTAGTTGGGGTTGAAAGACGCCAAACTGAACCAGCCATGGGGAGCTGTGAATCCTCTGAAATTCTCCACAAAGTATGAAGCCTGTGTGCATTTTATGAAAGTGATCTAAAAAACAGTGGGACCCACAGAATGTTCATCACGGGGCCTTTCCTTCCCATTCCATCCACGTGAGTCTGGCACTGACTAAAATAGGCAGAGACGGCTTAAAGCTTGAGCATACAGTTTGGAAGGTTGAGAGTCATATAGAGAAACCCTGCTCTGTAATTTATTGTCAAGTCCTGAGAAATGGCAGTGAAACGCCAGCATGTTGTAGAGCAGAGGACGGGAAAACACGAGGCAGCTTCATTCCCAGAGCATGAGGTCTTTCAGTTTTTTTTTTGTGTGTGTTTTTTTTTCTTTTTGGTCTTTTTGAGATAGGGTCTCCCTGTAGCCCTGGAACTTGCTATGTAGACCAGGCTGGGATTGAGGCCTTTTAGTTTTATTGGAAAAACCCTATCTGTTTTAGGGACCTGTGTGGTACACTTGGGTGGTACACTTAGACCATAGAGCTGCAGGTGGGAAGTTGGGGTCACAGTGATTCTCTTCTGGGTGAGCTCACTGCTTAATGCAGGCTTGTTTTAATTCATTAGCTTATTACCCAGCATATCCTGAGCACGTGTGTGCCTCCTGCTGCATATAGGTGCCATGAGAAGGAGGTTCCACCCTGCAGTGAACGGCATAGGTAGCTGCTTGTCTGCTTGGAGTCTGAATCCTAGGCTGTAGGCCTGAGGATACACAGATGGTCTCAGGCTGTGCTTTCCCCTGGCCTTGTCATACAGCTGTTCTGGTCCATGCAGTTCCTTAGCTGGGCTAGAGGCCCCTGGTTCACCCGGTCAGCCATAGAAGGGCAGTGACCACACACTGGAGCATACTAAAGTGAGTGGAGTGAGATTAGGAAGGAAACAGGCACAGTCTGTGTGTAGTCTCTTCAGAACAGGGTCTGCTCTGAGGTCTTCACGTCTGCCGCCTTGGTCATGAGGCCATCTGAGGTTGAAAGCATCTGTTAAATGTTCAGAGCAGCTAGGTGCTGGTTGTCCTCAGTCCCAGTGTCCCTTTCCTGGTATCGGGAGCCCCTGTAGAAGTTGAGCATCACCCTGAACAGAAGCACCCAACTAGAACATAGACTTTGCTCTTAAGAGGCATGTTTGTAGTGCTGTTTTTTTTTTGTTTTTTTTTTTTTTTTGGTCTTTTTGAGACAGGGCCTCCCTGTAGCCCCAGCTGTCCTGGAACTCACTATGTAGACCAGGCTGGCCTTGAACTCACAGAGATCTGCCAGCCTCTGCCTCCCGAGTGCTGGGACTACAGGCGTATGCCATGCCCGGCTGGTTTTTTGACTTCTTTTCTTCTCTCTCTCCCTGCTCAGTTGGCTGGCGTTGTCTTCCTCGGAGTTGGGCTGTGGGCATGGAGCGAAAAGGTAGGTGCACCCTCTCCCAGCCCAGTTGTCAGGCAACCAGACTGGAATTGTCCCTCCTCCAGTCTGTTCCTCACAAGTACTTCCTGTGAAATGTAAGATTTGTAGCACTAACCCTCCAGACCTGTTCCCACTGCCCCCACCCCCCCAGACCTGCCTCAGAAGCTGCCTCTGCTCCTGGAGGTAAGGCTGCGGTGACCATTGCTGGACCAGTTAGGGTTTGGGTGTTGTGAGCTCTGTATGAGATTCTTCCCTCCTTTTTCTGGAAGCTCCAAGGAGCCTTAGGGCTTGGCAACTGTGCCTGAGACAGGCCTGGTGTTGCCTCCTAGACCCGGTCCATACCCATGGGAACAAGTGAGCAGGTCCCCGATAAGAGGCATGTTTATTCCTGAAGCACATGTTCTTGACCACAGAAAGAGGGAGCAGGGCCTAGTTTTGTGCCCTTTGGTACCCTTGGGGATCAGTCTTGGCTGGTCTTTAAGCATCTATGCACCCAGTGTATGAGAGTGGGGAGGCCAGGTCTCACTGTGAGGCCATTCAAGGAGGCCTGGAGCTCCTGGGGGTAGGGAGCAGCCTTGATGCTGACCTTACCCCATGGTACCTTAGTGGTACCCAGGGCTAGGGGGTTTAGATGGTGAGGGCTAAAATCCTTATAGGGCCAGGGGTGGTGGGGGATGAGGCAGGAGTCGGGGAAGCCAAGCAAGGTGGAATAGTAAGCTATAGTACCTTTGGTTCCTTTGGTGGAAACTGCCTTTGCTTCCAGAAAGGAGCAGAGAAGCACTCATGTCTCTGAGGAACTGGATAAGTTCTGCCTTTGAGTCTAGACCCCTTTCAAGGTGGCCTGTGAACTGGATGGCAAGAGCTAGCTAGAGTGCAGTGTCCCTGCTCCAGTGACCTGGAAGCAGCAACCCATGACTAACAGCACCACCGTGTGGCCGCCTTTAGGACTGCAGCAGCATGATCTGGCAGAGCCTTGAGCCTGGAGCTGGGAACCTGGGCTGGTTACTCTTTTCTCCTTTTTCCTTTGAGTTTCACAGAATTGCTCTGCCCATTATACCTGCGACTCGGCACACATGCTACTTGTATTTGAATATGATGAACAATTTTAAATCACTTCTGAGATGTTCCTAGCTACCTTCCAAGTATTCAAGCACAGTGAAAATACAGAATGCGTCTATCAAAGAACATTCTACGGGCAGTACCATGACCTTCATCTACCCTTGCTGGGTGTGTTTATACAAGAGTGTCAGATTTTTTTGTTGTGATTTTTTTGGTCTTTTTGAGACAGGGTCTCCCTGTAGCCCCAACTGGCCTGGAACTCATTGAGAATCTGCCTGCCTCTGCCTCCGAAGTGCTGGGATTAAAGGCACCACCACGCATGATGAGTGTCAGGGTTTTAAAATTTTTATTTTATGTGTGTGAGTGTTAGTCTACATGTATGTCAGTGTACCAATGCATGCAGTGCCCATGGAGGCCAGAAGAAGGCATTGGATCTCCTGGAACTGGAGTCATACACAGTTGTTAACTGCTATGTGGGTGCACTAGGAACTGAACCTGAGTCCTCTGCAAGAGTAGCCAGTTCTCTGAACTGCTGGACTCTCCAGCCCCAAGAGTGTTCATTTTGAGGCTGTTTTTGACCTGTTTACCCTCAAGCCATAGAATTCCCCCCCCACACAAAGGCCTGGTCAAGGCACCCTATATACCACAGAGAAAACTTGAGGTTGTGTTCACAGAACCCCCCCAATCTAGCCTCAGTTTGGACCTGAAACTTCCTGGAGGGTGTTTGGGTCTTTGAGGGCTAAGGTGGGCAAGGATGCTAGACACAGGGGTTCTAGGTGACCTGACTCTTAATGATAGGACTGAACTTTGAAAAGCAGGTTGCTGGTGTCAGTTGCTGGCCTAGCCTGCCCCCCGGGGACTTGATGCCCTCTCAAGGCCAATGCTGCCCTTCTCTTTCTGCATCTTCCAGGGTGTGTTATCCGACCTCACCAAAGTGACCCGGCTTCATGGAATCGACCCTGTGGTGCTGGTCCTGATGGTGGGCGTGGTGATGTTCACCCTAGGCTTCGCAGGCTGTGTGGGGGCCCTAAGGGAGAACATCTGCCTGCTCAAGTTTGTGAGTGATCCTGGAGCTTGGTGGGCACGATGGGGGAAGGGTGGTGGGGATAGGGTATAATCTTTACTGCTTTCTGGCCCAGGCAGTAGAAACAGCTGCTGCCTCACTGGAGGCAAGATTTTAGGGGGAAAAAATGCAGGTGAGTTGGTTCCTCACCTCTGAGAGGAGAATGGGGCTCCCTGTGGGTTCCTCCCTCCCCATGTAGGAGGAGCAAGCAGTTTGCAGGGGCTCCACCGCCCCCTCCTTTGCTTCTTATCTCCCCTTAGAAATTGTAAGGGAATTGTTTGTTTGCTGCTCACCTTTGCCCTTCCTGGCTAAGATCAAAAGAGACTGCCAGTAACAGGAAGAAATAATTTCCCTCCCCTGGGGTTTGTGAATCTATTGGATGTGTATGCAGAATCCTTAATTTTCTGGCAGAACTGCGAGTTACCAAGAGTTCCATTTTATATTTAAATATGAATTCATTTTTAAATGCATTCGGTTAAAATTAAATAGCACCTGGTGGGGAAAACACTACTATTTTTTCCACAATCTATTATTTGTTGAGTTTATTAGGTCAAGCTTTCTTCACTTAAAAAAGCAAAACGTGCTTTTTCCTAGGTTCTTTCCCTTTAAAACGCTGTGTTTAGCGTCTTGCTTCCATGGGAGCAGACGTGCTTGTGGTTCCTCTCTGGCTAACTTGGCAAGGCTTCTTCATTTCCTGGATGTGGCAAAGCTTTTTAGGATCCTTTGTGGCTGTGAGAACACAGACTGTCCTGCAGGCCACATGGGGAGCATCACCTGCGTCCCAGTGGCTGCTCAGATCCTGGTAGATTGCCACCACTGCCTGTAACTGGTCAGCTGTGTTTCTAGAAAGGTCCGCCTTGTGTCTGGTGATCCAGCTCTCACAGTGTGGGTACTGATAACACTGGCACCCCCAGAGTGGTGAAGAACCCTGACAGGGAACTCAGATGGCCTGTGTAAGGTTATGTGGTACATGAGTTAGTCTGTCCCAGTGCGAGTGGCAGATGAGATGTCTAGGATGGTTGTATGGAGTGGAGGACAGATAGTGCCTGTTCAGGCTGTCTGGAGGCAGCCTGGTGGGGAGGTCAGCCATTTACTCCTTCTCCACGGGACTGGGGATGGAAGATAAAGACTGCCTACTACGTAATGGTAGCTTGGAGCTTTGTCATCCTGTCACACATCTCAGTTTACCACTTGTGCGGCGTGTGTCATGTTTATAGAGGGGATGAAGCTCTGCACAGGGTCAGGTGGGGTGCATGGGGCTGGGGCATGGTGACTGTGTGCTCACCCCACTCCTCTCCTTGTGCCCATGCAGTTCTGTGGGGCCATCGTGCTCATCTTCTTCCTGGAACTGGCCGTGGCCGTGCTGGCCTTCCTGTTCCAGGACTGGGTGAGGGACAGGTTTCGGGAGTTCTTCGAGAGCAACATCAGATCCTACCGGGACGACATCGACCTGCAGAACCTCATCGACTCCCTTCAGAAAGCCGTAAGCTCTGCCCCTGACAGGCTCCCTGCCTACTGCATGTCCTGTCCTGACTTTTCCTGCCTCTGGTCAGTCTGGGCTGTTCTGCAGCCTTGGTGGGGCCACAGGCCTTCCCTCAGTGGATTTTCTGCACAGCATGGCAAATGACAGAAGTGGAGTGTACCCCTCTGCTCTGCTCAGCTCAGCCTCGCCACGCTGCTGGCAGGGCCATCCAGGCTCCCTCTCAGTATACTGGATTGGGCAGAGATGTCATAGACCCAGCCCAACCATCTTTCCACTCCTGGAGCTCATCCCTCCAGTTTGAGACCAGCGCTCCCCAGCCTTGCCCAGTAACCACACTGGCAGTCACAGTCCTCTACAGGACCTTGGGCCCTGTGGGTATGGAGGGAAGAACTCCTCCTAAGCTTGTGACTCACAAGCTATTCAAGTCTGAGCTATTCCTGTCCTCTTCCTCTCTGGGACCTTTTCCCCTTCCTGTTTGAGAAGGGTAAGCTGCCTGGAGGAAGACTTCTCAGATGGAGGGATGTGACCTCTCTGGAACTTTCCCCAGGGGGTTGAATAAGCAAGCCCAGGCTGTGTCCCTCAGCCTTCCTGCCCCCTTCTCCATGTGTAGAAGCTGCACCTGGAGGCTTGGATCAAGGCTACCCTGTGACCTCCTGGGAGGAGCTCACTCCCTGCCACAACAGCCTGTTTGATCTGCCTCTGCCAGGAAACCCAGCTTCTGCAAGATCTTTTCTATGTAACACTTGGTTCCAAAGAGGAAATAAACTAGAAAGCACTAAAAATAACTCTGACCCACTCTATTACTAACCAGAACTTGTTTACCCTGTTTTATGTATCACGGGTCCAGCAAAACCCATTTACATGACCAGAGAGGCTCCTGTGTTTTGTTGCTGACCTGCTAGTGCCACTCATCCCAGCCGTCTTTGGGTGTCTTAGCTGCTGTTCTTTTCCTGTTCAGTGTCAGTCCTCTTTTTGATGGTCACAGGGCCTCGGTTCCGTTAGTTTCTGGTGCTTCGAAGCTCCCTGCTCTTCTAAAGGATGTGTTTCCTCTACTGCCTCCCTCCCCCAGTCCATCTCGCTCTTTTGAGACAGGTGACAGGGTCTTGCTGTGTAGCCCAGGCTGCCCTCAAGTTTGCAGTCCTTTCACCTTTACCTCCTGAGTGTTAGAATTAAAGGCATGCTTGTGCCCTGCCATGCCTTCTTCTTTTCCTTCTAAAAATAAAGAGGGATTCAGTGAGTTCTAGAGCTTCCGTGGGATGCTGGTTTAGATGGTCATTAAAGTATCTCCTACATGAAGGAGTAGGGATGCAGAAGATGGGGTTTTCCTCTGGAAAAGTATGGGGGGAGCAGAAATTCCCATTGTTCTTTGACTACTGCTGTCACCATGCCAGCCTTCACAGTAAGGGCAGGAAGGAGACCTGTTCTTGGTGGGTGCTGATCCCGTCATGGTGCTGTTCTTGGTGTGCTGGGTGTTTCACCATATATGGGCTGATGCAGAATGACTTTGCAGCTATACCACACAGTAGAGAGTGGAGGGCAGAGGCTCGAGGTTGGGGCAGAGGTTTATGAGTTGCTCTGTTCACCCATCTTAACTCACTCCAGTCATAGACATTTAACAGTTGTTTCTTATAAAAAGGGCAAAAAACGATAACTAGGGTCAGTATTTGTCAGGGAGGAAGGCCTACTTCCCACACAGTGTTCTCTGGGTTAGGAGAGGGGTACATCAGAGAGGCCTTAAAGGAGAGAAGGGGTTTGCAGGGTCGTGGTAGGGCAGTACTGTGCTATGTCCTGTGCTTAGGTCAGGCGCACCTCTGAGCCAGACTTGGGTTGCACAGAGGAGATGGCATGGCTGCAGTTTCCTTCTTAAAGGGCTACTTTTGGGTGGGGTCACTCAGCATCTCTGTGGGCCTTGGTGTCTCTGGTAGATGGAAGCATGCTTTTCTCTGCCATCCAAAGACATCTTGTGCTGGGTGACCCTGGCCCATCTCAGATGGCTCTTGGCTTTTGTGATTGTAGAACCAGTGCTGTGGGGCTTATGGCCCTGAAGACTGGGACCTTAACGTCTACTTCAACTGCAGTGGTGCCAGCTACAGCCGAGAGAAATGTGGGGTACCCTTCTCCTGCTGTGTGCCAGATCCTGCGGTGAGTGCATGTCCTTCCTGCAGCCCAGCAGTGTCACTCCCAGAGCCCTCCGGGCTGCCTACTTTCTACACACAGATGGACTCTGGGTACCCCCTCCACCCCTCCCTTAGGCCCTTTGCAGCTCTGAAATCCTGTACTTAAAAGTTGTAGGAACCTTCGTGTTTCTTGGCTCTGTGCTGGGTAAAGCAGGAGGAACGCTCTCCTTTCTTCAGCTGACTCCCCTCAGGGTTGCCATGAGGGTGGCAAGCTCTAGTCTGCCCCTTGTACTTTCTCTGAAGAATTTACTTGGTACCCAGAAGCCCACAGGGGTTCTGAGGGCACACTTTATCCTCTGGGAGACAGCATCTCCATTGTGGAGGATTATTTTCTTTCTTTTTTACCTGCTTTCATTCCTAGTCCAAGTCTGGGGTTTCAGAAATTGAGTTCTTGGGGTAAGCCGGGAAGGATTTTTCCTGAACAGACTTGGGCCCTTCACAAAGCTGTCTGCACAGTTCTGTGATGCCTGGCTGGCTACAGTGCTCTGAGAAAGCAGGCCATCACTCTGTTACCTGGGCCAGGTCCCCAGCCTGGGAGAGGCCCAGGTTTGCTGAGCTTGCACAACTGGTGTCTGAGGTCTCCAAGAATGTCTGTGAAACATACACTGCAGTAAGGGTTGTGTTTAGCAAGTGTAAGTTTACCTCTGAATACAAAGATTGACATACTGTGGCCCAGGGCCTGAATCTGCCTGGCTGTTTTGTGTGATCTGTGAGCCAAGGATGCTTTTAGATAGTTTTCACTGGTTGGTGTAGTCAGTTTCCCATCACTTTAATAGAGTTTCTCAGGTAATGAAGCGGCAAGGTTTATGGGGTTAGTGGTAGAACACATGTTTAGTATGTAAGAGGCCCTAAGTGTAATCCTAGAATTATAAAGATTGATTTTGCTCACACTTATAGAGGTTCTAGTTTATCATCATGAAGCCCTGTTGCTTTGGGGTCTGTGATTCCTGGTGGAGCTGAAAGGGAGCACGTGGAGAGGAGACTGCCCGCCGCATGGCTAAAGACCAAAGCAGAGTCCACGATCCCCTTGACATGTCCCTAGTAACCTACGAGCTTCCTACTAGGCCCATCTCCTAAAGGCTCCACCACCTCCCAATAGCAGCACCTTGAAGACTACTCCTTTAACAACACGAACCTTTAGATTCTTCATCTGAGCTCTGGCATGGTTGAAGAGAGAAGAGGGCCACTGTTTTGTGATGTATGAAAATTTGTATGAAATTCAAATTTCAGTGTCTTCGTAGTTTTCTGGAAATACAAGCAGGCCTGTTCAGCTGTGTGCTGTCCAGGTCTGTTCTCTTGCCCATGAGGCATTATGGCGTCTCCATTTGCAGGCTGTGTCTCCAGTATTTACTGACCTAGCTGCTGCGGAAGCAGCTCACTGACCCTGTTCAAACCTGCAAGGGTAGTTGGCAGCTGGTGACGGGAGGGAGCTCCAGTGGAATTCCGCAGGTGTTTCCTGGTTCTAGGTTGGGATTTTTCTAGAACCTCCTGCCACCAGGTTTTCAAGAGAACAAAGAGTGGCTAATTTTTCCTAATTTTTCTGCCTTTCCTACAGCAAAAAGTTGTGAACACACAGTGTGGCTATGATGTCAGGATTCAGGTAAGGACCCTAACATACAACTTCAGGAGGGCCCCAGGGAGCCAGTTCTTTGTTTTATTCCCTGTGGCCTAACTTTCTGCTTTAGCAGAAGTAAAAATTGGAGTGTGAAAACTGGGAGAGGTTAGATGAGAACCATCTAAGCCGGGTATGGATGGAGTCTGGGGACAATGTTGTATGTACACACAACTCCCCCCACCCACATATACACCAGGCGTACTTTCTGAACTGGCAGCAGGATGCCTGGGAATAGTGGTGGGTAGAGATTTGAGGCCCTGTTACTACAAAGCCCTGTGTCCCCCAACATAACTATTGCTGCATTAGAAGTAGTGTGGAAACTGGGGGAAGCAAAAGCTGTGTGTTTAAGAGGCATCTGTTGTAGAGGAGTTTAAGATAAAGATGCCGGAGTGTGTGGCTTGGTCCAGCTTCCACATGGAGGTAGTAATGGCAAGAGGGAAGTGCCTAGGCTAGAGTGGGGCTCACAATCCAGTGCTTCCTTCAGACCTCAGAGAGTAGGGGCCTTGGATATGAAGAGAAGACACCCAGAAGGCATACACACCCCCTTCACTCCAGTCCTTGGCTCCACTGACTTTTAGCAATATGGATGGCTTCTGTGGTGAAATACTGTGTCAGACAATGCACAGAAGTTCCCCTTCTTAGCCATGGACATCGGAACAATATACCTGCATCTTGGGAAACTCAAGTTTTCCATTGACCTTGGTTTTGCATGAGCAGGCTGCTGTTTGGTGAATGTTTTCTTCCCCCAGAATTCATATGCTAAAACAAGGCCCTCAGGACTGAGATTAGTCCTCTTATTAGAAGACTTGAGAGCTCTTTTCCTCTTCTAGAATGTGAGAATACAGTCAGGCACTGTACATCAGAATGCAGACACCAACACCACATCTGCCTGCACCTTAGTGTTAGACTTTGGCCTCTACAGTGATGAGAAAGAAATTTCTGTTGCTTTTAGCCACCCAATCTATGGTACTTTGTTGTAGCATCCAAACATAAAGCCACAGATCTGTGTCTGTATCAAACCCAGCTTCCCCAGTTATGAGTTTCATAGCTGCTTATATTAGCTTGCTAAGGCTGCCACAGCACAATGTCAAAGGCTAGGAGACTTAAACCACAGAAATTTATTTTCCCACAGTTATGGAGGCTAGAAGTCCAAGACCAAGCTGTCAGCTGAGTTGGCCCCTTCTGAGGCTGCTTGGGAAGGGTCTCTTCCAGGCCTGCGACCTACCTGGGCTTGTAGGTGGCCATCTCCTCCCTGTCTTCACGTGACTTGTCACTGTGTGTGCCTGTGTCCTAATCTTTTCTTGTACAGACAGAAGTCATACTGATGAGATTCCATCCTAATGGCCTCATTTTGGCTCGGTTACTTCTAAAGGACCTGTCTATAAGTACAGTCACATTCTGAGGTTTAGGGGTTAGGATTTCAACAGATGAATGTGGGGACGTGATGGCACAGTGCAGCCCATAATGCCACTAACATGAATTAATGTTCTGTACCTGTTGACAGGTAGGGAGCTGGGGCCGATTGCCACTTAGGGGTAGTAAGAGTAGGATGTGTGCTGGGACAGGATCCTCACATACAGAGTCTCCAAGGGCTCCGGCCTCGGAAGAAATTGGCTGTCTCTTCCTTTGCGAAGCTTACTAGTGTGAGACACAACCTCAGGAGCCACTGTCCCTTCCGCCAACTCCTTTGGCTGAGAATGCTTGGAGTCCCCTTCTTTAGCCTCTCTTCTCTACCCTGAAAGGCATGTTTTCTTCCTCCAGGCGGGCAGCCTCTCCCGTGTGTCTCCAGGTATGAAGGTATAGAGCAAGTAGATCTTCCATCTGGGAGCCTTTGGTTAGATAGGTGACTGGATGGCAGCCTGTCCTGGGAGGGATGCATACTGAGCCTGGAGTGTTAGCATAGGTTTCTCTGTTGGTCCCCATTTAGCCCCCAGACCATCATCCAATCGCTGTGTTTTGTGTTGCCCCATACAGAGCCAGGCTGTCTGGGAGAGGGCAGGGGGCAGGGATTGTGTGTGTGCTGGGCCTCAGGCCATTGTGCTGTTTCCTTGCAGTTGAAGAGCAAGTGGGATGAGTCCATCTTCACAAAAGGCTGCATCCAGGCACTGGAGGGCTGGCTCCCCAGGAACATCTACATTGTGGCTGGTGTCTTCATCGCTATCTCACTGCTGCAGGTGTGCCCAGAGTTTGACTGTTGGGCCCTTAACAGAGTGAGCTTGTCCACGTGGTGTGCTGTGAAGAATCCTAGCCCAGAAAATAGAATATCCAAGGCAGGCTTCTTGTGTGCGCGTGTGCATGCGTGCGTTTGTGTGCGCGTGTGTGTGTGTGTGTGTGTGTGTGCGTGTGTGTGTGTGTGTGTGTGTGTGTGTGTGTGTGTGTGTTTGTTGCCACCTGTAAATTTATGTTGGGTGGGCCTAGGATGGGATGTGGCTCCTCTGTCCCCTTGGTCTGCTACCTAAAGTGAAGCCCTGTGTGAGGCCGGCAGACTCGGGGGACAGTGACTCTGTAGAGGACCTAGTAGGGCTTATCGCCCTTCTGGTGGCCTTGATTGGAGTGCATGACCAGGTGACTCTCACCTGCTTTGGAGTCCTTCCGTCCTGGTGGGTGGAAGTAGCAGGATTTAAGGAGCTACAGAATGGGGGTAGCATTGCCTATTAGCTGGGGCTTGACGAAGGAAGGCCCAAGGCTCAGGCCTGTGTAGTCACCTCAAAACTTCTTTATTCATGTCCCTGGTCAGCCTTTCTGGAGTCTTCTCTGACCACACAGGCCCCTCTGGCCCCTGACTGTTTGTGACTCACAGCTGTGCTTCTTCATTTAAACCAACCTTCCCATGTGGAAGGATATTGGTGGCCCGGGGGCAGTGAGGCCTGGAGTGAATGGGGTGACTGGTGTCTGTCTAGAAGTTGGTAGAGAAAGTCAAGAATTATTTATGGTACCAGAGAAACCATCAGCTTCAGGACTTGCAAGGAAGGGGAGTTTGTAACTTCGAGTAACTTCTGGGACGGTAGAGGCTGTGCTTACATGGAGAACATGTGTTGGGCAGCTCTGCCTTGAAGAGGTGGCTGGGGTGGACCTGGCCATCAACCACATCACATGTCTTCACTCTTCCATTGTGTTGAGTGACTGCAGAGGGAGACTTAAGAGAGAAGCTTGTGGAAAAGGGAAGGAAAAAACTACTTGTGAAATTTGTGAAATGGGCAAGAGAATCAACTTCCGAGAGACTGACTTTAATTATAAAACACAGGAAGAACTTAAAAAGAAGAGAAAAAAAAACCACCCAGGCTTCTAAAGGTTACCAAGTTCATGTTAGCCTGTTCAGGTAGAAAAACAGCAAGTTTTCTTATGACTTCCTGTCTGCCAGGGTTAGGATGTGTCTACAGACATCAGGCAGCCAGGGTCATGGCTGTGAGGTTATTCTTTTAGGAATCAGACCTAGTCAGGGTGGCTGGTTCTGAATAGTTGGTGTTATTTTCACTTTGATCCATGCCTCAAAAATGTGGGTCTCACTCTTGGCAGTGGGCCGAACCTCTGTTGCTCTTGGCACCTGCAGGCCTGAGGGGTGCAGCAGCCTGCCTCATTCGCCACGTACCCAAGCTTTGGCCTTGCTTTGGCCGTAGCCTGGAGGGTGGACGAGGACGTGGCATGCAGGCGGTCTCTACCAGCTGGCCTCTACTCCCTGCCACCTGCCTTGGGCCACTGACTACTGACTTTGCTTTCAGATCTTTGGCATCTTCCTGGCGAGGACCCTTATCTCAGACATCGAGGCGGTGAAGGCAGGCCATCACTTCTGAGGAGCACAGGCAACAAGCAGAGCTGAGCCACATGTGGAGGCCAAGCCCTTCACTGTCCAGCAGGAGAAGCCGACGCAGCCACCCAGAGCTAGTGCCCTGTCTTCAGCATCAGTGTGATGTGACCGTCCTGTTTCTTCTTGCTGGTGCTGAAGACCGAGGCCCCTTCTCACTGCCCAGACTTGACATGGCATCTTTGCCGGGGTTTGCCCAGAGACATAGAATGTTTTCTTATGTGGAGTAATGACTCTGATGATAGATGGCTCCTGTGGCTGCAAGGAGGGCTTGATGGCCTTCTTAGAGCCTGAGAGCCTCTGTAGACTCTGGCCCCCTCAGGGCAGGCTCTGGCTTTCCTCAGCCGGGTCTTCTGAGGGTGGAGCATGTGTGTGAGACCAGGAGGTGAGGGCAAGCACACCAGATCAGGAAGCACAGGTCCTGCACTAGTTGTGAAGGGACAAATGGCCTGCTGGGCCCCCAAATGCCAGCAGGGTTTGTGGTGGTGTCAGAAACCAGGGGTTGTTTGCAGGATCTTCAGCCATGTCCACATGAAGTAAACCTGAGCCAGTGTACGGCTGGTGCTGGGGGAGCATCTTGCCACTGCCCTCCAAGCCCACACTGCTCTTCCAGGGCAGAACGGCTGCTTGTCCCCATAGCATTAAGCCCCGGGGCTCTGCTGAGAGCCAGCTCTCCTGTTCTTAAAGCATGTAAATAGTTTATTTATAGGGGTAAGAGTGTTCCCACACCATGTCTTCATTTCCTCTTCCTCCCCAGCATTCTCCTCTCAACAGCCTTACCCAGTGTCTGGGACCAAGCCGTCCCTTTCAGTTCTCTGTCTCAAGAACCAGCTGTGACAGCCTTTCCCTCCAGTCCATGTGTTCCTCTTTCTCTGTGCACCCCCACCTGCCCCACTTGGCCTCACTGTCTTCTGGTCTTGGTGCTACTGAAACTGCCACCCAGAACTTGAATCCCCACTCACCCTCCTTCCCCACCACCCACCAGGGAGCCCCAATCCTAGATGGCAAACTGGAAACTGGGCTCCTATCTTGGCCACATGCAGCTGGTGACCCGGAATGTGTTGTCCCTGGAGGGCAGCGCTCTAGTCAAGCCCTGGTGAGCTACAGACCCCAGGTGCTTGGGACGTCTCATTTCTAACTTTTGTAGTGACTCCTCTGCCTGGATGTCTTTGGTCACGTTCTGACTTCCTGTTCTGGGGCTGCTCTTGGAAATGATGTCTGTCTTACGTTCTGAATACCCCTGAGGCATGGTTGGGCATCTGTCCATCTTGGGCTGGGCTACTCTCTAATGCTTCTCTGTAGCTTGTACCTGTTCTTACTGTTCAGGGATTGAGTGCTGCCTTCAGTTACTTGCCGAGGTGTACATTCTAATGTGGTGTATACTGGTGATACTGGTGGGTGTGTGTTCATGATGATGATGATGATGATGATGATGTCATAATTTTTTTTATAATTCTCTATAGAGGAAGAAGAATGCTTGTGTTTTTAGGAAGTGTGATGCTTCTCTTGGACTGCCAAACTCTTTTATGGAATATATCTTTATATTAATGCTGCTGTTTGGGTCATTTTTGTTTTGGTTCACTATTAAAATAGCTTGAAGCATCTTGGTGATAAAGTCAGCCACCAAGGGGATCCAAGGTATCTACCATCAGGTGTGACTGGATGGTACAAGAGCCCAGATGGTTAGGGCACACTATCATTAGCATGTTCTGACGTCAATTTCACATATCCTTCATCTGTAGCTACAGTTCAAACAAGGTGGTTCATGGCTTTGCCACCCCCAGCTATGAGCATGAGCTGGAAGAACGTCAACTCCAGGGCCCAGGAAAGCTTGTCAGTTGTTTGTGAGTAGCTCTGGAAACACTGCTGATTCAGGCAGAAGCACTCAGGGACCACGGTCAGAGGCTGGACACCTCTGCCGCATGAACCACGTGGCCTGGACTTGCTGGCTGTCTATAACAAGTGGGCTAGGTGGCACCTGTTAGTGGCAGTGCCTGTCTCAACAGGCCCCTGACCCAGCCTCCCTGGAGGCAGCAATGACTGTAGATACTCCCTGCTGGTATACTGATACCAAGGGCGTCTGGCAGCCCTTGCTCTTCATGTAGACCTGCAGGCTGAATCCGTCTGGAGTCTTTCCCCATGTCACACAACCCTGTTTAGGATGAAGTCCAGTCATGACTTCCAGAGTTGGATTTATTTCCCAATTAATTTTTAAAACGGGGTCACATCAGCCCATCTCATCTGATGAACTAGCTTGATGGTGAATGAGTGAAAAGAGCTGGGGAATTGTGAGAATGGGTGTTAAGCTTTCTATTGCTGTGATAAAACACTGACTTAGCTTGGGGAGGCAAGGTTTTTTTTTTCACTTTATAGACCACAGCCCATCATGGAGGGAAGCCAGGCAGGAACTTGGGGCAGGAAACTAGAGTCAGGAGCTGAAGCATAGACCATGGAGGAGGAAACTGCTTACTGGCTGGCTCCTCTGGCCCATGATCAGCCTGCTTTCTTATTACAATCCAGGCCCACCTGCTGAGGGTGGCACCACCCAGAGTGGGCCTCCCCCATCACTCAACAGTCAATGCCTCACAGACATGGTCACAGGCCAGTCCAAGAGAGGAAGTTCCCCACTGAGGTTTCGTCCTTTTGGGTGTGTCAAGTTGGCATCTGAAGCTATCCAGCACTGTGTCAGAGTGTCTTACACATGTGGCACTAGGCACAACAACTCAATCCTTCCTTGGCTTGACCTGAGCTCCTACCTTCCTTATCCTCTTAGGCTAGACAGGCCAACATGTGACCTTTATTATTTTTTGTTGCTGTGACAAAACACCATGGCCCAAAGAGACTTATGGAAGGCAGACTTTATTTGGCCTTATGATACCAGAGGGAGAGTTCACAATGGCAGGCTTCGCAGCAGGTGGCTGGAGCAGGAAGGTGGGAGATCATCTTGAAACACAGTATGCAGAGAAAGTGTGCTAGAAATGGGGTGAGGCCATAAACTCTCAAAACTTGCCCCCAGTGATGCAACACCTCCTAAATGTTCTGTAACCTCCTGAAACTGTGCCACCACCTGGGGACCAAGCATTCAGATACCTGAGCCTATGGGGGACATTTCTCATTCAAAGCACCTCATGACCTCTGCACACTTCTTTACCACTTGCTTCAGTCCTTCCTGTGCCCTCTTGCCCAAATGCCCATCCTAAAGGCTTGGTTTGGCCTGGCCTGGCCTTTCCTTTCCCAGGTAACTTCTGACCTGATTACTCTGCCCCTCACCCCCACTGCAGTTTCCACGTGGCCAGTTGTTAAACCCTCGACTTCTGTGACATCTAACACTAGACTACCCTCACTCCTTGTTTTTAAGGCCTCGGAACACCACTTCTGACTTTCCTGTGTGTCCTCAGACTTTTGCTGTTTGTGTCCTCAGTGGTCCCCAAGGCTTTTTGCTGCCGCAGGGCAGAGCCCTCAGCCAGACAGGAAAACCATGTGCATTGCCCTTCAAGAAACCTGGCATGAAGTGTTCCTACACAAATAGTGTGACAAATTAATGGACACAGAACCAACCACGTAGGAGCACAGAGCTGAGAACAGAGTTAAAAACTCACTTGATTCCTGGAGCAGCGCTGAGGGAAGCCGTCTTCATACTCAAAACATGAGGCGTGGAGAAAGGTAAGTTGCCAACAAAGGTTTGGAAAGGCTTCATTCCAGTTCTGCAAACTCTGCCCTCTTTGTACCTGGAGCTGGGTCCGTCCTGACTAGCAGCTCTGGGAATGGTCAGTGAGCTCACTTTTATGTAAGACCCAAGGTTTGAGTAGCACTGTATTCAGCCCACAGACTGCCCTCTGGTTCATATGAGGTGCTTACTTTCCTAAAACAAGGTTTCTGAGGCAGGCCAGAGCTGCCACCCACATGCAAGCTTTCAGAAAGCTTTCTGTGCTGGACAGTGTACAATCAGATGTGGCCTTCTCTAGGAGATACACATTGGAGGCCACTGAGACAGGATGCATGAGTGTGGGCCACTCCTCAGTCTCAGCAGGAGGGGCCACTTGATGGCTTCCTGGCCTGTGCCCTGAGAGGTGCAGAACTTGTAGTATAGGGAAAGGGAGCCATACTGCAGGGGTCCCAGCACGTGAGGCGTCTTGCTGACTGGGAAAGTTCCTTTCAGTATCACAGCCCTAGCACCCATAGACCCTCAGCTGTGACAGTGAAGGAGAGGAGCAGCAGTATTGGGGGCCTTTGCTCCAATGTTATAACATTGTGTCTATGTCCCCAAAGACCACGGGCATCCAATTGTTGGCCTCGAACAATGGGAATATCTCCCACCCCACCCTCCACCCCATGATGGGTCTTGGTCAGGGTGCTTGTGCTGATCCCTCATGCCCAGTGGATGTTGCCCAGCCTTCAGGGCAGTCTGGGCCTCCTGCAGCCTCATTCGTCTGGGTGCCCTGAGGAGCCAGAGCTACCTGCCTTTAGGACCATTTGAGCTCCTTGTACAGTTGTCAAGAACTGGCCTTCTTTCTTGAAGGCACATAAAAGGAACATTAATCAGTTGCTTTTGGTGTCTCCAAGGAGCCCCAGGGAAATGTCAAAAGGACATTATAAAACTGGGGCTAGGGTATAACTTTGGGAGAAAGAGTTAAAGAATACCCACAAGTGGATACTGTTCTAGGGAGGTTAGCATTGTTGGGGTATCTGTTTTGGAAAGGGGGAAGCTCTGAGACGATTACTTCTTCACTTGGCATTCTTCTCTGGTCCGCATCTCATCCCAGCAGGCACTTCCCAAGCATGGCTTAATGACTACCAAAATAAATTATCACCTTGGACTGTAATTCTGTCACCTTAAACAACTTTTAAACTAGCCTTTTTTTTTTTTAACAGACATAAGTAAATGCTGTCTAAATAGAGTATGAAGTGAAAAGTATGTTTTCTGTTGCCCAGAGGCAACCACTCTTAAGGATCCTTCCGGAAAATGTCTTCAGATCTTCGTGCAAATGGAAATCATTTTACTCTGTGTCCTGTGATTCCTTTTATTTAATGTACTGGTCCATGGCACATTTGCCTGGTCAAGCTGTCCACTGTAGGGCTGTGCCATGAGCGAGTGGATTTCTCTCTCCAGGGGATTATGTTTGCAGTCCCAGGTAACAGAAAACCCCACTAAACCAACCTGAACAATGAGGGGAGGGTTTTGGCTCCTGAAACTGGAAAGTCCAGAGCTGGGGTAAGTTTCAAGGTTGGTGTGATCCAAGTGGCTCAGTGATGTCAGCAGGATCCGGTTTCCTTTTCTGTGTGCCACAGAATCCTCATCTGAGGATAAGGGAGAGACCCCTCTGCTTAGGACAAACCTTTAGCCTTCATGATGGGGCATCACGGTGGTGAAGCCATGGAGGCAAAGTAATTTTCCTTTGCCTGTTCATTCCATTTCAACCACGTGGCAGGAAACAGTTCTGTCTGAGGGGACATGATGCTGGGAATGCTAATTTCCCATCACCCTTTTTGGTACATCTTGCTTTTATAAGAGCTTATAAAATCCCACAGTGTGGCAAGGTAGATGGCTGGGGTGAGTCAAAGTGCGTTTTATGCAGGCATTGAGGACTTGTGTTTGAAGCTCACATAAAAGCTGGGCCCCTAACATGCCTGTAATACCAGTGTTCCTTCCAGGAGATGGGAGGGAGGTAGAGACAGGAGAATCCTGGGAAACTCGTGAGCCACCTAGCATGGTGTACACAGAGGGAAAAAAGAAAACCCAACAGAGACCTGGTCTCAGGGTGGAAGATGAGGACCAACACCCAAGGTTTTCCTCCGACCTCCACACGTGTCTGGTATGCAAACACACACACACAAATGTGCACAGACACATTGCACATATACACACATAAACTCTGCATATTCGGTCATTCAAATCACTTAATAGAGGTTTTAAGGGAGTTCTCCAGGGAGGTATGCTCATGTCTTAGTGAGTTCTAGGGGCTGAGTGTGCCAGGCCAGACCACTACCTACTGCTGGTGTGTGCCCTTGGTTGCCACTATTTTTGTAAGATCATAGTAAATCAAACGCCTTTCTTCGTGGTGTTTCAAGTATTAGATGAGATGAGGTAAGTAAAGCATTTGACAGGTCCAGGTTACTTAGTATGTACCCTCCCCAAATTATTACTAATATAATCTTGCCATTGAGGAGATTTATTATGTAGCTGCATTCCCACCATCTGAGCTACCTGGGTTGAATGTCATGCAGCTCAAGTCCTAAGCTGAGCCTAAATGAGTCACGTCTGTCTCTTTAGGAACAAGGCTTTCAGGTCTGCTGGGATCCTCAGCAGGTCTTCAGAGTTCAGGTCTGTTGCTCTCTCTACTGTAACGGAGGGGGCTGGTTCTTCCCTCAAGTGTGAATCCTGCCAGAAGCTACACAAGATGTTGCCCCGATCCTGGGGAAGCAGCAGAGAAGCCCTTTCCTATCACAGGTACCTGTCAGGAGCCCAGGAGGGAGGAGTAAGAAGGGGCTTGGAGGAGCTGAGTGGACAGAAGGAAGTGCCTGGCATATTGGTATAGCAGGCCTGGTGCAAGCTGGTATGCTGGGAAAACTGGGCCATCATGTTTGCATGATCGATAGGCTCCATGTGGTCCCACTCCGCCCAGGGAAGGGCTGGTGTTCCCTGGAGGAGGCACAGTCTCCTCACGGCCAGGGGAAAAGCATATCCTTCACAGCTCCCATGAGTAAGCAGGCTCACAGTGAAACTAGTGCATGGGCCCCTATGGACTTGCCTAGGTGCTCTGGCATGCTGGGAAACTTGGAGAAGGTTGGGAAATGCCTAGTCAAGTGTGCCAGTTGTGATGCTGTTTGTCCTGGGGCAGTGAGAACGGGAGTGTGGAGCCTTCTCGCCATCACTCTACCTCATCATCACCACCACTGTGCCCGCGTTGCCCTCCTCAACCTTTCATCCCAGCCCGTTTGTGCTTGCTGTGCCCTTGTAAGGAAGCCTGCCATTACAGGTGTGTGGATGATTTCCTTAGGCTAAAACAGTCACACAGCTCTCAGCTGTTAGATTTGATTTTGTTGCGTAAAATCAGCAGAGTTGTAGTTCAATATGGAAAGAATTGGAATGGCCTCTTGGAGGAACTGAGTACCCTATCCCAGGAGGTATGTAAGAAGGCATGGCGCCTGTCTGGGACCATGTGAGTGGGCAGCAAGGGGAGTTTATGCTTCATGGACTGAGGCGACTCCTCATCTCTACGAGGCAGTGGTCCTTTCCATGTACTCTGTTAAAACAGAATTCTAAAAACCCCAACATTCATAAATATTAGACATGCACATGTGAAGGTTTTTAAAAAAATTCATTAATTGAAGGAGGTGGTAAGATTATCAATTCAAAGGACAAATCACAACACAGCATAAATGCATGTGAAGTAAAGCAATATTAAAATGGTTTTTCAATAGAAAAGGAGTCCGTTGAATCCCATTTGGATATAGTATATGCTCATCTATCAATAAGAATAAGTCTCTGTTAACACTACAACCTAGTTGTAAAATAGCTCAAAGGTAATGAAAGTCTAAAATCAGACTCAGTTATCTGAGCCTATCTATACAGTGTCTCATTGGTGACAGCCGAAATAGTTTTTTTTCCCCCTTAGTCCAAATTTCTTACCAGTTCTATCCATCTGGCAGAGATCACTTTTAAAATAAGACCTAGGCAGGTTACCAAAGGAGCAACTGATTTGTGGTGAAAAGTGAAGCCTGGGGATTAGAGTGTCCCCCAGTCATTCCGGGTGCTAGGATGCACCATGGAAGGTGTCCTTGGTCCTGGTGGTCCTCTGTGTATGGATGACTCAGGACATGGGGGACACTCAGAGCCCAGTTATCTGTAAGGCTGCTTTGTGTCTGTCTCCCTGTCTACTCCTGTGGACGTATACCTCAATTGCTGCATCCCAGACTGCTGAACGCACACCTTCTCCAACTCCAAATCCCATTGTTACCTCAACCTGCTCCCCACCCAGCCATCCACTAGCACCGGGCCCTGAGGATGAAGGTCTCCCCATAGCTGTCTGGCCATCTATTCTGAAAGTTATACCAAAAGATGCTAATGCTTCACTCTGGGACACACGTCAGGACAGACTTCAGTGTCCTTTTCTCTGACCCTTCTGCGCTCTTCCTGGGATTCCCCGTGTTTGCAACACCAACTTTCAAATCATTTTTACCGCATAGTTATATTTGAAGGTGTTTACCTCCTTACTGTGTTGATGATACAAATTCCTGGAAGCTGAGGACATAGGAGGACTCCGGCAGGATAGAAGAGAGAAGAGAGTCTGTAGTGGACGTTCTATGAATCTGGGGTGTGGGGGTTCCCAGCCCCTGGTCGAGTGAATTTTCTTCCTTGAAACATAATTCTTAAAATTGGCAAAGCACAGTTTTAAAAAATATATTATTGGGGCTGGAGAGATGGCTCAGTGGTTAAGAACACTGGGCTACCCAGGTTCAAATTCCAGAACCCACATGGCAGCTAACTCCAGTCCCAGGGAATGTCCATAACTCCAGTTACAGGGAATCTGACAGCCTCTTCTGACTGCCACAGGCATTGCATGACATGGGTGCACTTACTTACATACAGGCAATACACGCATACACATAAAATAAAAATAATAAATAAAAACTTTAAAAAATATATATATATATATTATTAATTATATGAGAATTTTATACAATGTCTTTTGATCACATTTGCTCCCCAACTCTCCCCTAACTCCTCCCAGATGCACCCCATTTCCCCGATCCCCTCTTTTTTCTTAATAATCCAGAGTCCAATTTGTGCTGCCTATATACACATGGATGTGGGGCCATCCGCTGGAGTGTATGTGGTTGACCTACCAGGTGCCAGTTTTTTAAGAAAAACCAACTCTTCCCTCCCCTAGAAGATTTTAACTGTCAATAGCGCCTCAGCTAGAGGTCAGGGTTCCGGAGGCCTTGCAGCCTCCATGCTGGGATATTGACTGGCTTGATTTTGTGCAAGTCTTATGCAGGTAGCCACGACCGATGTGTGATTGAGTTCAGTGATCTGTCCTGTCCAGAAGACACCTTCATTCTGGCCTTCCCTGACCTCTAGTTCTTCATTCTTTCTGTCCCCTCTTCAGGTGCTCCCTGAACCTTGGGCCTGGGTCAGTGTGTGTATGATGTCGATGTCTCATTGGTGACTGAGCAATCCACTGACATCGTATCCTCTGAAATTTGACTGGTTGTGAGTTTCTGCATTAACCATCATCTACTGTACAAAGAAACTTCTCTGATGAGGTCTGAGAACCGCACTAATCTAGATGTGTAGAGAGATACAAATCTAGAGGGCGGTTTGACACTATGTCCATTTAGCAGAATAATAGCAGTAGGTTCACCTCTTGGGGTCAACCATGGGTTCTTGGCCAGACTTACAGCACCAGGCATATATTTTCTCTTGTGGAATGGGCCTTAAATCCAGTCAGAAAGCAGTTGCTCACCCCCATAACACATGGACATATGTTACCATGGAAGTTGTATATTTTAATTTTCCCCTTTGCTCCTCCTGCAACCTTTCTGTGTGCATTAGCTTTCCATCCACCATAATGAAATACCTAAGATAATTATAAGGAGTAAAGGTTGATTTTTGGCTCACAGTTCTAGGAGTTCCAGCCCATGATAGATTGGCCTGTTACTTTGGGTCTGTGGTGAGGCAGCACATCAGGGTGGGTGCCTGTGGGAGAGCAGAAAAGAGAGCAAGGGGCTGGAGTCTCATAGTCATAGTCACCGTTGGTATCATGGCCCAGTGACCTGAGGATCTCCCACAAAGGCTCCTTCTGAAAACCCACAACAATCCCCAATAGCACCACCCTGGGACCCATGATTTTATTAGATGGGGCCTTTGGAGGACAACCAGCATCTAAACTATAGCACCCTCATCTCCACAGTCCAAGGCTATAAGGGGATAGGGATCTAGCCCCAGCCTTAGAGGCAGTGGTGTAGCGAGAGTTCACTGTGGTTCTCCAGCAAGGCTGGACCCAGGGATCTAGACCCAGAAGCCTTTCCTTTCAGCCACGGCTAAAGTGCAGCAGTCAGGCAGGTGTCTTATAGAAGTTTACTGTTGTCTCAGCCAAAAGCAGGTGGAGGCGGGGACTGACACATAACCTCTATTTTACATGAGAGGAAACAGTCACTACTGAGCTTGGGGATTTCACACAGCTGGGAAGTAGAATTACAGTCAGAATTTGTTCTCCAAGGACTGTTCTTTCTCTTGGTGACACTAACCCAAGGGATGCAATGAGCAAATGGTATGGGCAGGTGTTGGGACAGGTGCTGACGCACCCACCACAGTGCAAATACAGGTCAGGAAATGAGTTCCTTGCCCTTAGCAAAGGGTAGTACTGTAATCCCAACCTTAGGAATTAGGACAGTGGTTCCCATAGTGTGGTCCCCACACCAGCAGCTTCAGCATTACCATAGATCATGTAGACATGTAGGTTCAATGGTCCACCAGAACTGTGGACACTGAGGGAGCCTAGGTCTCACATGACTTTAATATACACTGAAGTCTGAGAAGCCACTGGACATGATTTGAGTCTGAACAGATTAATAAATAAACAAATGTTCCCTAAATTTGGGTGGATTAGAAAAAGGTGTTTATTTCTTGCTTTTTTCAGTCCCTGGTGGCTGTTGGGAGTTGGGCTGGAAAATGCTTGGCTCCATGCTGTCTCTCAGGGACCCAGGCTGCTTCTGCCTTCTGGCGCTCCCTCTTAGGGACCCTTGGAGGTGGTTGGAGAAGAGAGTGAGGACCAGGAAAGAGGTAGGATCACCTTTCCCTGGCTAGAGCTCAGAGTCATGTACAGGGCCTGAGAGAGGTCTGAATGTGTGGCCAGAGGAAGGGGCAGAGGCAGACACTGGATGCCAGTGGTCTGTGCCCAGTTCAGTGGTTTAGTGAAGTGAAGACGGAGTGGATTTCCTGATCTACGTTCCCGTGTAGGGAACTTGAAGCCCAGGCTGTGGGAGCTGGTTTGTCTCAATGTGACGTCTGTTCCAGGCAGTGAGTGGCCTTACATGCTGGTCAGGGATATGGGTTATGTCCAGTTCACTGGCTGCCATCAGTGCCCTACAGGTGTATTAGTTACTTTTCTGTTGCTGTGATAAAACACTGTAACCAAGGCAACTTAGAGAAGGAAGAGTTTATTTGGCTTATGGTTCCAGGGGTAAAAGACCAAAATGGCGGGAGAAGCGTGGCAGCAGAGGTGGCCAGAGCAGAAAGCCAAATAAATGATCGCATTTCAAGCAAGCACAGGAAGCAGAGTGCGACTGGAAATCTGGCAAGGCTTAAGAACTCTCAAAGCCCACCCCCAAGTGATGTGCTTCCCCAGCAAGGCCCCTAAAACCTCCCAAAACAGTGCCACCAACTGGGGACAAAATGTCTAACTGCTTGGACCCCATGGAGGACAGTCTCATTCAAACTACCACAACAGGTGTGACTGTGGGAGGTGTGGCCCAGTTCAGCCCTGGAACTAGGCTTCAGGATAGCCTGGAAAGACCATCCAGCTGAGAACAAGAACTGGGGAAGGAAGGAGTTGGGAGGGCACCGGCTGCGCACCAAGTCATGACTCAGTGAAACCCGAGTTTCATCTTGGATTTGCCATTGGCTTTGGTCTCCTCAAATGTAAACATGAGATAATAAAAATGGTTTTGAGATATAAAAGTAAAGCCCCTGGCACAGTGCCTGCCACCACACCATAGCCATGTTGAAAATACCAGCATTTCCTCCCTGGTTGCTCCACCCAGCAGGTTCCAGAATGGGCCTTCAGAACCTGTCCTGAAGGGTTGGGCTCACTGGGGCAGGATGGGCCTGGTGTAGTGGGGCCAGGCCTCAGCTGTAAATGTGACCTTTCTGCAGCTGAAAGAGCTGCAGGCAGGGCCAGAAGACTGCTTGGTCTGTAGTTGAATGCCAGGAGACTAGGGTGGCCCCCATGAGAGCTGGTGTGTAGCATAACCTGCTGGCTACCTAGAACTGCAGAGTTCCCTTATACCCCTGCCTAAGGGCCTCAGTTGAATGGGATGGACTAGTTCTCTCTAATTAGCAGGACTGGGGCTCTGGGAGGTAGTTTATGGGGGTATGGGTGCAGGCCAGTGGTGGCCATGTCTATCAATGGTGAGTGGAAAGGTGACAACCAGCTCACTAGTCCTTCACCCTGAAGACCTAGGGCTTCCTATCCCATGAACTGGGTGCAGGAACAAAGGACTCACCTGTGAGCAGGTGACATGTCTCCTCAAGAACTATCCCTTCATTCTGTCACTGGCTTCCTCCAGTGAAGCAAAGAAAGGGGTCTGAAGTTCCACTTATCTCTAATAGAGCCTATGTATAACAAGGGTGTGGATGACTGGATTTAAGGGGCTAGGAGGACTTCCTGTGGGAAACAGCATCAGGAAGGGCCCAGATTCCTGCTTCTTTGTCTCATTTCCCGCCCTTCTCTGCCGCATCCACTACAGGACAATTGGAGATACAATATCCAGCCATCGTGGGGTGCGGGGATCAGGATGCACTGGTTGCCCAGAGCTAACCCCTGGTTAAATGAAAGGTTTACAGGCTCCCATGGTGGGGTGCGGGGATCAGGATGCACTGGTTGCCCAGAGCTAACCCCTGGTTAAATGAAAGGTTTACAGGCTCCCATGGTGGGGTGCGGGGATCAGGATGCACTGGTTGCCCAGAGCTAACCCCTGGTTAAATGAAAGGTTTACAGGCTCCCATGGTGGGGTGCGGGGATCAGGATGCACTGGTTGCCCAGAGCTAACCCCTGGTTAAATGAAAGGTTTACAGGCTCCCATGGTGGGGTGCGGGGATCAGGATGCACTGGTTGCCCAGAGCTAACCCCTGGTTAAATGAAAGGTTTACAGGCTCCCATGGTGGGGTGTGGGGATCAGGGTGCACTGGTTGCCTAGAGCTAACCCCTGGTTAAATGAAAGGTTACAGGCTCCCCCAGTATAGGGAAGGATGGTGGGAAGCAGGGCTTTGGGGGCAGCAGGGGTCTGCATGTTGCTTGGGTGATGTGTGCTCATCTCCAAAAGGGCCTGAACTCTTTCCTACTGCACACCCCCTTCTCTCCCGAGCTAACCCCTGGTTAAATGAAAGGTTTACAGGCTCCCATGGTGGGGTGCGGGGATCAGGATGCACTGGTTGCCCAGAGCTAACCCCTGGTTAAATGAAAGGTTTACAGGCTCCCATGGTGGGGTGTGGGGATCAGGGTGCACTGGTTGCCTAGAGCTAACCCCTGGTTAAATGAAAGGTTACAGGCTCCCCCAGTATAGGGAAGGATGGTGGGAAGCAGGGCTTTGGGGGCAGCAGGGGTCTGCATGTTGCTTGGGTGATGTGTGCTCATCTCCAAAAGGGCCTGAACTCTTTCCTACTGCACATAGACCTTTGGCTTCCAGGGAAACTCAAGGGCTGTGAATGTCAGTCTAAACTTCTTTCCTGGAACATATCAGTTATTCTGGAATTTTCACCATGATGATGAATGTTGCAGTAATTATCTTTCAATATGTCACAGAACCCCCAGAGGATGTGGGCAGTGAGAGGTATCCTGGTAGGATCCCAGGTAACAGACAAGGGCCTACCAAGTTATGTTTTTTTTTTTTTAATTGTTTTTACTTTTTAGCTGGGTGTGGTGGCACACGCCTTTAATCCCAGCACTTGGGAGGCAGAGGCAGGTGGATCTCTGTGAGTTCAAGGCCAGCCTGGTCTACATAGTGAGTTCCAGGACAGCTGGGGCTACAGGGAGACCCTGTCTCAAAAAGACCCCCAAAAAGGAAATTGTTTTTATTTTTTCATTTTGTGAGGTAGGCTTTTCGTGGCCTGGGCTGGCCTTAGACTTGCAATTCTCTTGCCTAATCCTTCTGAGTATTGATTATAGGTGTGCACCCTACATCTGCTTCTACTTGACCTATCAGAACTGAACTGTTGAATTTTATGTGTGAATACTGGCAGTAAGAAGTTCAATATTCCTCACTAATTGTGAAGATTTATTTGTTTGCCTACGTATTTACTTATTTCTAGTGCTTGGGACAGAACTCAGGGCCTTGCACATGCTGGGTGAGCACCATACTGCTGAGCTACACCCCAGCACCTCATCTCGCCATTCTTTTCGTTAAGCCATCCTATCAAACCTCTTTCCACTTTCCCAACTTCCTTTCATATCTGAATTGAAATGATACTAAAGGTATAAATTGAGACTGTATTATGTGTCATTACATAACAAATTACCTCCCAAAATTTAAGCCTATATAAGTAACGCATATGTATCTCATACCCATCCAAGGAATAGGAATCTAGGGACAGCTTATTTGGGTGGCTCTAACTTAGGGTCTCTTGTTAGGTCTGTGAAGCTATTAACTGGGGTAAGACTCCTCCTGACCAGAGCTGGAGGAGCCTTCTCCAATGGATCATCCACAACTTTGGAAAGATGTCTATGTACAAAGGTTCACAGAATGGGGGTGGGGGGAGGAAGGAAGGGAGGGAGAGATGAGAGTGGGAGGGGGGACAGAGGGAGAGAGTCACCCACATCATCATTTCTGGAATATTCAAGTGGTCACTTAGATCACTCCAATGTGTATGCGAGGTGATTACACAGCTGTGTGAGTTCTAAGAGATGGGCCCTTGGGAACCCAAGGGATTTTGTTTGTTTTTGCTTTTAGTTTTTTTCAGACAGAGTCTCACTAGAAGAGTCATTATGTAGCACAGTTTGGCTTGGGCCTAGTGTTCCTCTTGTCTCAGTCTCCCAAGTGTTGGGATTACAGGCATGTGCCACATACCAGGCTTTTTAATACAGAGATTAATGAGACATTTTACAAATTGGGTGCACATGCATATACATGCGTTTGTGCATGCATGTGGTAATCAGATGACAACCTTGGGTATTATTTCTCAGTTGCTGTCCATCTTGATTTTTTTAAGTTGCAGGTTTTAAAAATTACATTTACTTTGTGTGTGCGTGTGTGTATGTGTGCTTAGGTGTGCGTGCCACAGTGTGTGTGGAGGTCAGAGGATGATTTCTAGGAGTTAGTGCTCTCCTTCTACTACGTGGGTCTCAGAATTCAAACTTGGGTCATCAGCTTGGGAACAAGTTCCTTTACCTGCTGAGCCACCTTTACCTGCTGAGCCATCTCATCAGCCCACTCCTTTTTTTTTTTTTTTTTTTTTTAAGAAAGGTACCTTGAACTCACCAAGTAAACTAGGCTGTCTAGTCAGCCTCAGGGATTTGCCTGTCTCTGCTTCCCCAGAACTGGGATTACAAACAAGTGTGCACTCCAACACTCAGGGTTTTTTTTTTTTTTTAAATGTAGACTCTGGGGATTGGGCTTAGGTCCTCATGCTTACAAGGCAAACACTTTGCTGAGTCAACCATCTCCCCAGTCCAATAGTGGGTATTGCTGATTGTGAATGCGGTGTATCCATAAACCAACACAGGTGAGCATCCTCTCAGCAAGGAGGTCTACTTTTCCTTGCTGCCCATCCCTACAGGTTGAGGTTGTTCTTGGTGTTTTGTATGTCTGGTTCTTATGCTAGGCCAGATCTGTGGCATGTATGCAGGAGCAATACTGATTTCTTGCCCTGTGATATTTTTCTTCCTCCTCCTCTTCCTCTTCTTCTTCCTTCTCCTCTTCCTCCTCCTCCTCCTCCTTTTTCTTCTTCTTCCTCCTCCTCTTTTTTAATGGAGATGAGGTCTTGCCGTGTGACCCAAGCTGGCCTAAACTTCAGCTTCTTGAGTGCTGGAATTATGGCCATGAGCCACCTTGCCCAGCTTATGTTCACTATTTTTTTTTAATGTTGCTAAAACAGGAATTACTATTGACTTTCACAGAGCCCTTGGATTGTACAACTGAGAACAGATGAGATCTTAAGTGTGTTCTTTGGAGAAGTTTCCTTAAGGGAAGATGTGCCATGACGGTTGAACAGGCTATAAGGAGGACTTTCCTGCCATTCATCTTCAATAGTTGCTGCCCTAGGCTTGGCTGTGGCTGGCATGATGGAGTCCTCTGACCATCACTGCCTGCCAGGGACCATGTGGTCTGGGATGATGGGGAAGCCAAGGCAAGTGGATATGGCAGGGCCATCCATCTACCTACTGCAGCCCATTCGCCCATGACTTCTAGGTCCAAGTGTCCAGCATCTCTGTGCAGAGCCCTGCTCTGGACTTCTCCCCGGCATTTTCATAGCAAATTCCACCTGGAAAGTTCTTTCCTCATTATATTTTGTTATGTTTTAAAAAATATTTTATTTATTATTATTTATTTTATGTATATGAGTATATTGCTTGCATGCATGTAAATGCCCACAGAGGTCAGAAAAGGGCACTGGCTCCCCTAGAACTGGAGTTACAAATGGTCGTTAGTTGACATGTGGGTGCTGGGAATTGAACCCAGGTCCTCTGCAGGAGCAGCCAGTGCTCTAACTGCTGAGCCATCTCTGCAACTCCTGTTGTTGTTTTTAAGACAGGGTCTCTTATAGCCCTGGCTGGTCTTGAACTTGCTACATAGCTGAGGTCATGATCCTCTTGCCTCTATCTCCCTAGTGTTGGGATTATGGGTGTGTGCCACCAGTCCTGGTTTATGTGGTGCTGGGGATCAAACCCAGGGCTTCATGCATGCTAGGAAATCTACCAACTGAGTTGTGGCCCCAGCCCTTTGCTCTCTCTTCTGTAGATGTTTATCCAGTACTACCAGTGAACCAGATGAAAGCGCCTGCTAGAGAGACAGACAAAAATATAGCAACCAAATCAGTAAGTAAAACGGTAGTTTACAAAGGTAAATGTTAAGGAAAAACAGAACCAAGAAAGAGAGTGGGAGGAATCAGGAGTACAGTGGCGTGAAGAGTTTGAGTTTGCTTGAGAAGTTAGCTCCCCAGTGGAGCCCATACAGTGCAAAGTCCTGGGTTTGACTCCCAGCACTGCAAAGGGAGAACCAAAAAGTGTGAGTTAAGACTGGAATTTGGTGACCTAGTCAAAGTGGGTCCTGGGCAGAGTGATAAGCTTGTGTGAGGCCCCAGGGAGGGAGGTATCTGGGGTATTCACTGAGCAGCAAGGCAATGAAGACTGACCTCAGGTGAAGCCAGTAGGCTACAGCCAGTAGGATTGGGACTGGTGGGAGGGGCCATGGGGGAAGGATGCAGATCACTGGGGATCTTGTGGATCCTGTGAGAACTTGAGTTTTGACTTCTAGTAACTGGGTTTTGATCAGAGAACTAACATGCTCTGGTTTAAATTTTAAAAGGAGTGCTGGGTATGTAGTTAGATTGGGTAAGTGCTTGCTTAGCATGTACAAAACTGAAGCCCTGGGTTCAATCCCCAACACTGGTTGCATAAAAGTAGGTGTGGTAGCACCTATAAACCTATAGGTAGCAGCCTATAAACCCCTGTGCTTGGACACAGGAGGATCAGAAGCTCAAGGTCATCCTCCACACAGAAAGTTCTAGGCCAGTATGAAATACATGAAGCATGTGAGACCCTGTCTAAAAAGTAAGGGGAGATTTTACACGGACACAGAGATTCTGGGGCCCCTCATTTGTCCTACCTGGCAGTCCATGTTTCTCTCTCTCTCTCTCTCTCTCTCTCTCTCTCTCTCTCTCTCTCTCAGCCAGCTGCCTCTTGCCTCCTGCTCCACCACCTCCTCCACAAGGCTTGCTTTTAGAAACCTTTCAGAGCCCTTTCCACCTCCTAACCTTCAGAGGTAGAGGGGCCTGGCTTTGCCTGCAGTGCTCTTTCTGGCACTGAGCCTTGTCTTGTCCTAGAGGCTTATTTCCAAGGATGTGTTTGTAGAGTACATTTTAGGACTGTTGAAATGCATTTGGTTTGAGACATGTGAGTTATATATGAAGAGCTCATTCATCATATAAAACAACCCAGAAGAAGAATCTAACCCATCCTTTCACCCCAAGAAGAAACCAAATAGTTGGGGGTAAATAATTAGGTGTATAAATCCTCTGTATATTTTCCTTTGTTGACACAGAGGTAACCAAACACAAAATTTCTATTTTATTTTATTTTTCTCCCCTCCCTTGGCAGCCTCTCGGGTTCAAACAAATTTTTAGAGTCACACTGTGCTCAGTATCCGCATTTTACCTTTTATTTCATCTGCTCTGGATGTTTTCCCTGGCCCAAACAATCGAGTTCATTCTTTGTGACATGGAATGGTGTTTCACACTGGGTCTCCACCCCGCTGAGGGACATCCAGGTGGTTTCCAGCCACTTGCACAACATCCCTGCTTGCGTGCACCTCCTGCCCCCGACCCCACCCCCGGAAAGGAACTGCGTCAGCCTGCAAAATGAAATACATGGCAAATGCCATTGAGAAATAAAAACAAAATACAGCCTGCCGGGAAGGTGCTGCAGTGCCCTCGCCGCGGGATCCAGGTCCTCTTGCACCTGCGGGGGTGGTGGTGGTGTGGAGCCTGGACTGCAGTCGGTCCTGCAGCCGCGGAGGTGCCCAAAGGTCTCCAAGATCCAGTTTCCAGCTCTGCAGGAGCGGAGCGGGTGCCGAGTGCGGCCGCCAGGGGATGCTCCAGGCCCAGGCCCAGTGGACACCAGCGTGGCTGAAGCCGTCCCCTTCGCGTGGTTCCAGAAACCCTACCCAACCTGCGGGCGGCTGCGGGTCCGTGGCTGGGTCAAGTCCCCGGATTTGGTGTCGCTTGGCCTCCTGCCTTGCTGACCTGGGACCTTTGCAGCGCACAGAGGCACCACGTGGTGCCATCATCTGGTCCTGTCCTGTCCTCTCGTCCGTAGCCCGCCCCCGCCCGCCCCCCGCCCCCATCACCACCACTTCCAAAGTACTGGACTTCGGGGCTCTAGGCAGCCCACCTAATCTTCAGTCTGCTGCTCTAAACTGTTCTGTCCCGTGTCCCGTTCTTGAAGGAATTTGGGAGCGCAGAAAGAGGCCAGATCCCCAATTTGTGGCCTTCTTGCCCTTACCTCATCTCTGGACTCTGAGCTCCCTGCCAGCCACAGTTTGGGACTGGGAGGTCATAATAACTATGTCAAAGACTGAGGGAAGCTGGGGGAGACTGTCGGACACCGAGGGGCACTGGCGGGAGCCGGGGTTCCAATGGGAGCAGTGGGTACAAGCTGAGGTGGGCAAGGCAGGGCAGGCCATCAAGGGCACAGTTCTGTTCCAGGTGGGAGTTCCTATGTGGTGGATCCCAGCCTTGGGTCACACTGGGACAAGGGGACTGACCTGGGGAGAGGACTACCGGCTGCAGCTCTCCTTTTTGATTCTCAGCTTAGCCTGTGGGAACCTGCTTAGTTTTGCTTACCTTTGTGTTAATCTTACAAAGCTACTCAGTAGCTCCATCCACCATCAGTCCTCAGGGAAGGAGACCTGAATGTCACCAAAGCAACCAGTTCACAGTGCAGAATTCTATTTGCTTGTTTTCCCTTGGTAGGGTTACATTTTAAAACCGTCAACAGGATGTCAAATTTGAAACCTGGCTATTGGCAGGATAGCCCCAGGCAGGCCACTTACCTTCTCCAGTTTTCTCCATCTAAATAAAAGCACCCATGAACCACTCTGTACTTTTTAGAGGGGAGGCTTTGGTCTCAGTGACAGCAGCTTCTCCCCACCCTTTCCATCAAACAGAGTTGGGCTCCCTCCACTTAGAAGCCAAGGTCCTGACTAGGAGGCTTCTGATGAAGGCTCAGAGACTAGGGTGCTTTGTGGTTTTTCTTTTTGATCAACTAACTCCAGACACCTGCAGGAATAAGGACATCATCACCAAGGATGTCATCACCATCAGCAGCAACAATAACCTCCTCCTCCACTCCTCCTCCTCCTCCTTTCCATTTTTTAAAAAAAATTTGTATCTTTGACACCTTGCAGGCCCCTGATGGATACTCAGTTTTTCAAAGCACTGACCCGAGCCAGGCACTCCAAAAGACAAAGATTAAGGGGCATGCAGGAGATTAAAGAAAGCATTTTTCACCTTCAAATGTGGAAGAATGCCCAGTCACAGAGCCAGAAAAAGACCCAAGGAGGTTAATAGAAATGATGCAGCATGGGGCTGGAGAGATGGCCCAGAGGGAAAAGTTCTTGCTGCACAAGCATGAGGGACTAAATTCAGATCCCAGGCATCCACATGTGATAGTTTGAATGGGAAATGACCCCCGTGCCTCACATGTTTGAACACTTGATCAGTTAGTGGAGCTGTTTGTGGAAGCTTTAGGAGGTGTGGCCACTGGGGGAGGGCTTTGATAGTTCATTTCCCATTTCCAGTTTCTCTCTCGGATTCCTGTGCCCGCTTGAAGATGTGAGCTCTCTGCTTTCTGCTCCAGCTGCCTCCTGCCATGTCTCCCCACCACAACGAACTCTTTTTCACTCTGGAATCATAAGCCCAATAAATTCTTTTTTCTACAAGTTGGCTTGATACGGTGTTTTAACACAGCGACAGCAAAGTAACTAATACATCACTTAAAGGCTGGATGTAATGCTGTACATCTGTAACCCCAGCACCCCTAAGACAAGATGAGAGGTGGAGACAATTGGAAGGGGAAGAAAAAGAAGATGGAAGAAAGAGATGAAGGAGAAAGAGGAGGGGGGAAGGAGAATTAGGAGCAGGCAGGAAAGAGGAGGAGGAGGAGGAGAAGGAGGAAGAGGGGGAAGGGAGAGGAGACAGCCAAATGGTTCGTCAATGACCTTCTTCCTGCCCATGACTCAGAATATCATTGCCAATCAGGGAAATGAGCAGAAAGGCTGTGCTTTCCCCCTAAAGGAGCCATTAGCACTGGCATCAACTGGGCCCTGTGATTGGCCCTTCCCTTCTAGGTGTCCCATAGGTAATTGTCACTAATGCAACTTCATTAGGTATTTCATTAGCGAAGCCAAAAACCTATATCCCGCTCTTTAGTTGAAAACATTGCTGAATTAGATCAGGAAAATCAGAATAAAACTCATTCACCGGTAGCAATTAATGACTCATGACTAACTGAGGGGGAGCACGGGTCTTCTTCCATGCTGCTGACAGCTCAATGCAAGGAAAATTACCCTGTGTTTTATGAATCCACTGGAGCATGAAGTCAGCACTGCGTCTAGCCACCAGTCTTCCTAATGCAGCTCCTGGACTTTGGGTGCTTCCCTCCTTTAGGAGGGTTCAGAATATAGAAGGCTGGAGGGCGATCCTCAGGGTAGAATCTCACCGGCTTTCCTCCCCTCCTCCTCCCCTCCTCCTCTCCCCAATCCTCCTCCTCCTCCTCCTCCTCCCCTGCCTTTTCCCCCCCTTCCTCCTCCTCTTATCTGCAGGGGAGGGATCAGTTCTCGCTGGCCAGGGCAGTGTCACTGATCCATCTGGTGTCATTGTTACCTTCCACTAACAGATCACTCGACACCTAGCGACCCAGGCAGGGCTTCCTCCTCCTCCTCCTCCTCCTCCTCCCCTGCCTTTTCCCCCCCTTCCTCCTCCTCTTATCTGCAGGGGAGGGATCAGTTCTCGCTGGCCAGGGCAGTGTCACTGATCCATCTGGTGTCATTGTTACCTTCCACTAACAGATCACTCGACACCTAGCGACCCAGGCAGGGCTGGGCCTGGGTAATAATGCACAGCTGAGCTGGAGGCCTGGACCCTCCTATTGCTCCAGAACCTCGGGTACAGCCACAGCACAGGCATTGCTGAGATGCACTAATCAGTGAGCAGCAGAGGGCTAGATTGCACCCTGCCACTGCTTCCCCTCCCAGATTCCCACCTGCCTCTTTGATTCCTGTGGCTTGCCCTCTGTTTTTGTCCTGGGCAAAGATGAGTTCATTCCTGACTGGGAGCTGAGATGGAGCAGTGATGCTGCACAGGGAAAAGATGCCTGGAGAGACCCCAAAGTGAGGAGCCAGGGACAAAGTTTGGCCCCAGGGCATCCTCCTGGCTTGGGGATCTGCTTGGTCCAGCTCCCCTGACTGGCTGCCTTTCTGGTGTGTGTGTCCCCAGCAGCATCATGCTGCAGCAGATCCTGCACGACATGTACATTGACCCTGAGCTCCTTGCCGAGCTCAGCGATGTGCAGAAGCACATCCTCTTCTACAAGATGCGAGAGGAGCAGCTGCGGCGCTGGAGAGAGCGGGAGGCATGGGATGCCCTGGCCCAGGCTGAAGGCCTCAGGCCCTCCAAGGTCAAACGAGGTATGTGTTCTGGAGTCACCAATCCTCCAAAGAGTGGAGAAGTTAGCGAGGCCAGGCTGGGCTCTTCTTCAATATTGTCACTGATGTGATGAGGGATGGGGGCTTCAGACACTTATCTGGTCCTAATACCTTGGGCTTCTGGCTTCCAACCAGGCTTGTGGCAAGGGCTATGCAGGACCCTGTTGGGCTGAGGAAATGGGGACTTGCTTTGTCTTGTTGTGGAAGAGTCAAGTTCTGAGAAGGTACCACTGAGACCTTAGATTATGCTCAGGTATGACAATTGCATGATGGATAAGAGAGAACATTTTTTTTTTCCTTTTCTTTTCTCATACTGGAGATCGAGCCCAGGGCTTTGAGCAAGCTAGACAGGCATTCTACCAGCTGTATTTCCAGGCCAAGGGCATATTCTTAACCCTCACTATCAGTTTTGGCCAGGGTGCATTGAAGATGAGATGTGTGGTTCCTACCTGGCATATACACTCAGTGGTTCTTACC
>NW_008352659.1:956287-966419 GCF_000622305.1 Nannospalax galili | reverse complement strand
CTCTCTCTCTCTCTCTCTCTCTCTCTCTCTCTCTCTCTCTCTCTGTGAGAGGATGCTCTGAGCATCTGAGAAAAGGATGCTAGGGAATTTCCTTGCACAATGAGCAATGAGTCATCAGCTCCAAACGTCAATGCATGCTACAGAAGCAAGGGCCCAACCTGCTTCTCAAGTGGTTTTTATGCAATGTCATGTGCCAGTCAAGCCCATAGACTGGTATACCTGTAAATGAAGGTGGCTGCTCAGGACCCCTGGCCAGCAACAGTCAGGCTGTCCTAGCTTGCACATGACTCAAGGTCCTGATGATCAGGGTAGATGTTTGTGGGTTTTGCACTTACTTTATACTTTGCAACACAAATTCACTTACCTCCTCTTTTGCTCCCATAACCCTCACTTGACCTCCATTTTCACCAAATGAATGTAGCTTTGATCTGTTTGAATTGTTCAACCCAGGCAAAGTCCTGTTCCAGGGCTTGCCATACAGGCCTACTGATGATCTGGTCCCTTCCTTCTAATCCAGCCTCACTGTTGGTTTGCCCCCAACATGTGCCAAGCATGCTGGGACCACCTGGACATGCCTGCTCTCCCTGTCTGTGTTATATATGTTGTTCTTACTATTGAGAATGACCCCCTGTCTTGGTCTGCATGAGAGACTCCATCAGCACCTACTGCCCCTGGAGTCTTGGAGAATGTACAGGGAGTACTTGCTTCTCTGTTGCTGCCTGGCATGTAGGACCCTCCCCTCCTAGAGCGTTGGCCATACTGTCATTGTTATTCATCATTCACTTGTCTGGTTCTCCCAGTGGGTTCCAAACAGCTGGGGCATGGGGCTTTCTTTCATTCTGCCCTCTTCCCTTGGGGCCTAGCACAGAGCTGGGATGCAGTATTGAATCTCTGTTTCAAATAAAACATTGAGCAGGACTCCCAGGGAGGTTGTTGCAGAGTTGTGACCTGGCTGCAGGTGGCTTGTGCCAAGCCTGGGGCCCTCTGGGCTGGGCTGCTTTGGCAGCTGTATCACTAGCTGGGGAAGACTACAAGCCAAACCATTCCAGCCCTACTCAGCCTGAGCCCTACGGCCTCACATGTCTGCTAGCTCCTTTGGGAAGAAGACAGATGCCTAAAAGTTTAACTGCAAAAATATTTATGCGGAGATTCGTCACATGTTGACATCTACATTTTCATATATAAATTATACATTAAACTCATTTGAGTTTCTGGTGCAGAAGATTCTTTTCTGGATAATTAAATTTGTGATTTAAAAAGAATGGAAAAGAGGAGGAACTTGCTGGGGAATGTGCGCACCCCAGGCCAAGATCCCATGCAGATTTCAGCTGTGAGCTTCAGTCCTGCCCCTAGGAACCTCCTGGGTCTGGCTCAGGCAGCAGGGGGTCTCAGGAGAAGGGCTGGTTCTGCCCCAGGAGCACAAGAGCTTTTTGCTAGAGGGTAGTGAGTGCACAAAGCCTGCTTCCTGTCCTGGGATCATGACCGAGGGTCATAAAGACCCCTCATGTCTGAGATTTAAGCGTACCATGTGCCCACTGTGTCCCAAAGCTTCCATGTCTCTGGGTGTGAGCGGGGGGAGTGGAGAGAAAGAGCCCCGTGACCCCATTTCATTTCAGCTGAGTTTCACAAAAGGGGTGCAGTATAGCCAAGGTCACCCATTTGTTGAGCAATGTAGTCAGGACGCACATTTCATGACTCTGACTCACAGTCTCGTGACTGAAGTTTTTCCATTCATTTCCTTCTGCTCTTGGAACTTTCAATAAATGAACGTTGTGTACACTCATTCACGTGTCTATCCATTCACACATTCATTCACTTTTCTACCTTTCCTGAGGTCTAACATTGGTGGACTGCATGGAATTTTAGTCTTTGGGAATTGGAATTGGAGTAACAGTTGACTGGGGTACCAGGAGCCAAGTGTTGTACAGGGCAGCTGTGGGTAGGAGCATGAGGGGACAGGCCTTATCCAGTGTCTCTTCTTTTCCCTCCCTGCATAAGCACCCACCTTCCCATCCCCCCTTTTGCTAATTTGTCCTGAAGGGCATATCTACAGTGTCCCTGTTGAGGCCTGTGCTGGCCTCTTTGGGTCCCTGAGTAAGACTTTGTTTGGTCTTGGCCAGCCTTAAATGGTACTGTGGCTCCTTCTGCCTGTTGTCCCATCCTGCCTGTGCTCTAAGGCCCCTCTCCCTTTTCTGGGTGCATTTCCCAGCTTATGATAGGCCTGAGCTCATCTATGACCTCAGGTAACACTGACAGCACTTACAAGCAGGGCAGGTCAAGATGTGCCCTGGCAGCTCTCAAATTGTGCCTGATGAGGCTGCGAGCAAACCCAGAGGACATGGATCATTCTAGTTCACAGAGCCTCAGGGCTTTTATGGACTCTAGGGCACACGTTTGGGACCCACAGAAATAAAACCGAGCAATAGCTCAGAGCTCTCCTGTGAAAGGGGACAAAGATGTGGGGGTCAAGGCTGGGCACACATTGCTCCCCTTCCTTTTTGGGGGAGGGGGTCTTTTTGAGACAGCGTCTCCCTGTAGCCCCAGCTGGCCTGGAACTGTCTATGATGTAGACCAGATTGGCCTTGAACTTGCAGAGATCCACCTGCCTCTGCCTTCCGATTGCCGGCACTAAAGGTGTGCACCACCATGCCCAGCTCTTTGTTCACTTTCTACTTTGGAGCTAACCCCTGACAGAAGATAGGAACCCCTCAGTTGGAAGTTTGCTCATCTACTGCATGTTGACTGTTTTATGCTTCTGACCATTTGTTGTCCAATGGGAAGTTGTGTTATACTGAGACTCTGGGGAAGTGTGTTAAAACTATGGTCCCGCGCGATTTCCGTCAAGTTACTCCAACATTCCTAGGACCGGTGGAGACTCCCTTCCTCTTAGGGCCCCCTGGCAATATAAGAACTCACATCTCAAGTTCAGAATCATGAACTACAGAATCTTTCGGGGGCGGTCTGGACTTGTTCACTCCCAGTCTCTAAATGTAGACTGGAAATGTAATAGTATGACACATGAAGGCTCTCTGTGTACATGCATTTCTGCACAGCTCCTGTTCAGGTCCTCCAGGCCTCTCCCCTCCTCTAGCATTTGCAGTCATTTTCTGTCCTTTTACACTGTTTTTAAAAAGCGCCAACCAAAATGTATACTGTTATCTATGAGACATGAAATCAAAAAAGGTTAAATAAATGAATTTTTCTTGTTGAGGGTCCTACTTTAGAGAGCTGTCTCTCAGGAACACTGTACTTCAGGGACACTGTACCTGTACAATAAACTGCTTCCTAATTAGCCTTTGGGGTCCTGTTCTCTAGTCTATCTCTGCAGCAGAAATACAGAACTGAGTTTACATGTTCACACTGTTGTTGTGACACAGCAAAGTTCTCTGCCTGGACCTGTCAGGTCTGCCACTAGGGACAGTTTCTGCTGGTGTTAAATTGGTTCCCTCAAGTCCCAGTTCAGGTATCTGGATGTCTTTTGCCTGGGATCCAGGGAGCTTTCCCTCTCTTCAGCCCTCCTCCTCTCTCCACTCTTTTCCTCCTCCCCTTCTTCCTTCCTCTGACTTCCTCCTCTTTTTAATGTATGTTTTTGATTGTTTATTGTCCCTCTTCTCCATTGGCCTAAAAACACCATGGATGTCTCTAGCATTGTTAAAATTACCATCCCTGCATTTAAAATGACCTAGAAGTGGGGTTGAGACTTGTGTAGGCACGGGCAACTAAGACCCTTGTGTGCATGGTGTATATGGGGGCTTGACTGAAGAAGAATGCCTTGAATGATGTTTTTAATGCAAAGCTGTGTGCTGCACGGTGAGTCCCACCCTAGACCTTGTAAATCTTTAGTGAAAGTATAAAGAACCCACCGTATACTTGTGCTTTGGCGTTTGATTATAAAAGCCAAAATGAGACTAAAATACACAAATAATAACTGTCATTATTTTCACTTGTATTTGTAACACATTTCTTGGTTTAGGATTTTAACTTAAATTTTAGCCTGACCAATATTGCCTTTTTTCTTTTTAATATTTTAGCATGTACCTTTTTTTTTTTTTTTTTAAGACATCGTCTCCCTGTAGTCCCAGTTAGCCCTATGTAGACCAGGCTGGCTGTAATCTCACACAGATCCACCAGCTTCTGCCTCCCAAGCACTGGGATTAAAGACATTCAACACTAAGTCTGGCTATAGCATTACTATATTTTTAAAAATATTTTATTTATTGCTTTTTATTTTTATTTTATGTGTATGCGTGTATTGCCTGCATGTAGGTAAGTACACCTGTATCATGCAAAGAGGCAGTCAGATCCCCTGGAACTGGAGTTTTGGACAGCTGTTAGCTGCCATGTGGGTGCTGGGATTCAAACCTGGGTCCTCTGCA
Source organism: Nannospalax galili (assembly GCF_000622305.1). NCBI lineage: Eukaryota > Metazoa > Chordata > Mammalia > Rodentia > Spalacidae > Nannospalax > Nannospalax galili. The sequence continues at coordinate 962,043 of NW_008352659.1, read as the reverse complement.
AGAACAGCCAGTGTTCTTAACCACTGAGCCATCTCTCCAGCCCCAGCATTACTATTTTAAAACTGTTTCTAAACTCGACATGGTGGTACATACCTGTAATCCTGCATGTGGAAGGCTAAGGCAGGAAGATGAGGAGTTCAAGAAACATGCTCAGACTTATTTCCTTTGTTTTGCTTAAGAATAAAATATCTACTAAACATGAGAAACACACATTTTTACATTCTCCATAATTTTGTGGATATAATCAATGATGTTAGATCAAATTTCAAATTGATTTTCTGTATATTACGTAAATTTTCAAGATTTAAAAACTAATCACATATGCATACACAGGATTTAGAATCACCTAGGAGGCTGATACACTGAGGTTTTATCAAGGTGGGAAGACCCACCCTCAATGTGGGCAGCACCACGCCCTGGCTGAGGTCCTGTATTAAATAAACAAGTAGGCTTGTGGAGCACCAGCATTCACCTCTGCACTGTGACCAGCTGCCTCACAACTTGCCTTCCCAACCTTGTTGGACTGCACCCTCAAACCCTGAGCCAAAGCAAGCCCTTCCTTCCTTAAGTTGTTTTTGTTGCAGCAATGTGAAAAGTCACTATTATGCTAGTAAACCACCAGAATACAAATTAAAACACTAAGATCAGCAAGTGTTGAAGCTTTGCAGTAGGACTGCTAATAAGGACTCAGGGAGAGAGATACTTTTAGTCAGGACTGACTGGTGCGACACAAAGAGAGACATAGTGTTTGTGCCTTCCCAAGTGCTTCTAAGTGGGAGTTGGGCTGCACAGTGTATTGCAGCTTCCCATTACTGTAACAAATACCTGAGCTAATCAACCTTAAAAAAAGGTTTACTGGACATGGTGGCACATGCCTTTAATCCTAGTACTTGGGAGGCAGAGGTAGAGGCAGATGGATCTCTGTGAGTTTGAGCATAGCCTGGTCTACATAGTAAGTTCCAAACCATCCAGAGCTACGTAGTGAGACCTTGTCTCAAAAAAAGGTTCTTTCTTTTTGACTGATGGTTGTCTTAGTCATGTCTTTGACATGGAGGTCTTAGTCTGTGGATGGCTGAACCTGTTGCTTATGGTAGTGCAAAGCTGCTCACCTCATGGCTGTTGGAAAACAAAAAAGGAGGAAGGGCTAGGATCCTAATATCTCTACAAGGGCATTCCACCAATGACTAGAAGACTCTAGGAGGTGCTTCCTGTGGTGGTTTGAATGAGGGGTCCTCCCCCATAGGCTCAAGTTTTTGAATACTTGGTCTGTAGGTGGTGCTGTTTTGGGAACGTCTAGGAGGTGCTGCCTTGCTGGAGGAAACAGATCACTGGGGGGTGGGATTTGAGAGTTCAGAGGCCTGTCCCACTTCCAGTTTCTCTCTCTGCTTCCTGTGCCTGTTAAAAGTGAGTGCCCAGCTTTCTGCTTTGGCACCTCCTGCAGTGCCTGCCTGACATGATGAACTCTTCTCCTTCTGGAACCATAAGCCCAGTACATCTTTCTCTATAAGCTGCCTTGGTCATGGTGTTTTACCACAGCAACAGAAAAGTAACTAAAACACAACTCTTAAAAGTTCCCAGCACCTCCCAATAGCATCAAAGTAGGGACTAAGCCTTTAACACAGAATCCATTGGGGGGGGCATTCTAGATACAAACCACAGCAATGATGATGGTATAGGGACTGTCCAAGGTCAAATCGCTTAAAAATTTCTATAGACTGGTTACTTTATTTAACAAATGTTTGCTAGCCAGGCATGATGGTGGTACATATTGCCCCAGCACCAGGGGAATGAGGCAGGAGGATCATGAATCTGAGGGCACCCTGGGCAGCATAGCAAGAGACTTTCTAAAATGAACAAACCAAAAAAACCCCCACAAAACCCCCCAAAATAACAACCACAAAGGAAATTAAAAAAAAACAACAACAAAACTTCTCACCATTTTGAAGGCTGGGAGTTTTAAGTTCATGGTGCCAGCATGTTCCCAGGAGGGGCTTCTTCCAGGCTGTAGATGGCTAAGTTCTCTCAATAGCCTCTCATGCAGGAAAAACAGCAAGCTAATCCTTACCTTCTTTCTACCAAGACAAAATACCCAGACAAAAGCAACTTAAGGGAGAAAGGCTTTCTTTCAGCTGACAGTTTAAGGCACAGACCATCATTGTGGGGAAATCAAGACAGCAGCTGATCACATTGCATTCACAGTGAAGATGTAGAGGACAGTCAATGCACACATGCATGCATGTACTCAGCTCACGTTTTCTTTTTCCTATGTCCAGAACCCAACCCCAGGGATGGGTGCTGTTCATTTTTAGGCTAGGTTTTCCCACATCAATTAATGTAGTCGAGACAATCCCTCACATACTCAGAGGCTTGCCTCTCAAGTGAGCCTATATTCTGTAAAGCTGAAAATTAATACTAACTGTTAGAGGCACTAATCCTACATAGGAAGGTTCTAATCACTCCAAAAAGATCTACCTCCTAATAGCCTCACACTGAGATTAGTGTTTCACTGTATGAGGTTTGGGAAGTCTGTTGACAAGGGATCTTAGAGTAAAGACCTGTGTCTAGGATCCACGGCTGGTCTGATAGGAAACAGTGAACTAACAGGGAACTTGAGTTTCCATGTAGTTTTCTCTCCTCCTGTTCTTCATACTCTCCTGCCCTCTCTCCCTGACTCCCTGAAGAACCCCAGATACACAAAGGATCAAGTTTTGTTCAACTGGGCATGGAGGCTGACAGCTCTCCTGACTGGTACGGAGCCCCAGTGGGAGATACTGGGCTGAGCTGCCCAGGTTTAATTTCCCTTTGCTTCTCTAAGAGACTCTTGTGCCTGTCACTTCCTACATCCCTCTCCAGCCTGGAGGTCAGCAGCTGGTTATCTCTCTGTAATCTGACCCCAGGTCTGCTCTAGCTCACAGCTGCAGGGCTGATGCAACAGCTTGGAGATGTCTGCAGTTGCTCCACTGTCTCCCAGAGTAGCTAGCTTTTACTGCTCTCTAGGTTTTTCTCACCTAAGAATTAGCAAGACTTCTTAGGGCTTTCCCATCTGGAAAGAGACTTTTACATTAGACTTCGAGCTCTAAATTCTTTGGGTTAATTTATATCAATTGCCCCCTCATCATTTCTACATTACCTTAAACCTCAGGGACCCTTTATTTTCATCCATTTCATGGCTTTGCTTATTTTATGGTCACCAAGGTTGAGGTCTCACATTCAGATTCTGTGAGATGCTAAATATTTAGGGTATCTAGACCCTAAATATATACAATCCCTCTCCTTTGACTGGTAAGCTGTTTATGCTTCAGACATTATCCTAGTGGGGAAAACTGGGCTAGTAAGGACCAGCTCAAAGATTAGGGTCCTGAGCTCCTCACTGGCACATTGACTATGCTGTACTGAAGGGATTCCAGCCAGGGAGTTGGGATTGGAGTGCTGTGAATTTCTCCATAATAACTGTAGCAAATTCCGAGATACTCTCCTTCCACCAGAGATGTGGTCTTGGGTTGGAGTCTGGGTGGAGAGGGAGGACATTATATCATCATAAAGTAAGAGAGTATTGGGTTGACTGCTTAGCGTGGACCATGCTGACACTGTAAGGTCTGTAAGGAATCTAATATAAAATGACCTGGTGCTATTGAAATTATGTTCATACCATCTTGGGACTTTCTGTCCTTCACGCCGGAGGAGTTCAAATGATGGTCAGTGCCTGGTTTGATTTTGACTCTGCATGCTCACTAATGGTGGCTGTTTCTATATAGTAATCTGGCCTTGGCAAGATTCTCAAGTATCTGTGTAAAATAGAGCTAATAGAACATATGCCTTGGCTTTGTAGGGAAGATGATGTAATGGTTCGGATGAAAGCTGATCTGCTGTAAGTTACTGACAACTTGAGTAAGATCCTCTTGATGGAAGGAGAGAACTGACTCCTGAAAGCTGACCTCCACATGTATGCTATGGTATTCAGGCCAAACACATATACACCCAGATACAAATAATAAATAATAATAAATAATAAATAAAAATAAATAAATTAAAAATTTACCATCACCATATGCAGTTAATTCCCCCTAGATGTAGTAAGTACTTAGTATGTGCAGTGTGCATCTACTCAGAGACATGCTAAAGGTTTGCTCGCCAGACTCATAAAATCAGGCTTCGTGTGGCCAGGCATATTGGTGAGGGCATGTTAGAGAAGTTTCTTTCAAGTAATGTATGAGAATCTAAACACAGCAAGTATGATCGATCCGGAACCAGAGCGCCGCCTATAGGCAGAGCTGTTTTTTCCTGGACTTGGCCATGCTTCTCTCTGCACACTTGGTCTTCCGGACCAACTCCTGATGCTGTTCATTTGCAAATAGAGCCTCTCCCATACTATCCAAGGCTGAATCCATGCAGTGTTAAATGACTTCTGTTCTTTATATGCTTTAGTTTAGATTCCATCCTCCAGAGTCTGGTCCTGCTCTGGTCTACATCTGTGAGAAGAGAGAGCCATGCATGGAGAAAGTAGGGCTTCTTTCTTTCTGAGTGCTGGTTGTAAAATGCAGAGCTAGACTGGAATTCATATGTACTGATGTGGTGGTTTGAATGAGGGTATCCCCCATGGGTATCCCCCATGAACATTTGGTCCCCAGTTGGTGATGCTGTTTGGGGTAGGTCATGGAACCTTAGGAGGTGTGGCCATGCTGGAGGAAGCACGTCACTGGGGTGGACTCTCTGCTTCCTGTATCTGCTTGAAGATGTGGGCTCTCAGCTTTGTGCCTGGCCACCTCTGCCAACCTTCCCCGCACCTCCATGATGGATTCTTTACTGTAACTCAGTAGTGAACACTCTAATGTCAGAAGACAAAGCAGGCTTAAGGGTCAGCAGACTTGGTGCCATTTAAGTGTAAGGAGAACCAAAAAGAAAAGAAATCTTTCAGCACCATTCCCAGAGACACTGACCCTGCAGCTGGGTTATGAGGGAAAGTGAGGAAAATCAGTTGTGGTGTCAGCTTGGGTTTCCCAGCATTTTCAAGTAGAAAGTACTTTCTATTCAGAACAGAATCTGAACACACATATTGTATTAATTTTCTCATTCCTTAACAGCTTGAATGTGGGCAGAGAGGTGCTGTGGGGTAGAAGTCAGTTTTTTTTTTTTTTTTTTTTTTTGCATATGAGTATTATTATTTCAGTATTATTTGTTGAAAACAAATCATTTCTCAGTTTCATTATCTTGGCACTGCTATTGGAAACAATTGGCCAAATAAGCACATGTGGCTCTATTTCTAGACTTGCTATGCCGTTTCACCAATGTGTCTATCTACGTTTACATAAGCTTCAGATTGCTTGTAGCTTTCTAGGAAATCTTTGAACTCTTGCCTTGTCCTAAATCTCAAAACAAAACTGGGTAGGTCATTCGTCTTTGTTTTTTCTCAAGATTTATTTAGTCTATTCTAGGCCTTTTTTATGCCATTTAAATTTTAGAATCAGCTTTTTTTTTTTTTTTGAGACAGGGTCTCCCTGTACCCCAGCTGCTGTCCTGGAACTCACTATGTAGACCAGGCTGGCCTTGAACTCACAGACATCTGCCTGCCTCTGCCTCCTAAGAGGAATCAGCTTTTTTATAGTCAAATTTTCTAAAATACTTGCTGGGAATTTAAGGTTGCATTGAATCAATGAGCCATTTTGAGATGAGTTAACAACAGTATTGAGTTTCCCAAACTCAGAAACTCAGCACTGTGTTGTAATTTAGGGAGTGCTTTATTTAATTTTATTTATTAT
>NW_008352659.1:935660-956234 GCF_000622305.1 Nannospalax galili | reverse complement strand
TATTTATTTTTGTCTTTTTGAGACAGGGTCTCCCTGTAGTCCCAGCTGGCCTGGAACTCACTATGTAGTCCAGGCTGGCCTCGATCTCACAGAGATCTACCTGCCTCTGCCTCTTGAGTGCTGGGATTAAAGGTGTATGCCACCACACCCAGATGGGAACATACTTCATTAGTATCCTTTAGTAGTTCCTATTTTAGTTACTATTTCAAGTGGTATTTTCAAAATTTATTTCTTTCTAAAGCACAGAATATGAATTTTGTGAGTTGATCTAATTAATGTTCTATGACCGTGATAAAATCATTTGTTAGTTTGAATAGCCTTTTCTTGAGGAGGGGAGGCTCTTTGAGATTTTATATGTAAATGATCATGCCGTAGAAAATAGAAACAAATCTGTCACCTCTTTACCGATATGTTTATCTTTCATAGCTTTTTTTTGATTTGTTACACTAGCATCTTGAGTTCAGTGTTAGATGGATATGGTGAGACCAGAGAACTTGGTCTTGTTCCTGATCTTATGTGTTCAATCTTTGATTTTTAAGTGTGATGGTAACTTGAGGTTATTTTTTTTCCAAATGCGTCTTATTAGAGTGAACAACTTCTGTATTTCTAGTTTACTGAGAACATCTTTATTAAGAATGCATGTTGGTTTATCCCATTTTTCTGCAATTATTGAGATAATCATACAGTTTTATTTTTGGCCTGCAGATATGATGAATTACTTTAATTTTTTAGGTTTTGTTTTTGAGAAAGAATTTCACTATATAGCCCAGACTGGACTGGAAATCACTGTGGAGTATGGGCTGACCTTGAACTTGTAGCAATCCTCCAGCCTCTGTTTCCCAAGTGCTGAGATTACAGGCATGAATTATTATGCCTGGCTAAATTACAGTAATTTTTGAATGTTGAACCAAGCTTGAATTCTTGTGATCAACTATACAGTTACAATAACCATGTATAACCATTTATCATAGATAGGCTAAAAAGCATTGATACTTTTAAGCATTTCTGAAATCAATTTGTTAGTATTAAGATTTTTTCAATGTATATTTTTATTAAATTTTTGTGCATTTCATACATCTTAATCATAGTTAGATACCCTACCCCACCTGTGCCCCCATAGCCCCCTGACCAGATTTCATGCATTCTGTCATATATGTTAAGGCCTATTGAGTCAAGTTTGTGTACTTAGATGTCCCTGGTATGAGTTTATCCACTGGAGTCTAGTTAGCTTATCTAAAGTCACTTAAGGAGGTCCTTAAAGATCAACTCTCCCTCCCCGGCAGTAGTCAGTTGCCATTAGTTCCTCAGCTAAGGTTGGGACATCCTGCCCATTTTCCCAGTTCTATGCTGGTTTTATTTTGGTCTGATAGAGTTTGCGTGGGTCTTGTGCATGCTGTCACCATTGCTGTAAATTCATATGAGCAAGTTCCCAGACACTTGTAAGAGTGTTTCTTTATGATCACGCACAATCTTTCCACCTCCCTCTTCTGCAATGGTCCCTGAACTGTGGGTGTGTGAGGTTTAATATAGGAGTCCTATCCAGAGACATGCTCTCTGAAGTCTCTTATTCTTTACACCTTGGCCAGTTGTGGCTTCTGTGCATATTGGCTTCTGTTGCTGGTGAGAGTTGAGAGATGCATTAGTGTTCTCTCTACCTCCTGTTATGCTATGATTCATGAGCCTTAGGTGTAGAGGTTCCATTGTAGCTATGTCACTTAGGGCTGGGCATCCCTCAAACACTTATTCTCTGCATGTGGCCAGTTGTGAAACTCTGTAATAATCTCCTTTATTAAGATTTTAAAAAAATTGTGCTTGCCAGGTGTGGTGATGTATACCTTTAATCCTAGGACCTGGGAAGCAGAAGCAGGCAGATCTCTGTGAGACCAAGACCAGCCTGGTCTACATAGAGAGTTCCAGGCCAGCTGAAACTACAGGGAGACCCTGTCTCAAGAAAAGAAAAACACCCCCCCCCCCCCCGCCGCAAAACAAAAACCAACCAAACCAGATACTGGTCTGTGTCTGTAATTTGACATCAGAGTTATATTGAACTAATGAAATGAACTGAAATATATTTTTTCCTTATTTTTTTCTGTTTTTTTTTTAGTGTTTTGATTTTTTTTGATGAAACAGTCAACATTTTATTATTGTGTGACAGAGGGGAGGGCTGTGTGTAGTATTTCTGCTATTAAAGTACACTCAGCACCATGAGGAAAAGGGTTGTGTGCTTGTTTCATTTATGCAGTAAACTAGTCTCTCATGGTGCATCATTTTTATTTAAAAGAAGATGGACAGGCAACTGTATGTATTTTTTCATATGCGCGTACTTAAACATGAACAGAGTGAATTGGTTACTTCAAGAAAAGCACCTGACAAAATTCACGTCCCTGATAAAACTCCTACTTTCAAGCAAAAAGCTAAAAGTTTTGGGAAATATCTGTCTTCTACAAATGAGTTTATGAGTCGCCCAGTATGTAATGACTTTTTGCATAAGATGTGACTTTTTTGATATTGTTATATAAAATTTATATTTGAAATATCTGCTTGAAGGGTCAGGCGTGGTGGTGCATGCCTTTAGTCCCAGCACTCTGGAGGCAGAGGCAGGCAGATCTCTGTGAGCTCAAGGCCAGCCTGGTCTACATAGTGAGTTCCAGGATAGCTGGGGCTACAGTGAGACCCTGTCTCAAAAATACCAAAAGGGAAAAAAAAAATTCATTGACTCAATGTTTCCATAGGACCAATAAGTAAAGTAGCAAAATCATGAATAAATGAAAGATCCATTCAAGCTGGGAATGAACTAGTGGATTTTTCTTTTTAAATTTAAAGCATTTTAATTGTTTTGAGACAAGGTCTTGTTATGTCATCAGACTGGACTCAAACCCATGATTCTGCCTCCTCAGTCCCCTGATAGATAAGCTCACAGGCATTCACCATTGTGCCTGTGTCACTGAAATTTTACATTTTGCTTTTCAAAATTAAAAAAAAAATTTTTTTATGTGTATGAGTGTATTGCCTGCATGTATGTGAGGGCACCTGTGTTGTGCAGTGCAGCAGAGGTCAGAAGAGGGCTTCGGATTCCCCTGGAACTCCCCTGGAACTGGAGTTAAGGACAGTTTGTAGCTGCCATGTGAGTGCTGGGAATCGAACCAGGGTCCTCTGCAAGAGCAGTCAGTGCTCTTAACTGCTGCTCTCCAGCCCCGCTTTTTAAATGTTTTAAACTTTGGAGCTGGAGAGACAGTTAATACTTTCTGCTCTTCCAGAGGACTGGAGTTCAGTTCCCAGCACACACATTGGGTGACTCACAACTGCCTGTAACTCTAGCTCCAAGGGGTATAATGTCCTCATCTGGCCTCTGGGACACACACACACATACACTCACACTTCAACACACATGCATACACATAAATAAAAATAGTATCTTAAGAAATGCTTAAACCTTTTATTTTGAAGTACTTTAGACTTATAGAAGAGTTGCAAAAGAGTTTTGGGAAGTCCCATAGTGTTCTCACCTAACTTCCCCTAATGCTAACATCTTATGTCATCAGAATGCAGTGATAAAACTAAGACGTTAATATGATGGGAGAATTTTAATATGAAGAAGCTCAATAGCTTTATTGATATTGTTTTAGATTTAGCGTTGTTGTAAGTAACCTTTAGGGATCTACCACTTATCTCAGTCTTAACACTACTGTATCAGAGACTATCTGAAAAAAGATATCAAGTCTTCTTTTTTCTTCTTTTTCCAGTTTACACGGATGAAATGATTTATATACTTCAACCAAAATGATGTATCATGAGAGACTGAAGTCAGGAGCAGCTGTGAGAAGCACTTATGCTTCGGCTAGACACTGCATAGATTTGCAAAAATGTAAAAGCACATCACTTTTTATAATAAAACATACATTTATTTTAGAGCAAATCTTTAGCGTACATAAATTTTTACCATTTATTAAAGATGAAAGCAAATTTGCATACTAATGAGATGGATGTGTATTCATTCACATTTTTCTTTATCTTTGAAATTTCATACATATACAATAAAATATGATCATACCTACCACCATTTCCTTTCCAGCTCTCCCCATATCCCCCTAACTTACCCCAATTTCAAGGTTTTTTTTTTTGACAATCCATTAAGTCCAGTGCATGCCTCCCATGTGAGCAATTAGAGACACGCATATTTATTTAATCCAACATCTCTTCACTCCCCTCGCTGGTTCCCTGGTAACAACTTTGTATAATCTACATGTCAGCGAGTTCCTATGGTATTTGTCTTTTTATGTTTGGTTTATTTCACTTAACATAATGTCCTCCAAGTTCACTTACACAGTTGAAAATATGGTTTCCCACTTTTCCGAGGTTAAACAGTATTCCACTCGCACATGTACCACATTTTTTGAGTCATTATTTTATTTTTTATTTTTTATTCTCCGTCTCATGGTGGACACAGGTTAATGCCATTTCTTGGCTCTACACGCTGCTACAGTGAACATGAGTGACGACATCATTGATATACTGACCACTTCTTTTGGATAATATACATATATATACATATATATGTACATATCTTTAGTTTTAGTTTTTCGAGAAACTTCAGTACTGCTTTCAATAATGACTGCATTAATTTACACTATTACAACACTGTACAAATGCTCTTTTTTCATGTCCCCCAAGCTTTTTATCTTATATATTTAAATATTTTTTATTTTGATCATATTCAGACCCTTCCCCATCTGCACCCCCTTACTACCTCATGCCAGATTTCATGTCCTCTATTATTTTTTAAGGCCTATGGAGTCTAATTTGCTCTTCAATGTGGGTCTATCCCCCAGAGCCCGGTCAACCTACCCAGGGTCACACCCATAAAGAAAACTGACTCTCTCCCGGCAGCTATCAGTTGCTAATAGTTGGTCAGCTAGGGTTCCCAGGACTTCTTACCCACCTCCTCCCCTCTGGGAATTTGTCTGGCTTGAGCTTACGGGGGTCTTGTGTATGCTGTCACAACTGCTGTGAGTTCATATGAGTAACTGCCCAGCTATCTGGGAAACACTTTCCTTATGGGCATTCATCACCTTTGGCTCTCACAATCTTTCTGCTCCCCTTCTGCAATGACCCCTGAGCCTTGGTAGGCAAGAGTTTGATATAGGTGTCCCATTCAGGGCTAAGCACTATGCAGGCTATTTTTCTCTGCACATTGACTACCTGTGGTTCTCTATTAATTACCATCTGCTGTAAGAAGAAGTTTCTTTGGTGAGAGTTGAGATATGCATTAATCTATAGGTATCACAATAAGTCATTAGGAGTCCGTCTAATACTATTTCCATTTAGTAGCATAATAGTAGTAGGTTCTCCCTTATGACATGTGACCTATTTAGCCACAGGTTTCTAGGCCTGATATCAGTGCCAGACAGAGGCTGCATCTTGTGAAATGGACCTTAAAGCCAATCAGAGACTTGTTGGTTACTCACATAGCATTTGTGCTACTGTTGTACCACTGGGCATCTCTTGCCAGGCCGGTTGCTATTGTAAGTTTTCACGGTTTACAGCTGGTGAAGGTTGATGATTACTTTTCTTTTACAATAGCATGGATAGCACCTTCCAACACTATGAATGCCAGCCAGTAGAGATGAAGCTTTGAGGTCAGCATTAGTTTGATTTCTTGTTTTTTCTACCACTCATCTACGTAGTGTCTTCAGCAATGGGGTTTTACCATGAAGTTATGGTAGGTAATCTAAAGCAAAGGCACTAACCAGTAATTTTTGAGGGTCTATTGGACCTCTGGTCAGCAGCTTCAAAAGGGGGTGTCCACTCCTGGTATTGGGTGTGCAAGCCTATGGTGTCTAATAGGGGCAATGCACCTCTGTTATAAGGTAACTTCTTTTAATCTTTTTATGTTGTGTATGTGTGTACTTTAAGAAACTTATACAGTGGGAGGTTTTGATACTAGCTATTCTAATGGGTGTGGAGGGATACCCCATTATGGTTTTGAGGTTCTCTGATGATAAATGATGTTGAACATTTTTTTTCTCATACCTGGCTATTTGTCCGTCTTCTTTTAAGAAGTGTCTATTCAAGCCCTTTACTAATTTTTAAACTGAATTATTTATTTGCTTGACATTGAGTTGCTTGAGTTCCTTGTGTGTTTTGAATATCAACCCTTTACCAGCTCTGTGGTTTGCAAGTATTTTTTTCTCCCTCCATAGTTTGTCTCTTCACTCTGAAAATTGTTTTCTTGGCTGTGTAAAAGCTTTTTGGTTTGGAATAATCCCATTGGTCTATTTTTGCTTTTATTGCCTGTACTTTTGGTTCACATACAAAATGCCTATTTCCAAGACCAATGTCATTGAACTTTCCTTCTATGTTTTCCCATGATGATTCATTTTAAAAATGTTTTATTTATTATTTTTATTTTCTTTTATGTGTATGCGTGTATTGCCTGCACGTAGGTAAGTGCACCCGTGTCATGCAATGCCCATGGAGGAAAGAAAAGAGTGTCGGATCCCCTGGAACTGGAGTTACAGACAGTTGTTAGTTGCCGTGTGGGTGCTGGGATTTGAACCTGCGTCTTCTGCAAGAACAGTCAGTGTTCTTATCTGCTGAGCCATCTCTCCAGCCCTGATGATTCAGTTTTTAAAAAAGCTCATTTCAGTTTATTGTATAAAGGAGTTACACTAGTCCAAGATAAAAGTGGACCCCCCCCACAAAAGACTGGGGAGATGGTTCAGCAGTTAAGAGCTCTGACTTCTCTTGCAGAGGACCCAGATTTAGTTTGGTCTGTGGTGGTTAACAGCTGTTTGTAACTTCAGTTCCAGGGGATCTGATGCCCTCTTCTGGCCTCTGCGGGTATTATATGCATGGGTGTACTTAATGGTATATGCAGACAACACACACATACACATTAAAAAAAAAAAAAGAAAAGTGGACCCTAAATTATTACATTATATGTGATTTTTAAACTTGTGACAAGGGACAGAAGGGAAATTCTACATATGGCGAGGAAATCCTCACTTAAACTTCTGAGAGCCACGAGTACTTTAAACCCACGAACTGCGGTTGATCATCGTCAGAGAGGCCACGTCTGTCAGGAACTGGCACGTGTTCTTGTGCTGGTCACCCCGTAGCTAATTCCTTCACATCCTGGATGCTTAATGGCAGTACCAATGCAGGCAAATTTCTTCCTCAACGTCTTCATTTTTTCTCCTAATCGTTATTGATCTTTCGGACAGTAATAAAGATTCTCTTACCATTGAATTCTTATATGGTTATAATCCTCAATGTCAGGAGGAAGAAAGTCGTCATACTTACTTACGTCAGCAAAAGTGTCAAAAGAGTAGAGAGCAGAGGGCAGTTAGGGTAAAAAGACCCAAAAGAAAAGTAGCCAGTTTTTTGGCTAAAAGTTAAAATGTCTTTGGGCCTCTTAGCAACATACTCCATTCCAAAGGTCATAAATGTTGAAGTATTTAGGAGCTCTTATCTAATCCTTAAAAGATTTTAGGGTTACCTCTTCAGAAGGGGGTATGTTAGAGTAGCCAAATTCCCATAAAAATATATAAATAAATCAAAGAGGAAGAAAGAGGTCATGAAGTTATCAGAAAAAAGTGATGGGGAGATATGGGAGGAGTTGGAGGGGAGGGAGTGGGCATGGATTTGATCAAAACACCTTATACACATGTATGAAATTCTCAATAAATTATTAAAAAAAAAAAGAGTCACCTCACCTACCATGTTTGCTAGAACACCCTTGGGGCACAAGACATATTGAACTATAGTAGGACTTAGATGGTTGAAACTGGGTAATACATATATTGTCTTTAGAATTAGGCTTGTATTATGGGAATGCCCATATTAAAATTTAAATTCCTTAAAAAACTATTTACTTATGTATAATTGTTTCCTGATAATAAAATCGATCTTGTAAAAAAAAAAAAAAGAGTAGAGGTCTGGATAGTGGAAGGCGTTTGTGGGAGAAGGGGATGGGAACAGAGCTTCAGGAAGCAAGGGCCTGGAAGGGGAGGCGGTTGAATCTGGAGGGGCCAGTGAGTAGGGCCTGAATGACGACTCTTTTGTTTTAGAATATATACCTTTTTTTTTTTTATCATAAAACCATTTTGTATAATGCAGTGTATCATTATTTAAAATAAATAGATATTTAAAAATTTCTCACTTGACCTTGAGCGATGGAGAGAGGGAGGCTGGGCGGGGGGGTTTCTAGATAGCCATGCAGTGCAAGGAAGGTTTAGCAGGAAGTCAGATGTCCCAGTTATGAGTCCAGGCTCAGCCAGAGACTGGAGCAGCCTTTGGGAAACATGGTCCCAGGAAAGACCCAGATCCAAGGCTGTGATTCTGGTCAGCAACATCTGCTCAAAGTGGCAGTTGGGAAGGCGCATGCTCACAGCCACAGTGTTTATGTCCTGGGTCACCTTATTCATCTCAAACAGTTATAAAACTCTTAAAAAGTTTATCTCTTGCATTTTTTTTTTTTTTTGAGACAGGTTCTCACCATGTAGCCGAGGTTGGCCTGGAATTCATTATTCTTTTGTCTGAGCACCTACTGAGTGGGGGGATTACAGTCATGCACAGCTCAGCTCATCTCTGGCAATTTGGAGCCTAGAAAGTGGTTTTTTTTTTTTCAATCTCATGGAGCGCCAGATTTCTATATTTTCTCTGTTCTCTTTCATTTCCACTTGCAAAGCATTAGATTCCTTCTTGAATTCGGTTCTTTTTCCTCTTAGCACTGTGCTGGATGCAGCTGACACACATTACTAATGTCTCATGTTCAACTTCTCCTTTAGAACGACAGATCCAGAAAACACAGGACTTAAGTTATAATACATCAGTGGCATTTTGACCCACTGCTTTGTTCTTCCATGACACAGATCTCCAGCTGTTCCACCTGCTGGTGTCACTTACCACCAACTGGTAAGGTGAGGACACACAGTTCCTGTTTAACAGCTCCTTATCACTTTAGTCACAGTCATCAGTGGAACCTGTTGTTATTGACAAACTGAGGGCTCTCCGGGCTGAATCTAGTAGAGGTTCTTTTCTTGTTCAAATGACAATGTAATGTATATCACAATGACTTCAAGACCCAGGCTGCTTTACTTGCAAATTTCTGATTTCTTCTTTCTAGTCAGCCGGCAGGAAGGACAGTGAGCAGGCAAAGAAGGCTCACTGGTACCTGACTGCCTAAACTCAGGAGTGTCACTAGCCACTTCCTACAGATAGTGCCACACTGTCTTTTGATGTTCTCCTAGATGCAGACCTCATGAGAGCTCATCTCAGTGCTGGGGCACTGGGTTAGCTGTTGTGTTGCTCCCTGGAGGGCACTCGTGGCTGTTGACCATTCAATAGGTACCAGCTTAACTTGCTCCTTAATTGGAAATCAGATGTGTTTCTTCTTTTTTCTCTTCCTACTTTCACCGTGAGGCAGCAAGCAACAAGCACATCCAGTGGCTGCTGGGAGCAGATGGCGAGGTCTGGGTGTGGGTCATGGGTGAAGGCCCTGGAGACAAGCCCTATGAAGAGATCTCCGAGGAGCTGATTGCAGAGAGAGCACGGCTGCAAGCTCAGAGAGAGGCTGAGGAGCTCTGGTGAGAGGTGCCAGCTGGGAGGGTGCTGGGTGGGGCCTGAGCCTGGACCCCTGGGTAAGTCCACAGCTGTGAGTAGAAAAAGCAGGTGCCAGTCAGTGGCAGGTTATGCTAAGTTCTGCAGTCAACATTGTGGGTTCAAGTTCCTGACCCTCCAACCAGCTGATCTAGGATCTCAATTTTCTCCTATCAGTGGTGGTAGTGTGGCTTAACACCCTAAAACCCCTTCTTATATGCACGTGGTTAGGATTCACCTGGAGAGTATGTACAACATATTTTATATGTCTGTCTGTCTGTCTGTCTGTCTATGTGTTCTTGTGCTCATGTACATGTGATTGTGTGTATGTATGTGGAAGGCCAGAGATCAATGTCAGGTATCTTCCTCTATGTTTATCCATCTTAATATATATATATATGTAATTTATTACTTTTATTTCACATGTATGAGTGTATTGCCTGCATGTATGTAAGTGCATCCGTGTCTTGTATAGCCCAAGGAGGTCAGAAGAGGGCGTCATGGATGGTTGTTAGCTATGATGTGGGTGCTGGAAATTGAACCCGAGTCTTCTGCAAGAGCAGCCAGTGCTCTTAACGGCTGAGCCATCTCTCTAGTCCTCTATCTTACTTTTTTGAGACAGGCTCTGTCATGGAACCCAGAGCTCATCAATTTGCTAAGTTGGGTGATCAGTGAGTCCCAGAGACCCCCATCTTTGCCTCCCCAGTACTGGGATTATACACACGTACAACTGCACCCAGATTTTTACAAGGGTGTTGGGGGGGGGCTCTGAACTCAGTTCCTTGTGCTCATAAGGCAAGCACTTTACTGACTGAGCCATCTCCTCAGCCCTTCCCACTCTGTTGGGTTCTCAGAGGATTGGTCCAGCAGTAAGATTCTCTTTGGTCATCTGCTATCCCTTGGCCTGTTATCCACATTTTCACAGCAGATGGATAGCTGAATCCCCAGGGACATTTGGACTTTTAACATTTTTTTTTTTGTTGTTGTTGTTGTTTAAACTTGGAATTCCATGTGATTGCACCTTCAATATCCTCCCCACCTTGAGTCCTGATAGCATTTTAATTGTAAAAATAAGTAAACAACACTGAAAATGATAAAGAATTAAAGAACACTCAGCAACCAATACCCAAGATAAACAGAGTATTTAAGTGACACATGTTTTGCAAACTCCTTTATTCACATCTTGACAAATTGATCAGGTCAAATTCACAAGGCTATTCAAGATTCTGATACAGGGTTTTGTTACACACAAAAAAATGCAACTTATTGTTCCTTTTGATAGACATTTGAGTTGTTCATTATTTCTTGTTATGAAACTTACCTGATGAGAAATAGGATTTTCATGTCTTGTTTTCCTGTCTCCAGAATGGTCCTGCTGATTTACCCTCTACACGTGAAAGCGATTTTTTCCCTCCCCTCCTTTGCAGTATGAGCACTCTTGACCTTTTATTTGCTATCTGTATATCAAGGGAAGGTTGCTCACCATTTCATTTGAAGTTGCATTATGACACGATCCTTTAGTTTTTCACTGGAGCTCATTCCTGCTGGTGCTCTCTTGGAAGGAGACAGAAGGAAGCAGAGATCACCAAGAAGTTCCGGGATGCCCTGGCCAATGAGAAAGCCCGGATCCTGGCGGAGAAGTGGAAAGTGGAGACGGAGGACCGAAAAGCTGCTAAAATCCTAGAGGAACGTATCCATGAGGAATTCAAGGTGGGTCAGTACATGGGCCACCTGTGTGGGGTACCAGCTTCTAGCCTCTAAGGCCAGTGGGACTGGTATCTGGTTTGTACCTGTCCTTGGCCACTGGTTGGTCCTGGGTGCTTTATGAGACAGAAGTCTGGCATGTCTGAGCAGGAAGGAACTTGACACACTTTAGGGCCCATCCACTTCTTGAACAGATAAGGGTCAGACAGAGAAAAAGAACTGCCAAGATGAACAGTGGTTGGGTACAGAGTTAGCAGACTGTAGACTGTCTATATTGCAAAGGTAGTCCTGGGCTTCTGGTTAGGTCAGCTGAGATCCACCCACTTCCAACTCTATGACTTACTGCTTTGTGACCCCCGGAAGCTTGCTGAACTCTGAGTCATCACCTTGTTTTGGGGAACATTGTAATAAGAATAGTCTACTTGAGCTCTTTTTTTAAAATCAGGATTTAGAGAGGATATATGTAAAGTTTTTGGACCTAGGATAGAGAGTATTTGGTAACCTGGAGTTATCCACGGTTCCCAGGAGACTTTGGCATTGATACATGAATTTCATTTCTCTCTGGTAGCATGATGGTTAGTGTGAAGTGTCAACTGGAATAATCTGGGAAGGGAGTCTTAATGAGGAATTGTCCACAGTAGGTGGCCTGCCTGTGGGGTCATCTTGATTATATTAATTGATGTGGAAAGACCCAGACTCAAAGTGGGCAGCACCATTCTTTGAGTTTGTGGCCTGGGCTCTAGCAAAGAGGAGGTGAGCTGAGTGTAAGTATGCGTGCTGTCATCTCTCTGCTCCTGACTGGACGTGACCCAACCAGGTGCTTCAAGCTCCTGCTGCCTTGACCTTCCTGCTGTGACGGACTGATCTGGAACTGCGACCTAAGATAAACCCTTTCTCACCTCAGTTGCTTTTGTCAGGGTATTTCATTACAGCAACAGAAATGAGATTAGGACAGGTAGGAAGCTTAAATTACCCGAGAACATTAATTTTTGCACAAGATCAATACATTTATTTAATAGAAAACAAAACACAAAATAAAAATTGTGCTCAATCTCAACATTGTACTATTTTGTAAATTTTATTGTCAAAGGCAAACACAGCCAGATGTTAGTTAAAACATGGAAACAGAACTTGTGGGGTGGGGTTATAGCATGCATAAGGCCCTGGGTTTCATTCCCAATACTTGCTAAAAAACAAATCGCAAAACACAAACAAATGGTTTTTTTTTTTTTTTTCTTCCCCAATAACTACCGACAGTTGTGGAGAGAGCTTCAGGTGTGGGCAGAGAGGCATTTGAACCCATAGGTGAGGGCAGGGCAGTGGAGAACCAGCTCCGAGAAGAGTTAGAGAAGAATCTGGAACACTAGTCAGCATGTGTGTGATTAGACTAGGTGCTGTGTTTGCCGGCCAACAGTTACTGAAGCTGGTGTCCCGTCCTCCCAAGGAGGCTGGGAGATGGAGCACCTCTTCCTTCCTGTGGTTACAGTTCCAAGGAACAGCTCTCTGGACCTCCAGAAACGTAGTCACAACTACAAGCTCCTGCAGTAAGTGTCCCAAGGCCAGGCACCTCTCACTGGGTATGGGCAAAACTACATAGTGCGTATTCTTGGCAGCACTGTGCTTTCTCAGATGGTCACTTTGGTGAGCTCTGGAGTACTCCCAGGAACATGGTCTTATGAGCTGTAAGCGAGGCTGGAGCTTGGTTCAGTCTCTGCATGGAGGGTTTCAGAGCATTAATGCATAACATTTACCGACTTTAGAACCTTTCCCCTCCCCAGTAAAGATTAGATAATAAGGGTGTTCTTTTAAAAACCATTTATATTGCAATATTTTCCTCAGTAGTCATTGTTTATTCTTAGTTTTGGTTATTATGTTTTCACATGTATAGAAGCTTAAAACGCTCATGAGTCAAATCTATCAATCTTTTTCTTTTTATTAAAATTTTTTATTTATTATTTTTCCTTTTTGTGTATGAGTGTGTTGCCTGCATGTATGTACGTGTCGTGGTGCTGGGAATTGAATCCAGGTCCTCTGCAAGAGCAGCCAGTGCTCTTAACTCTGAGCTATCTCTTAGGCCCCTCAGTCTTTCTCGTTATCATTTGTTTTAAGTTCAGAAAAATTATTACCATAAGCTTATAAAATTACCAACCTAACTTTTATATACCTTTCATGGTTTTGTTTCTCTGCATTTCATTTCTCTTCACTTTGAGGGAATTTCATAATAAAACACTCTATTTTTTTAAATGGTTAGCGAGTTATTTTAACGTTATTTAGTATGCAATTTGTCTTCTGGCTTCCCAGAGGCCTGCTGCTTTGACTGGTCTTTCACTTTTTAACTTGTAAGTCTAGATCTCTTCATTTTTCCTCTGTGATTTATTATTCTTGAGCCAGACTTAATCGTTTAATTATTGTAGCTTTAAAATAATTTCAACACCTATTTAAGTAAGAATGCCATCATTTTTCTTCATTTTCAAAATGTCTTTGGCTAATCAGCTCACCCATTCTTTTCTACCAGTAGAATTTTTGAATGATTTTCTTACTGTTCTTCCCCTCAAATAAAACCCACAGTGATTTTTATTAGAGTGGCATCTAGTTGGAGCTATGCTTGTGGAAAACAGACATTTTTACAGTATTGGATCACTGAATCTTCTTTGGGAACGTTTTTCTTGCTATCCACAGCATTCTAGCTTTGTTAATTTTTAGTAAGTGCTTGTGAAAATGACAACTACTTAGTTCCAAGCACTTTTGTAACTTAATTATATAAATCCATGGACTTCTTTTACTTTTTCGACTCTGGTGAAAGTTTCTTTGAGCACTCCAAACTTTATTTTTAGTTAAAGTATAGGTTTTGTGCGTGCGCGCGCGCGCACACACACACACACACACACACACACACACACAAATTACTATCATAAATGAGACTGCCTGCAGGTTTTTGTTTGTTTGTTTGTTGTTTTTTGAGGCAGGGTCCCACCAATGTAGCCCAGGCTGGTCTTGAACTCATGGCAAGCTTCCTGTCTTTCTGCCTCTGCCTCCTGAGTTGCTTGAATTATAGGTGTGTGCTACCATGTCCTGCTCATTCAGGATTCTTAAACCTATTGTAATTGCTGTTAGGTTTTCTATGAGTTATACTTTATTTTTTTGAGACAGGGTCTCCCTGTAACCCTACCTGGTCTGGAACTCATGTAGACCAGGCCCTTGATCTCACACAGATCTTCTGGCTTCTGCTTCCAGAGTGCTGGGATTAAAGGCATGAACCACTGTTCCTGGCAAGAGTGAGATGTATTTTTTGAAGAGACATTCCCTTGAGTTTTTAAACAAAGTAGTATTCACCCCCCAAATATTTATATTGTTGGGTTTTGCATATTATTATTTAAGTTTGCTGAGGAAGAAGACGAGTTTTGTTTCTGTATCTCCAGCAGTGATTAATTATCGGCCCCATTTTTGCCTTCTTCTGCACATGGGGCAGAGTTCAGATGGTGGGTGAGGAGGGAGGTCGAGCTGGGTTCTGCACTCACTGTGCAGGGAGATCACAGAGCGATCATGTTCCTGGTAGAGATTCTCTAGTTGATGGTATCTTTGAGAGCCTCAGTGCTAGAAGTTGATACACTGTGAGGTGCTCTCTGCCAGGGCTCCCATTGGGGTCAGTAAGCCCACCTGACCAGGTCACTGAAGAGTCACTGAAGAGTCAAGTCTAGGTTTTTGGTGTTATTTCCAAAAAATTATAGTTATGATGTGTCTTTGTTCTAAAAGTTATTTTTCTAAGTATGAACGTTTGAACTTGAATAGAGATAGTCACCCTGACTTACCATGGCTTTATTTTGTGGCACCTCAGAAATGTGCGTCCACCTGAGAGCCCTGGAGGGGAGGCTTTGGGCAGCTGCTTATCAGGATCATTAAAACAGGACTCTGAGGGAACCGGTCTAGGTCCAGGGGTTAGGAGCTAAGGTAATTTCTCATTGGGTCTTTCTCTAGTACCCTACTTACACATTATATGGAGTTCTTCATCCTAAGAAATAGTTAGGCTGAAATATAATCTCAGAAGGATTTTCTGGTGGGCTATAGGTGGCTGGCCACAAATTCTTTGCAACTTCTTTTAGAGGTGGGTTCTTCTCCCCTCCCCTTGAGTCTGCATTGGCCTTGAGAAAAGCTTTGCTGTGTGGAATGTAGCAGAAATGATTCCCTGTAACTTTTAATTAAAACCCCTTTTTGCAAATAGTTCATTTAATTCTTTATTATTTATTTTGTGACATGGTCCCACTATGGAGCTCAGGCTAATCTGGAACTTACTATGTAGGCCAGCTGGCCTCAAACTCAAAATGCTTCCACTTTAGCCTCCCTCCTGAGTGCTGGGAGTACAGGTATGCACTGTCAAGTGTTTTTTGTTTTTTTAAATAAAGCATTTAAATAAAAATATAGAAAATAATATAAAATATTTGAATCTCTAACTCACAATTGTAATAAATAATATTTTCCTATTTGTGGCTGATATTTAAAAACAACAATATTTCTAAAATTACTAATGACTCACATTCCCATATTATTTCCTTTTGATTTAATTTTTTATGAATTATGTAATTACTTATATAAATCACCCTGCTTAATACTCAGTTGTTTTCAAAATTTATTCACATTGTTGTACTCACTTAACAGCTTTGTAAGGTTGAATGAGCATACTGTGCTTTATTATTTTCCAGTTCTTCCTTGTTAATTGATGCTGTTTTCAATCTGGGTTAGAGTGAATATATTATAAACATGGGCATAATTGGACAGCTTTCCTGTATGTGTGAGGTACTTGAATGTGTTCTGCCTGTGGAACTGTTGAGGAAGACTTGAGGTGCTGCTTTTGCCCCTTGTAATGCTCACTTTGAGGAGTCTCCCATAGGTAGGTCTATCCTCTTGGCTACCATGTTGAAAGGAAGCCCAAGCTAGCCACATGGAGAGAAAGCAGCTATGCAGCTATGTGGAGGGCACTATGTGGAGGGCACTGATGCACCAACGCATCACTGGGCCCCTCCAGGTTTTGCCAGCACATCCCAGGGAATGAGTCCAACCAAGGGTTTAGCTTCAGCTGGGGCAGAAGCAGAGGAGACCCGTGGAATGAAGAATGGTCTGCTGGAGATACCTATGAGCCTAGGTACCTGTGATGGGTGGAGCTAGATGTAAACCTAGAAGGGTAGGTTGTAGGGCCTTTGAATGCTACTTTAGGAGAGTGGTCTGTCCTTTGTGGGAAAAACAGGGTCTTGATACAGAAAGGCATAATTGGGTCAATTTTAGGATGGTGGTGATGGTATATTTCAAGTTAAAACTTCAGAAAAGGAGATCAGTTAGGAAATGTTTTGCAACGATCAAAATGTGAAGTTGGGACAGAGTCTGTGACTGTGGGGTGAAAAGAAAAGGCTTGACATAGAGAAGCATGGGTGGTAAAACCAACAGGGCTTGATGTCTGTTAGTCCTTCCGACTTTAGGGGTGGTAGATGGGAGTGCCCTTCTGCAGTGTGAGGGGGACATGGGTACAGACCTGGGGACAATCCTCCCGGCCTGAGGGTGGGTGGATAGGAGCACCCTCCTGCAGTGTGAGGGGAACATGGGTGCAGACTTGGATACAGTCCTCCCAGCCTGAGGGGTGGTGGATGGGAGCGCCCTTCTGCAGTGTGAGGGGAACATGGGTGCAGACTTGAATAGGCCATTTGGAGGTTTCTCAACCATACAGAAGAGGGAGATGGGGTGGAGGCTAGAGCCAAGAGAACCTGACTGAGGAGCCCAGTAGTGGCAGGGCTCGTTTGGGATAGATGATGTGCCTTGAGGATATAGGCAGATTTTGCTAATTCTCCAGATTGTAGAAAATATAAAATTGAAAATTCACTTTAGAAAATGGAAAAACATAAATCTCAGAATCCTGTAGGGTTGACAATCTAAGTTCCATAAAGAACACAGTGAGAATCAGGAATCTGGTTTTAAAAACCATCTGGCTGTAGCTGTAGCTCAGAGGTTGAATACTTGCTTAGCACACTCACAGGCCTGAATTCAATCCATAGCACTGCACCAGGACATATAAATAATAAATAAATAAATAAACAAATCAACCAACCAACCAACCATGCTCTTGTGGCTGATGCCACTTGAACACAGTGCTTCTAAAGAAAAAAAAAAAAAAAAACTGAGGCTAGATAAACGTTGTACCCCACTATCCCCCTCCTGATTGTAAAGTTGCTTCTGGTGTTGTTCCTGCTTAAGATTAAGAACAAGGCACACTGAGAATCCTGTTTTCTTCTTTTATCCTTTGACTTTCCCTCTCTACTTCCAAGCCCTCTGCTAATCCTCACTTCCTCCCAGTTTCCCTGACAAGAAACAGTGAAGGTTTCCAGTTTCCTCCCATTTTCTGTTTGAGGTCACTCTCTTTTGCTTTTTTCTCTTTTTAGGGTGGATTCATTTTGGTGACTGTATGATATCTGCTCCAGCTGCCACCATATCTGCCTTATTCCCAATAAGATCACAAGTGGGGGTCCCATTTTTCATGTTTCATTTTTTCTCTTGGAAACCGCAGACTCTCGACAAGACTGACAGGGACAGAACATGGTGATCTGGCTCACCATTTCCCTCTGAGGGGTTATCACAAGCCCTGTCTTCCCTTTAATCCTCATTAATTCATCCCTCCACTTGCATTTAAAAAGCCCCACTGTCTACCAGGCCCTGCACTGTGGGCTGTGAGGGAGGAAGGAAAGGCACAGGGCACAGTTCCAGCACTATCCCTTTGGAATGGAGCTTCTCACAGAGCATAGTGGTCTGGTGGGAGCCAGAATCACAGCAGAAAATGATGTTGTCCTCAAGAAAAAGCATTTGTCTCAATGACGTTTTTCATTGGGGTTAGGCAGACCTAGGCCTCAGTGGTGTGCTGTTACAGAGAGGTTATCAGGGAAGCTGACTTAATAATCCAGACTACTCAGAGGGCTTTGAGTGGCCAGCCCAGGGCTGCTTCCTTCCTGAGTGAAATGTGAGTGTTTGAATATCTGCTTCTTGCCTGGGTCACCTTTGGCTGCTAAACTTACCAAGATGGACTTTTCTTCTGTGATCTCAGGTTGGTCGAATGATTCAGGGAGTTGCCACAACGATGAGAATTTTTAGGCAATTTCAGACAAGAGAGTTGAGTCATTTTAGCAAGTCCTTGGACAGAAAGATGCAATTCTGTGCGTTTGTGGCTGAAAATTGTTTTCCTTTGTTGTTTTCATCCTTCCGAAGAGCTTGTCTTCATCACAGTAAATGACCAGTCATTTTCCACTGAGAAGGGAGGCTGCTGCAGACTTCTGGCTCCCTTGGCAGTGTCTCCTCCAGAAAAGAATGAGGGGGACAGTGACACTGTTCCTTCATGTTCTGCCTCCTGTCAGCCACAGTCAGTGGAGTAGGAGCTCACATTGTAATCTGAAGTGGAGAAATGCTGCTTATCTGTGGCACGTCAGTACTGTCCCTTCTCTGGGGTTATGGGCCCAGTTGTGTACCATGCCCCTCAGACCTACACAGTGAGGTCCTAACTCCTAGTTATTCAGAACATAACAATATTTGGAGTCAGGGTCTTTACAGAAGTAACTTTAGCTAAAGCAAAATCTTTACGGTTGGTTGGACTGGAATACAATAGGACTGGCGTCTTTTGAGGAAGGAGGAGGAGGAGGAAGAAGAAGAGGAAGACGAGGAGGAGAAGAGGAAGAAGAAGGAGGGGGAAGAAGAGGAAGAGGAGGAGGAGGAAGAGGAGGAGGAAGAGGAGGAGGAAGAGGAGGAGAAATCGGACACAGTGAGGATACAGTAGGAAGGTGGCCTCCTGCTGGCTAAGGAGCCTTGGAATGAAATAATGCTCTTGGACTTGTGTTAGGACTTGTAGCTTCAGAATTGTGAGGAAACACTTGCTTATTTAAGCCATACAACCTGTGGTGCTATGGTGTGACAAATTAACCTATTTCATATCTATTTAAGGGAATAGGAACATGGTTTGAAGCTCTTGGCTTTGATAAGAGTGTCTGGGTAGAAGACCTCTGTGGGCAAGTGATGGATCTGAAGTGCCAATCATCTGGTTTCCTGGGCTTATGCCTTGTGACTTGAATGACACAGAAATCATTTCAGAGAGCAGGAGCCCCGGGGAATGTACCAGGTAAAACATGAAGGACTGTTCCAGTGTGAGGAGTGATTTTCATGCTGCTGAGATTCTGCTGAAGAGGAAGTAGGACTTTTAGTTAGAGCAACTTACTGTGCATTGTTACAGATGTGGGTTTCAATTTTGCATAAGTCAGTAACTGCCCTACAATTTCCCATCTAAAGCCAACCACCCAACTCATCCTTCCCAAATCTGTCTTCATAGCAAAAAGTCCAAGCTGTTCTCTGATGTCTACCTTAACTCCACATTCCCCTTCAGCGGCAGCTCCCCAACTTGAGTATCCCCATGGGCTGTCTGTGATCATCTCCAGCCTGTCTCTCTCTGGGGCCTGGATAGATGTCCCTCTGCTGTACAAGGGCTTCTCTGCCAAGATATCCAGTTATTCCCCGTGACCTCAGCTGTCTAGGGTGGCTTCTTCATCTTCGTAATGTCTCAGTAGGCTTCACCTCACTTTACCATGTCTTTGCCTTAAATGCTGTCTCTTCCTGGTTACCCAACAGGTACCCTTCCTTCTGGGTTTTTGTCTGGCTTTCCTTATTAGTCTCCTTTTCTGGTTCCAAGTCTTTATTTCAAGTTGTAAGTGATGGAGTGACCCAGGACACATTGGCTGTCTTCTCTTAATATGCTTTTTCTCTCTCAGTCTCACCACTGAGTCCCATCTGTCCATAACCAAGTGGTTCTTCAATTTGTACCTTTACTGTGATTTTGCCTTTAAGCCCTGGTTTGGTATCCTATTACAGCAGACCTCCTGAGTATCAGAGAGCATCTCTATTAGAACAGGGGCCTGCTCCTAATACCACAGCCTGAATCAGGCCATGCATTTTGGCAGCTCTCTCTGGGACAGCTCTTAATTTATAGTACCTGGCTTCTTCATGTTTCCTGTCATGTACACTGTATTGAATCAAATCACATGATATGAAACTTCCCACTACCCCTTAAAGGTTATAAAAAGTCAGAAACTCCTCAGGGAGATTGCTTGGGGATTTGGTCCAGAAATGAAGGAAGGATGTTCATTGAAGAGGCTCCTCTTGCTTCCCCTTGTCCTCTCTCTCATGGTAATTCATTCATTCATTCTCTCTCTCTCTCTCTCTCTCTCTCTCTCTCTCTCTCTCTCTCTCTCTCTCTCT
>NW_008352659.1:914499-935312 GCF_000622305.1 Nannospalax galili | reverse complement strand
TTAGTGAATTGGAATTTTCTTGAGTTTTTAGAAATGAAAAATAATCATTGAATTTGAGAAAAGTCCTCAATCTAAACCATTTCAGAAGCAACAACAACAAAATTGCCATTTTTAAAAATGCGACATTAAGAATGTACAGTTATGTTACTTTTCTCTGTTTTATACATTCAAATAGTACCCAAGACACAAGGACAGAGAAAATGAGAGAGGAGAGAAGAGATGGCAAAATGTCCTACAGAGGCAGGGTGGTGAGGGGTGTGGTGGGCACAGGAAGAGGGAAAGGAGCCCTAACCTCAGGGGTCTAGGACTTCGAGGTACTAGCTGATGTAAGGGATGGAGCCGAGTATGTGGGTAGAGGCAGGGTGGTGAGGGGTGTGGTGGGCACAGGAAGAGGGAAAGGAGCCCATAACCTCAGGGGTCTAGGACTTCGAGGTACCAGCTGATGTAAGGGATGGAGCCGAGTATGTGGGTCAGCTGAAGGATTTTATGTGGAACAGCTGAACCTGTCTGCCTCTACTTTGTTTCCCCCCATGATACTGCATCTATCCCTCCTTTAGACTAGAAGGTGAAAAGTCAAAAGGGAAGAGTTTCGGGCCTGGGCTATCAGGCAGAATGGAGAGAACAGGAGAGGGGCAGGTAGGAGAGAGAGAGAGAGAAATTGAGGGTGTGAGGGACATTGAATCATTTTTTTCTAGGGCCTTTGACTTTATTAATAATTAGAGCCACATAAAACCAGCCTGTTATCTCTGTCCCAGCAACCGAACCTCATGTGACCTAATGAGCCCAGCACTTGGGAGGCAGAGGCAGGTGGATCCCTGTGAGTTCAAGGCCAGCAGAAGGAAAGAAAAAGCTCTATAGTCTTCAGACAGCAAGGCAGTTATATTTCTGAAATGTATTCAGGATGTACTCAAGTAAATGGGAGAGCTGACCAGTAGGAAAGAGGGCTTAGAACTCACACATGCCACAGCTGAAGAAACCAGCTCACAACTCCTAAAAGGGTTGGAAAATAAAGTCAGTGACCTCAAACAGAGGTAGAAGAAAAAAGTCAGGACACGACAAGTGAGAGAGAAGTGATGAAGAACTTAGAACGAAGGCTGACTCCACTAGGACAGCACTTGACAAATGGGACTCTGACACAGAAAGAGAGGGGTGAAAGAACTCAGCAAAGCTAGCCCAAGCAAAGCGATGTATTGTGCTGGACAGACTCGAGACTCCAGACTGAGAGCCACTAAGTGTCCAACACAACGAATGAAAGAAAACCTGCACCAAGGCACGTCACTGAAAACACTTTAGATTATCAGTGATAAAGAGACCCTGCAGGGCTTCCAGAGAGAAGAGACGAATGCCCTGGGCAGCAGAGGGGAATCAGAGCAACATCAATGCTGGAGGACAAGGAAGTGATGCTCTTAAGAGTCTTGAAGAATAGGATTTTTAACCAGATTCTATGCAGAGATAAATTAGTAGTGACATGTGAGGCTAGCATATCACTATTTCCAGACAGCACTCAGAAAGTGTCTCTGTGTATCCTGAGATGTGCAGTTGAAAAAGAGAGAGGCCAACAGAGAAACAGGTTCTTTTTCAGAGAAGGTTGAGGGGTGGGTCCTGGAGGGTGGATGGTGAGGTGTCTGGGAAGCAACCAGCTGGCCCATCGAAAAATGAAGATATGGCACCTGGGAGCAGGGCATCCTTTGGAAAAGGACAGTGACTCTATTATCTTTATAAGAACTTGTACTTGGGGGCTGGAGAGATGGCTCAGTGGTTAAGAGCACTGACTGCTCTTGCAGAGGACCCGAGTTTGATTCCCAGCACCCATATGGCCACCATGAACCGTCCTTAACCCCAGTTCCAGGGGAATCCGATGCCTTCTTCTGACTTCCGTGGCATTGCATGACCTGAGTGCACTCACATACATGCAGGCAATACACTCATACACATAATTTTTTTTTTTTTTAAAAACCAAGAACTTGTGCTGGGCATGGTGGTTCACACCTTTAATCCCAGCACTTGGGTGGCAGAGGCAGGAGGATCTCTGTGAGTTTGAGGCCAGCCACAGTGTACATAGCGAGTTCCAGGTCAGCTGGAGCTACAGGGAGACCCTGTCTCAAAAAGACCAAAAAAAACGCCCCCAAAACCCGCAAAAGTTGTACTTGGTTAAACTCAGAGAAAGATTACTATACTTGATAAAAGTTTGAGAAAATTCAATATCCCACTTTTATTAACCCGAGGAGAAAACGACTATGACAAAAGTATTGGAAAGAAAAGCCGTCTTACTGCTAATTCTAAATTCTAAAAATTCTAATTCTAAGAATATATCATTTTTAGAAGAAAAAAATGATTGCTTATTAGAAAGGAAGTTGTTAGTTATACAGTACATGCAAGTTTCAGAGATGTTAGAAAATTAAAAAATTCTTTACAATATTATAAATAACATAGTCCTTGGTGTTGTTGTTAACTATATTGATGTGTTATTGATTGAACCACCTATTATGATGTAAATATTTTGTGACGACAATGAGAGGAAAAATATGGCTGTTCACGCCTGTGAGAAATGTGTTAGAAACTCAGCTACCAAGATGAAAGGCAGAATTTAATGCCTAGAATTGGTAAGTCAAGAATTAGCAGCTTTAGGGGACTGGAGAGGTGGCTCAATCATTAAAGTGCCTCCTGTGCAAACATGAGGACCTGAATTAGATTCCCAGCACCCACATACAATGTCAGGCACAGTAGCACATGCCTGTAATCTCAGCACAGGTAGGCAGAGCCCTGGAGCAGACTAGCCAGCCTAGCAGCATTGGTATGCTTCAGGTTCAGCAAGACCCTGTCTCAGAAGAGAGTGCTGTGCAACTGGGGAATAGATACCCAACATCAACCTCTGGCCTCCACACCTGCACACATATAAGAAATCATTAGAAACCCATATTAGTTACTCTTCTGTTGCCTTGATAAACACCAGGACCAAAAGTAACTTAAGGAAGAAAGAGCTTATTTTGGCTTATGGTTCCAGAGGGCTAGAGTCTATCATGGTGGGGAGCCATGGGAGCAGCACAGCAGCAGGAGGAGGATGCTGGTGGATCACATTTTATCCCCACACAGGAACAGTGTGTGTGTGTGTGTGTGTGTGTGTGTGTGTGTGTGTGTGTGAGAGAGAGAGAGAGAGAGAGAGAGAGAGAGAGAGAGAGAGAGAGAAGGCTATAAGACATCAAAGCCTGTCTCTGGTGACGTGCTTCCTCCATCAAGGCTCCACCTTTTAGAGGTTCTAAAACATCCTGAAACAGCATCTCCATCTCCGGACCAAGTGTTCAAACACATGAGCCTGTGGGGGCCATTTCTCATTCAAACTACCACAAAGCCTGCACTTTTAACATATACATTTTCATATAAACAAAGACAGGAAAACACACAGCCTTTATGGAAACTTGTAAGTGGGACTTGGCAAGCAATAAGAGATTTAAGATCTGTAAACCTACTCTGGGAAATGCTGTATACAGATGACGTCAAGACATATTCATATCTAGATGAACAGGCTTTCAGGAGGACCGGTTCCGTTCTGCAAATGGAAGCCTGTTTGAGGATGACCCAGAGCCCTCTTACCTTTGAAGAAAATTATTTATGTATTTATTTTATGTGTGTACGTGTTTTGCCTGCATGTGTATAAGTGCACCTGTGTGTGCAATGCTTGTGGAGGCCAGAGGAGGGCAGGAAATTCCCCTAGAACTGGAGTTACAGATGGTTGTTAGTTGCCATGTGGGTGCTGAGAACTGAACCTGAGTCCTCTAGAGGAGCAGTAATTCCTCTTAACCCCTAAACCATCTCTCCAGCCCCAAGTCCTCTTACTTTTGAAGAAAGCTTTAGAGTTTACAAATTGCTGGTCTGGGGGTGTATAGTGGAAAAGCACTTGCCGAGTGTGCATGAAGCTCTAGGTTCAAGCTCCAGTATTGCAAAACAACAAAGGAAAATTGATCCACATATAGCAATCCCTTTGGTTCTTATCAAGTATAACGATAACATTTCAGTTCTGCAGGGAGTGAGCCTACAGTGATCCCTGACAACCATGCTACATGAGACAGCTCAGCTGAGCTGCAGAATCCCATAGACATTTCTTCACTCTGTCCCATGATTTTTTTCAGAGGAAAGAGGAAGAGGAGAGGAAGCAGGGAGAAGAGCAGATTCGCCTCCAGGAGGAGCAGAGGGCGAAGGAACTCTACTGGACCCTGAAGCAGGCTCAGCTGCATTGCCAAGACAGCGAGAAAGAGGAGCGCGAGTGGGAAGAACAGTGTGAGTAGAGTTTGGCTTCTCTGGGCCTGGGGGCCTGCCCCACCTTCCCATGCGGCTTCTCACACCATGCATGTGCTCAGGCATCGTTTTGCCTCCTTTTCCCACCATAGGCGGCTTTACCTATGTGCATGGTCCTGTTGGGGACCCAGAAGGAAAGGGCCTCATACTCAAGGAACTTACATGCCTGACCTGGAGACTTTTTATATTATCACCTTTGCTGAGTTGCCAGTAATTCCCTATAGATCCAGATATGGGGACTTAAGTTGGAGGGATTCCCAACCAGAGCAAGCAGATAGACACATGAACTCAGGGCTTTGAAGGGGAAGGTGGTATATTCTGTTGGAGTGCACAGTGGCTATTCTGGAAGGCTCCAGAAAAGGAGTATCAAGTGAATCTTGATGGCAACACAGGGATAGCTGTGGCAAAGAGAGCATTAGAAAAACTTATTCTTACGTGTATGTGCAGGTGGCTGTAGAGGCCAGAAGAGGATGTGGGCTTCCCTGGAGCTCAGGTTATGAGTAGTTTTGAGCCACCTGACATGGATGCTAGGAACCTAACTTGGGGCCTCTGCAAGAGGCATGGACATGAGTCTCATGAAGGAGAAGTTTTTATTCACAGACCCCAGAAATTGGAGGTGTGACACACACTGCAGGGCCATGCAGGGAAGCACGAGGGTCAGTCAGGATCCAGGAGTGAGGATAAGACATGCATAGGGACATTTATTGTGGTTTCAGGAAAGGTGAGACCAGGCAGGCTTACAATCTGCTAGTCTGAATAGTTTCCCTAGTCTGCAAAGTGTAGGCACCATCTCCAGCTGTCTCTTTTCTGGCTATGGGTAGATGGATGCTGGCCCAGGTATGAAAGCCCCTCAGAGGAGGTGGTGGTTTCTATTTGGATGAAAGGCACAGTTGAAGGCAGACCCTTTACTGCCTTTAGGAATTGGGAGGGAGGGACAGCCCCTCCAGGATCAACAAAGGTCCCCAGGGATGTCAAAGCATCAGTCAAAACAAAAAAGTAAACGGTCATGATCAGTGAAGATCCTTCTATGGTTGAGTGTGTGAATGAGCAGGGGCTGTTGTAATATCACACTAGAGAAAACTGCAACTGGAACAGACAGGTGGGGCTCTACTGGGCAGCCTCTGGTCTGTGTCTTGACTATATGACTATATGCCAGATTTATTAAGTAGACTTTTTGGAAAAACTGATATGTAATTCACATGCCATAAAATTCACCCTTTACAGTATACAATTAAGCCTTAAAAATATACTCACAGAGTTCTGCAATCATACTGTTGTCTAATCACAGAACAGTTTATCACTTCTGAAGGAAATTCTTTACCCATAAATGCTCCCTCCCTTTGTCCTCCAAACCACTAACCTCATTTGTCTCTCTGGATTTGCCTATTATGGACACTTTATATACATAGAAAAATATATCACATAGTCCTTTGTGTCTGATATCTTTCCTCTACCAGGTGTAAAACTTTATCCATTTGGCAGACCTATCAATGCCTCACCTCCTTGAACCACATGCCAGTGCATGCATGTATTACATTTTTGTTTATCTATTTAACGGCTGATAGGTATTTGAGTTGTTTCTACTTTTTTGGCTATTACAAATAATGTTGCAATGAATATTTACATGTAAGTAATTTTTGAACATGTATTTGCAGTTCTCTGGGGTATACACCCAGGAGTGGAATTTCTGGGTTATATGGAAACAGTGTTTAGCATTTTGTTTAACATTTTGTTTCATAACCCCACTGTAGAAGGACTTCACTTTCTTCAATCCTAGCACCTGTGACTGTGTTTTTGATTATTGTCCTTCTAATGAGTGATGAAGTGGCATCTCATTGTAACTTTGATTTACATTTTCCTAATGACTGATCAGGCTGAACTTCTTTTCATGCACTTTATAGTAATTTGCCTATTGGCCTTAGGGAACCATCTATTCACATTTGTGGTGGTTTGAATGAAAATGTCCCCCATAGGCTCCAAGTATTTGGACATTTTGTCCCCAGATGGTGGCACTGTTTTGGGAGGTCTTAGAAGGTGTGGCTGTCCTGGACAAAGCACATCACTCACTGGGGGTGGGCTTAGAGAGTTCTTAAGCCTTGCTGGATTTCCAGTCACTCTCTTGCTTCCTGTGCCTACTTGAAGATGTGAAGGGTCTGCCTAGCCTCAGCCTGCCTGGAAGTCGCTATGTGGCTCAGCCTCACAGAGATCCACCTGCCTTTTGCTTTCTGAGGTCTGGGACTAAAGGTGTGTACTACCATGCCTGGTGTTATTTTTTAAAAAAAATTATGTGTGTGTGTGTGTGTGTGCGTGCATGCGAGGTACTTGTGGAAGCCAGAAGAGGATACCGAATCCTCTGGAGTTGTAGTTACAGATGGTTGTTAGCTGCCATGTGAGTGCTGGGAACCAAACCCATGTCCTCTGCAGGATCAGCCAGTGCTTTTAACCACTGAACCATCTCTCCTGCCCCCTTTTCACATTCTTGATGGTGTCCTTTGAAACATAAGCATTGTGAATTCTGATCAAGTCCCATTTACTTTTCTTTTTGCTGCTTGTCATTTGTGTTGTTTAATCCTAGGTCCCAGTGACTTAGACCTAGCTTTCTTCTAAGGGACTTCTAGGTTTGGCTCTTTGCATTTAGATCTCTGCTTCATTTTGAGCTAATTTTTCATGTGAAATATGGTTCTTCATTGACTCCGTTATTCAAATGCCATTTGTTTGAAAGATCATTCTTTCAAAGGTCTTGGCACACTTGTAAAAGTCAGTTGACCAAAACTACACCTGCTTCTGAGTCCTTAGCTCTAGTCTGTTGACCTTTTTGATGTTGTGCTGCTGGTATCACCCAGGCTCCCTGGCTGTAGCTTTGCAAGAAGTGTTGAAATCAGGCAGTAAAAGACCTTCACTATTCCTCTTCTTTTTCACCTTTTTTTTTTTTTTTTTGTCTTTTTGAGACAGGGTCTCTCTGTAGCCCCAGTTGGCCTGGTATTCACTATGTAGACTAGGCTGGCCTTGAATTCACGGAGCTCTGCCTGCCCCTGCTCCTGAGTGCTGGGATTTAAAGTGTGCACCACCATGCCTGGTAAGACCTATGTAGAATAATAATAATAAAAAAAAGCAGGCATGGTTATTTCTGATTTAGGGGAAATTCCAGTCTTTTATTGGCAATATGATGCTAGTTGTGCATTTTTCATTGTGTTGAGGAAGTTCTGCGCCCTCTTGGATTGTTGAGTGTTTTTGTCATGAAAGAGTGTTGGATTTAGCTGGGCATGGGTGGCACACGCCTTTAATCCCAGCACCCAGGAGGCAGAGGCAGGTGGATCTCTGTGAGTTCAAGACTAGCCTGGTCTACATAGTGAGTTCCAGGCCAGCTGGGGCTACAGGGAGACCCTGTCTCCAAAAGACTGAAAAAAAAGAGTGTTGGATTTGGTCAACTGCTGCTTCTACTTTTGTTGATAGTTATGTATTTTTGCTCTTTATTCTATTAATATGGTATATTCCATGGTTGAATTTCAAGTTGGAATCAGTCTTTCACTCCTTGGATAAATCCCACTTGTTTATAGTATGTAATATTTTTATTATCTTTCCAGGTTTGGTATGCTAATATATATTATGTAAATGTATGTGTGAGGTATACGTATTGTTGTGTGTGTACATATGTATGTAGGTGCGTGTGTGTGTGTGTGTGTGTGTGTGTGTGTGTGTGTGTATCTAGAGGCCAGAGGTCAGTGTTTGGTGATGGGAGTCCACCTTATTTTTGTTGAGACAGGGTCTCCACTGAACCTAGAGCTCACCGATTGGCTAGTCTGGCTTGCCAGGTAATTTCAGGTGCATGCTACTATGCCTAGCTTTGACATGGGTGCCAGGGACCCAAACTCAGGTCCTCATGTTTGTGTGGTAAGCAGTTTACTGAATGACCCATTGCCCCAGCCCTGGCATCCTAACATTTTATTGGGGATCTTTGAGTCAGTATTTGTGAAGGATATTGACCTCTATTTGTGATGTCAAAAAGTCTAGTTTTGTTTTAAGGATAATTTTGGCCTCAGTGAATGAGTTGAGAGGTGTTTTTCTGTCATTTAGGAAGGGTTTGTGACAATTTGGAATTAATTCTTCCTTAAACATTTTGTAGAATTTTCTAATAAAGCCACCTGGTCCTGGGCTTGCTTTGTGGAAAATTTAATCTCTTCACTTGTATTAAGCCATTTTTCCCTTGAATAAATACTCTAGGACTTCCTCAAGCTTTTGGTTAACTTCTAAAATTTTAAGAAGGTCGATTCTGACAATTTCCCAGTAGTCCCACTGCTTGGGAAGGAAAGGATTTTCAGAGGTTCTTTTTTTTTTTTCAAGACTTAAAAGAAGGTATAGGCTCCCATAGAACTAGAGTTATAGGCAGTTGTGAGCTGCCTGATGTGGGTGCTGGGAACTGAACTCTGGTGCTTGGCAAGAGTAGTACATGCTCTTGATCATTTAGCGATCTCTTTAGCCCTCTTTTCAGAGGTTCTTAATTCACCTTTGCTATTGAGAGCCTTCATACACACATCACACACACATATATATATATATATATTCATCCCTGAAGCACCCAGTTTCTGGTGCATATTGATAGTTATACGTGAGGCAGTCAATGCGTGCACAAGTTATAATGTAGCCTGAGCCTGGGGTTCATGATGGGTGATGATGAAAATTAAGGTTGGAAAAATAAGATGGGGGAAAGCTAGAGATGAATCAATTCATCCAAATTCAGAAAGAAAGAAAAGGCGAGTGGAAAGAGACAGGGCAGCACTTAGATTAAAAACATAGTGGCAAGAATAGAGTGAAGTTGCTTGCGGTCACTGCAGTGAATGCTGGACGGGAGAGCTCAGCCACTTAGCGCTGTGGCCTCAAGCAAGTTCTTGTTCAGTTGCTCAGGTTTGTGAAATGGGGTAACCATGCTGTGTGGAGAGAGGACTGGGAAGTTCGTGCACTTCTGAAGACCTCCTCTTTGAAGCTGCACTTGGGTGGAGAGTTTGGGCCTGGACAGCTGTTTGGCTAGGGAGGGAGAGTGGAGATCTTGTAGCCCTGGAACTGCCTGATTGTATGTCAGTATGCAGTGTGGCAACTGAAAAGGAAAACAGAAAATTGGTGATAATTCAGGCTCTCTGATTGGAGTTCTTCATTTTATGCTTTCTTAAAGAATGAGTGATGAGCTAAACTCTGAGCCTGTCACTCAAAGCCAGCGAAGCCATTCTTCACTCAATTAACTTAATATGAAAGTTATAGTGGGCCATCAATCTATGGGGAACAGAAGTTTTGATAAAACAGTCAAATTAAATTCGTCAACTTAGAAAAAAGGGAAAGATTCCTTTTGCTATCATTTGATTGGCGAGTCAGTCATTCAGTTCAAATCTTAGATTCTCAGGATCTCTGAACAGATTAGGAGTGGAAGTATATTTAATCATTTTCAACTCTGAACTTGTAGGAGTGTGGAGTTAGAGATTATTTAGCTTCTCAGAGATTTGAGATGAGTTAGAAAATGATATTAAATTATAAAAACTGGACATTTTGTATTGTTGTTGCTGTGAGGTTAGAAATGCAAGTGGGGTTTGGGAGTCTTGAGTGAGCGGGTGCTCTCCCCTGGCTTCTCTATGTGATTTGGGTCATGGCCTGCAATAAACCTCCCGTGCTCTGTTGTCTTACCCCTTGCCAGGTTGTGGAGAGAGCTGTGTGAGAAGTGTGTGCACTGGGCCCAGGCATGTTGGTTCCATCTCCTTTGCTCTTATAAAGAAGTGGGTCTGGGGCTGGAGAGATGTCTCAGAGGTTAAGAGCACTGGCTGCTTTTGCAGAGGACCTGGATTTGGTTCCCAGCATCCACTCAGTGGCTAACAACAATTGTAACTCTAGTTCCAGGGGATCTAACACCCCCCTCTGACCTCTGTGGGAACTGTATGACATGGGTTCACTCATGTACATGCAGGCAATACACTCACACACATAAAATAAAAATAATAAATAAAATATTTTAAAATAAAATAAAAAAAGAAGTGGGTCTGGGTTCTCAGTGGAACATTGGAGATTCTAAAGTGCTGGAGGCTTGGGACATGCTGAGCCTGGAGGAGCTGCTGGGGATGGCTCTGTCCTGGAAGTGGGCCAGAGCACAGAATTTGGGACAGAATTCAAAGTTAAAGGGCAACATGAAAGAAAGGCGTCTGTTGTTCTCTGTATGGGATGTGGAACTGCAGTGTAATGGTTGATATCCACTGGCAAAGCTTGACTGGACTAGGAATGTCTAGGTCGAGTGTGAGGCACACCTTTGACTGTGTCTGTGAGAGTGTTTCCAGGGAGGATTAACTGAGGGGGAAAGCCCATCAAGAATACGGGTGGCGCCTATGGACTGGGGGCTCTAGACTGAGAACAAAGGGAAAATGAAGAAAGCCAGCTGAGCTCCATTCATTTCTCTGCTCCCTGAGCACATGAAGCAATGCGACCAGTTGCCTCGCACTTACATCACCAGGCCTTTGCCACTACAATGAACTATCTCCTTAAACCTCTGGCTAAAACAAACGCTTCTTCCCTCAAGGTGCTTCTTGTCAGGTATTTGGTAAGGTAACAAGAAAAAGGACTAATACAGTTTCTCCTTGGACATAACCAGAGTTGTTATTCAACTTATGAGGAGGCTAGGTCCCTGTAAAAGCAGCCTAAGTTGAAAGTATTGTGAACTGAGGATTCCACCTAACCTAGAGAACATCCTGGCTTAGTGGCACAGCCCCCTAAGGAGTGCAGATTGTGACCCCTCAAGATCTCCTGGTTGTCTGGGAAGCTATGTCTCACTGCCACCAACCAACATCAGCAGAGAGGATTGTACTGCATACAACAGCCTGGGAAGAGATCTACATTCAAAAACTGAAGTACAGTTTGGACTCATATTACTTTTGCACTACTGTAAAGTAAAAAAAAATCACAAATTGAACCACCATTAGTTAGGGGCCATCCGAACTCTGGGTGCTACATTTTTTGGTATTACAATGCAGACTAGTGCTCACCTGAGCCTTTGCATACCCAATACAGGCCCTGCTTAGAGGTCCCTCTCCTGTGGAATTGTTCATGAATTCCTGGGCTTTAGTTGTCCCAGTTGATACACATGGTCTGGGGAGGGCTCTGATCCTAAAGGGATCTGCAGTTGTCCCTGGTGGTCATAGAGGTCCCTGTTGTCAGCCATAAGGCTTTTCTAGAGTGATGGAGATGATTGGTGGGGTCCCTCAGAAGCCGTGGGGTGTAGGTTGAGAAAGCTCCTTTCATTGCTGTGGGTGAATCTCGTGTGCTTTCCCAGATCCACACACTCACTTCTCAGCATTCACCATCTTTATTCTTGAAGCCACTTGTTTCTGTAGGTGACCTGCTCCAGCTGACTGAGTCACAGGCAGCCTGTGAAGATGGCTACTCTCAACATCTGGGCTGCCTGTATTCCCTTTCCAGGGTCCAGGAGCTCTGCCTTTTCTACCTGCTCATCTTCCCCATGTGTTCACTTTCCCATTCCCTGGTGGGAGCCCCTGATTCTACATACTGACTCCACTGCCATTCCAGCCATCCCTTTTCCTTATCGGCATGTATAGTCCCTTGAATATACAGCTTACACAGTAAGACCCTTGAACATATTTACTGCACATCTGTCATGTGCCAGGACCAAGCAAGCCCTGCTCCCATGTTGCCTCATTGACATACCAAAGTAACTCCATAAGGCCCTCATTTTCTAGGCAGGAAAATAACGTATATTATTTTATTTATACTTATTAAATTTATATTTATTAAACATGTAAACATGTCTATACACATATACATACACCACACACATACACACATATATACATACATACTCTATACACACATGCCATATACACATGTACAAATATACATAAATATGCATATACACATCACACATATATAAACATACCTATAAACACACATACATACGCTACATACACACACATACACACATACATACACACATTCCATACACATCCACACATCTGCACATCCGCACACTACATGCATATACTTACACATCTATGCATATACATACACACATACACATGCTAGGCACACACATTGAGTTTAAGCATTTCTTGGTGTTCTTCTTTCTATTAGGATCACTTTTCAGTGACACTCAGCCACTCACTGCAAATTCATGTTGCTCTGAGACATTTATTGCCGTGCAGGATGGAGGCAATCATGTGAATGCCGTAGGGCAGATGCTGACTGTTCTTGGACAGGGAGCTGTACTTTTAGGAACTATGGAGCGTTCACCAGAGAGAGGTTCCGTGGGGGGCAGTAGCAGATGCTCTTCCAGAATTCAGTACCTCCCGGATGGACAGACCTTCCTGGATCCCCACAGCTACCCCCTCCTCCACAGGACTAACCCTTAGCCCAGTTCTTCCTCCATCTGTTTCATTACTTCTCTAGATGGATGGGGTTCTTCATGTGCTAATAGAGGGCATGAAGTGGGGGAGGGTGGGGTGGTTGAAAGGTGAGGGTGAGATGGGAGAGGACGTCGGAATATGATTAAAATTCTTGACTCAATAAAAATAAAAAAATAAAAAGAGCTGCCACTGTCACTCAACCCACATGGTGGAAGGAGAGAACCAACTCCCAAGACTTGTCCTCTGGCTTTGAGGACACACACACACACACACACACACACAGACACAGACACATATACAGACACACAAACACAGACACACACAGACACACAGATACACACACACTGACACAGACATATAGACACACACACACACACATATACAGACACACAGACCACATGGTGGAAGGAGAGAACCAACTCCCAAGACTTGTCCTCTGGCTTTGGGGACACACACACACACACACACACACACAGACAGACACAGACACATATACAGACACATAGA
Source organism: Nannospalax galili (assembly GCF_000622305.1). Lineage (NCBI taxonomy): Eukaryota > Metazoa > Chordata > Mammalia > Rodentia > Spalacidae > Nannospalax > Nannospalax galili. The sequence goes on along the minus strand of NW_008352659.1, from coordinate 922,125 downwards.
CACAGACACACACAGACACAGATACACACACACCGACACAGACATATAGACACACAGACACACACACACATATACAGACACACAGACATACACACACAGAGACACACAGACACGCACACAGACACACACAGACACACACACACAGACACACAGATACACACACCGACACAGACATATAGACACACAGACACACACACATACACAGACACACACAAGACACACAGAGACACACAGACACACACAGACACACACACACAGACACACAGATACACACACACCGACACAGACATATAGAGACACAGACACACACACATATACAGACACACAGAGACACACAGACACACAGACACACAGAGACACACAGACACACAGAGACACACAGACACACAGACACAGACACAGACACAGACATATAGACACAGACACACATATATAGACACACAGAGACACACACACATATACAGACACACACACACACACAAATATCCTTTTAAAAATGGTAGAAACTTGACTCTGGTCTCTCTACTCTGCTCATTCCCACTCTAAAAACTGACTGCTGGATAGCTTTAGTGTCAACTTGACACACCTGGGTTGAGGGAGCCTCAATTGGGGAATTGCCTCCATTGTACTGGCTTGTGGCCCTGTCTGTGGGGCATTTTTTTTTGATTGTTGAGTGATGTGGGAGGGCCCAGCCCACTGTGGGTAGTGCCACCCCTGGGCAGGTGGGCCTGTGTTGTATAAGAGCACAAGCTGAGCAGGGGCCAAGGGAGCAAGCCAGTAAGCCCCATTCCTCCGTGGCCTGTGCTCCAGCTCCTGCTTCCAGGTTCCGGCCCTGAGTTCCTACCTTGGGCTCCCTGATGAACTGCGACCTGGGAGATGTAAGCTGAATAAACCCTTTCCTCCCCAAGTTGGTATTGGTCAGAGTGTTTTGTCACAGCAATGAAGAACAAACTAGAACACTGACTTAGTTATACCTATGATGTTGCTCCAGACAGTCTCCCTCTTGCTCAGTGACATCCTGTTTTCCATGCCTTCATTCTCATTCTTGTAAGGTTTGCTCCCAGCCCTGCAGCTCAAGCAGTCTCTTTAGAGTGCAGATAGCACCTTGCTTTCCCATGGCTTATAGTCATCCTCCGGTAAAGCATTAGGACACATCAGTCAGGAGTTACTGGTTTTCTGAGCGACCTTGCTGTTACTTAAGCCTTACATGCCTCCCTCCAGAATGCTGCACTGTTCCAAAAGGTACCCCTGCTCTCTCTGACCTCTGAGCTCCCTCTGCTCACAATGCCCTCCCTTTGGCCACTGGTGGTTGAATCCCATGTGTCTACCAGGCCCAGTTTAGACCTCCCTCCTCCAGAAGCTATCCTTGTGTGGATGAAGTGTCCCATTTCATCTCTGGGCCCAGTGCACACCCCACCACAGCTCCACTGTTTACTGCGTGTTTCTCCTACTAGACAGTGAGCTCTCTGAGGGCAAGACATGGCTATATCCACATGCCTTAGCACCAGCCTCATAAAAAATCAGAAACCCACTCCTCAAGATGCACCACGGCCATGTATCAGAAAACTGTTAAAACTCTACGTATCTGGAAGAACCATGGGTGAACTTGAGCTTCTGGAGTTGTGCAGTGTGGCTTACCACATAGAGCTGGGACCAAGCAGACAGCTAAAGAGACATGTGCCTGTATATGTCATTCATTCATTCATTCATTCATTCATTCATTCATTCAGGTTTTTTTGAAGCAGGGTCTCACTATGTAGTCTGTGCCTGTATATGTCATTCATTCATTCATTCATTCATTCATTCATTCATTCATTCAGGTTTCTTTGAAGCAGGGTCTCACTATGTAGTCCAGGCTGTCCTGAAACTCATAATCCTCCTGCCCAGGCTCCAGAGTGCTGGGGTTATCGGAGTGTATCCCCACACGTGGCCGATGTGTTATAGAAAGTAGTAAAACAACCTTTCTCTTCTAACACCTTTTGCATCTCTGGAGCTGTGTAGCTCTGCTGGGGTTATCGGAGTGTATCCCCACACGTGGCCGATGTGTTATAGAAAATAGTAAAACAACCTTTCTCTTCTAACACCTTTTGCATCTTTGGAGCTGTGTAGCTGCTCACAGGATTCTGTCAAGGGAGAGTTAGAGAACGGAGTGAGAGCTCTTAGTGTCACTAGGAATGTGACTTTGGAATAACGGGGCAGTATGGCAGCCCGGAGATCAAGGATGGTACTATCTCAATCATCCAGGGAAGGAAAACTTCGTTCTAAAACTAAGAGAAATGAAATATTGTTCTGTGCCGAATAGAGGATCAAGAGCAAAACCTCTCTCTGTATTTCCCTCGGGGGCTGTAAACTCTCCAAAGTCTCTCGTCCTTGTGGGGTAGAAACTTCAAGTATTTAATTTGCAGTGTAGTGACCATGAAGCTGGTCTGGGCATCCTGACCTTGTCTGATCCTCTGCTCGCAGTGCAAGGAGGTTTTGTGGAGGTCTTACTCTGTAGACCTACAGATGAGTCATCAGGTCCCTGAAACCTGGCGTTTCTTCCTGGAAGTGGCTCCCCCCCCTTCCCTGGCAGTCTCCCACCTTGTCTGATCCTCTGCTCGCAGTGCAAGGAGGTTTTGTGGAGGTCTTACCATCTAGACCTACAGATGAGTCATCAGGTCCCTGAAACCTGGCATTTCTTCCTGGAAGTGGCTCCCTCCCCCTTTCCCTGGCAGTCTCCTCTTGATCTTTCCACACCATCTTAGCTCATTTTCTTTGGCTATAACAGAACACTTGGGACTAGGTAATTCATAAGGAAAGCGGGACTATTTTGTGTCATGGTTCTGGAAGACTAGGAGCAAGAGGAGGCAGGGAGGGGTCAAAGGAGCTGATCTGTTTTAAACCATCTGCTTCCTAAGAACTGATCCATTCCTATGAAAATCAATCTGGCCTCGCTAGAGAGCCTCAAGTCTCTCTTAAAGGCCCTGCATCCTAACACACACCAGTGGCCACATTTCAGGATGAGATAAGGTGGGAACAGATCACCTCTGCTACAGCCCGGTTGCAGGATGATTCTCCTTCGGTGGCCCTGGCTCCCTGTGCTTCATGAGTACTGCTGACCCAGAACTCTCCTAATAACTTATTGGTTATTGGTTCTGTTTTTCTTTTTTATTATTTATTTATTTATTATTTTTATTTTATGTGTATGAGTGTATTGCCTGCGTGTATGTGAGTGCACCTGTGTTGTACAATGCCACAAAGGTCAGAAGAGGGCTTCGGATTCTCCTGGAACTGGAGTTAAGGACAGTTGGTAGCAGCCATATGGGTGCTGGGAATCAAATTTGGGTCCTCTGTAAGAGCAGTCAGTAGTCTTAACCACTGAGCCATCTCTCCAGCTCTGGAACTGGAGTTAAGGACAGTTGGTAGCAGCCATATGGGTGCTGGGAATCGAATTTGGGTCCTCTGCAAGAGCAGTCAGTACTCTTAACCACTGAGCCATCTCTCCAGCCCCTGGTTCTTTTTTTCAAATGATGCCCATGACCTTTCATTATGGTTTGTGGTATTTAGTGTCCTTTTTTGCCAGCTTGGTCAGAGTGCTGAAAAGGAGCAATTGCTCCGTGTCTTCTCTGTCTCCAACTTGGAGTGCAAAGCCAAACCACTGGGTGCCTTTTGATTTTATTTATATTTATGTTTGTATATTTTCATATGTGTGTGTGTACACATGTGTGCATGTGTGCATACAGAAGCCAGAGGCTGACACTGGATGCCTTCCTCGATCACTCCCCACCTGATTTTTTGATACAGGATCTCTCACTGAACCTGGAGCTCACTGATTCAGCTAGACTGGCTGGTGAGTGAACCCCAGGGATCCTACTGTGTCTGCCTCCCCGGTGCTGGATTTCAGGTACATGCCACCGTGCCCAGTTTTTATATGGGTGCTGAGGATCCAAGCCCCGTTCTTGAAGCTTGTACGGCAAGTACTTTACCCAGGAAGTCATCTTCCCAGGCCCTGGGATGCTTGCACTGCCTAGAAGTGTGTCCTGCCTGCCAATCCTGTTGTAGGTACTAGAGTCCAACCATGAGCAGACCCAGGAACCTGCCCCCGTGGAGCTCACAGCCTGGTGGATATTCTGCAACCCTGGACTGTGGGTGAAGACCCATGTTCTGTTTCTCATTTTCCAGTGCGCAGATCCAAGGCAGCTGATGAGGAGAGGAGTCGCAGAGCCCAGCGGGCCCGGGATGAGTACCGTCGCCACTCACTCCGTGCCATCCAGAAGGGCACAGTGGCAGGCCTAAGCTCCATGTTCCAGGAACTTGGCCAGAGCCATGAGCAGGAGGCCCGGCTTCACCACCAACTTCCGGGCACTGGTCTACCATCACCCCTCACAGGACCTGACAGGTGAGTTCAGATAGGTGCAGTGGGAAAGAGCCTTGGACCCCTGAAGCGAGCTACACGGGTTCCAGTCCAGACTCTGTCCTTGTCCCTCCATGAGCCTCAGTGACCCATTTTGTATAATTGGCAGAGGTAGGGCAGTGTTTGGGCATTCCTAACAACTTTGCAGTTCTGGAAGTTACTCCCATGATCAAAGATTCTTGTGACAATCTGAAGAAAGCTGTGCATCCCCTTCCCCACAAAATCTGCAATACATTTGCATAGTTTTGGACTCTTAAGTCTCCTCTGCCTTGGTCAAAATCTTGTAATGAAAGACCTCAAATGGGTTAGATATGGCCCAGTAGCATTTTCTAACTATGGGTGGAACTGGTTTGTCCCTAGTTTGAAGAGTGGGTTTGCAGATTACTTTGGGAAAATCAGGAGAGCCTCACACACAGGTGTGTCCCTGGGGGGTGTTTGGCAAGGGTACTTGGGTGACAGGGCCTATGATTGGCAGAGCCAAAGATCAAACACTTGCCAGGAGCCTCTCTACCTCTGCCTGTCCCAGCTGGGCCAGCCCTGAGGTTTGGCCTCTTTCCGCTTGCTCAAGGTCCCTCTGCCATCCAGCAGGGTGACCACTTCCCTGGCAACATTGGAGGTGGGTGTGAGCATCTGCTGTTCCCTTACAATCAGAACGTTCAGGAGTCAGCTCACCCCCAGATGCAGTGGCTTATTGGAGTTTTGCTTTAATTGTAGTTTGGGGTTACATAACCTGCTACTCACTTCCCCTACCCAGTAAGGAGCTTGACTGTGCCATCGCTCCTTCCCCCTCCTCTTCCCCTTACTTCCCATCAAGTGTGATTTTCAAACTAGAAAGTCTAAAGTCACACTGAACTGAGAGGGATCTGACTCCCTCACTGTGGTCCTTAGCACCCCCAATAGTCACTTAAGATTCTTAGCTTCTTATGTTTTCCCAACCTCCAGTCTCTTTGCACTCACCAACATCAAAATATCTTATTCCTCCTTTTTCTGCCTAATACTCTGCTGCATGGATCTGCTGTTATTTTTCAGAAACTTCATTAGTGGTCATTGTCGTTATTTCAAATCTTTTCATATAAACTTGCAGAAATTGATTTTACATGTGGGCTATCATCTGCAAAGAAATTCACCTGAACAGGGTCACTTTGTCAAGAGCTGTGTGTTTTTTAAAAAAGATACTTCATTATTTACATTTTATGTGTATGAGTATATTACCTGCATGTATATAAGTGCACCTGTGTCATGCAATGCCCATGGAGGTCAGAAGAGGGCATTGGAGTCCCCTGGAACTGGGGCTATGGACAGTTGTTAGCTGCCATATGGGTACTTGGAATTGAACCAGGGTCCTCTGCAAAAGCAGTCAGTATTATTAACCGCTGAGCCATCTCTCCAGCCCCAAGAGCAGTGTGCTTTTACAATACAACCTGCCCTACACAGGGCTGGTACCAATTAATTCTCTCATCCCTCAGCCTGGCTCACTGTGTTCAAACTTCTGTTTGGTGTGAGGACATAGCATCTCAGAGGAGGTTTAAAGATTCATCTCTGTGTATGGATCAGGCGAAGCGCTTTGCATATGCTGAAGGGCCACTGTTTATTCCTCTGCCTGTCTTTTTGTTTCGAGAACCGTCTTCTCTTATCGATTTCTAGAAACTCTTTAATATCAGAGAAAAATATTCTTTGTGACAAACCTTTTTACTCTGTCATTTCTCTTTGGATTTTTGAGACAGAATTTTCTAAAATGCAGAAACGCTTGATATTTGTGAGTTAAATCTCTTGTGTGTTTTCTGAAACTGGGAGTGTTTTCAGAAATGCCTCCCCCACCCCTGTGCTTTTTAAAGAGGCCTATAATCTGTCCCTTGGGCCTGTACTATAAGGCCACGAGGACCAGGAGTGGCCTGGCTCCCAGCTGGCTGTGTGTGGTCAGCAGGGGAGTGGACTTTGTAGACAGCCTGGAGTGGTGCTGGTGATGGAGCAGCAGAGCCTCCCACCTGCGTCTGTCCCATAGGAGAGGTCCCTGAGGCCTCCCTGTTCTCAGCCCTGTGGTGTTGGTACTGCCCAGCTTTGGCTGTCTCAAGGGGTGGATACCCTGTGCTGAGGGAGGAGAGTCTGAGGGGCCTAAGGGGCAGGGTCGAGCTGCTGTCTAGGGCCTCTTGTGCCATCTGACCTGGCACTTCCATTCTGGGAAACCAAATTCTGCTTAGAAATTTTCTGCCTAGAAACAAATTCAGATTCACTGCTTAGAAACAGGGACTGGGGGGAGAGGGCTTTCTTTGCTGTTGTTTGTAAGCTCAGGCTGCCCTTCTAAGGACATAGAGTCCTAGAAATTGAGGCAGCTTTCTTCTGAGTCATTCTTCTTCACAAATGTGAATATGAGGATGAGGCTGGGTAGGGTGAGGCGTCCCTGTGCTGCTTAAGGCTCCTTCAGGTTCTGAGAAGAAGGGGGATTTTAAGGGAGGGGACAGAACATAGCTGGCTGTGGGAGGGAGGGGTAACCTGGAGTGCTACAGAAGCTGGGATTGAAGGGCATGTTTCATGGCCTGTGGCTGCTACCATTGGGTGTGGTTTATGTTTGCCTGTCAAGGGTTCATGTTTTGGGAGCCTGGTTCCTAGTATGGGGAGGCTGAGGTGGGGCCTTGTGGAGGTTACTGGAGGTGTACCCTCAGGAGGGAGTTGGGTGATGCTCCTAGGAGACTGAGATTGTTCTGAGAGGCCGTAGTTAGGAAGACTGCATGCTGAGTTGCTCTCTGGTCCTACCTGGTGATATGACCTCTTCCTGTTCTGCATGCTGTAACTATAATACCACACAGGACTGGTGGAGCCACTTGACCTGGACTTCAAAACTATTGGCTTAAAATAAACTTTTTTTTTCTCCAAAAGTTATCTGCATCAGGAATTTCATTATAGTAACAGTAAATGATGCCAAGCTGTGTAGTATAACTTCACCCTTTCTTCAGAATCTTTTCTGAAATCAGCAGTACTTAGTTCTCTCTCTCTCTCTCTCTCTCTCTCTCTCTCTGTGTTGCATGCAAATCAGTTCCTTTGGGATGAGGAAGAAGAGATGAACTCTTTATTAAAGTGTCATTGAAGAGCAGACACAGAAAGTTTATTTCACTTAAAAAAAGAAAAACGGGGGTGAGGCTGGGGCTGGAGAGATGGCTCAGCGGTTAAGAACACTGTTCTTGCAGAAGACCTGGGTTCGATTCCCAGCACCCACATGGCAGCTAACAACTGTCTGT
>NW_008352659.1:904843-914342 GCF_000622305.1 Nannospalax galili | reverse complement strand
CAGGGTTCGGTTCCCAGCACCCACATAGCAGCTAACAACCACCTGCAACTCCAGTTCCAGGGAATCTGACACCCTCTTCTGGTCGCTTCAGGCACTGTACATACCTTGTGGGTGTGCTTACATACATGTAGGCAATACACTCATACACATAAAAAAATAAAAATAATTAACCCCACCCCCAAAAATGGAAAACAGGCAAGGCATGGTGGTGCATACCTTTAATCCCAGGACTGTAGAGGCTGAGGCAGGTGGAGCTCTGTGAGATCAGCCTAGACTACATAGTTCTAGGCCAGCTGGGGCTACAGGGAAACCCTGTCCACCAAACCAAAAAAATAAAATAAAAAAATAAAATAAAAACAGCTGGCTGTGGTGGTGCATGCCTTTGATCTTAGTTCTAGGCCAGCTGGGGCTACAGGGAAACCCTGTCCACCAAACCAAAAAATAAAATTAAAAAATAAAAACAGCTGGCTGTGGTGGTGCATGCCTTTGATCTCAGCACTTGGGAGGCAGAGGCAGGTGGATCTCTCTGAGTTCAAGGCCAGCCTGGTCTACATAGTGGGTTCCAGGCCACAGGGAGACCCTGTCTCAAGAAGATAAAAAATAAAAATAAAGAATAAATGAAAGAAAATGGAAACAATGGCGTTAGTGTGGCTTCTAAACACAGTCTATTAGGTAGCAAAGAATCACAGGATTTCACAGGTCTCTGCTGCTGGAAACAGTGAGGAGTCTGCGGGTGGAAGATGGCCCAAGGCCTTGTTCTCTGGAGGCTGCGTTACCAAACCCTAGTGCCGTATGTCTTACTCCCTGTTTATGCAGCAGCTGTCAGGAGCTTGCCCTGTATCTTTCTGTCCAAACCTTCCTGTGTGTTTTAGCGTAACCCATTCCATACGTAACAGGGCTCATGGGTGACCTAGTCTCTCTGTGTGTTCAGGAACTGAGTTCAAACACAAAGAGTGAAAAATCTTGGTTCACTTGTGAGAAGTTGTCAGATGTGGTCAGTTCACCTCTGGTAGATTCTTCACCAGCTCCTGTTCAGCTCACCCCTTCCTGGGCCTGTCCATGGTCAATCAGTGGGCAGTGCCCCTGTCCCTTCTTCCCCTTCCTCTGTTCCTTCACCTCTTAGTTCCGAGGCAGGACTGTCTGCTAGTCTGTGGCCAGTGGAGGTTCTCTGGTTTCTCAGTTCACAGTCCTGATTCTGCCACATGAAAGCATGGGGGTAGCTGCCAAAGCCACGGGCCCCTCAGAGGGCAGGATAGAAGTCAGAGCTCTAAGAAAGGGAGGGGTCGGGGGACTGCAGTGCTGAGTTTACTCTGTTCCTTCAGGATCCTTATTCCCCAAGGCTGATCTTTACGCCTTGGCTGTTTTCTGGGGGAAAATATGTCTTTCTTCTCAGACATCTCTGTATCCTTTTCTTTTAAAATAGTCTATTTATTATTTTTATTTTATGTGTATGCATGTATCGCTTGCATGTAGGTAAGTGCACCTGTGTCATGCAATGCCCTCGGAAGACAGAAGAGGCTGTCGGATCCCCTGGAACTGGAGTTATGGACAGTTGTTAGCTGTCATGTGGGTGTTGGGATTCGAACCCGGGTCTTCTGCAAGAACAGTCAGTGACCTTAACCTCTGAGCCACTTCTCCAGCCCCTGTATCCTTTTCTTATTCCCACCTGTATAGCTTTCTTTGAAGTGAGTGCTAGCAGTTTTTTTTTTGTGGGGGGGATAATGCATCACAACTCATCCTCCCTTCCTTCCCCTTCCTCTTCTTTCTCTCTTCCTCCATCCTTTCCTCCCCCTCCCCTGTCCCCTTCCTCCCTCTCACCCCCAACCCCTTCCTTTTTCCATCCTTCTTCCTTCCTCTTCTCCCTCCTTTTCTTCCCCTCCCCTCTCTTCCTCTTCCTTCTCTGACTATCACCCTCTCTTCCTTTCTCTCTCTTTCCAGCAGGACTTGGGAGCGCCCACTGCGTCCACTCTCCAGAGAAGTCATTGTGCGCTGGTTTAAGGAGGAGCAGCTACCTCGCCGAGCTGGCTTTGAGAGGAACACCAAATCCATCGCCCCCTGGTTCCATGGTAGGACACTTTCTGGGCCCCAGGGCAGATTATGTCTACATATCCACCCCCCTTTCAAATGGAGGAGTTCTTGGAGGACAGCCACAATTAAGAGTGTAGAGGACTTGGGACTCTGTGCTGCTTTCATTCTGTCCCTAACACTTCTGACAGGAGCCCAAGAGCCCAGAGGTGCACAAAATGTGGGACATGCATTCCCTCTCTTCTGTGAAGACATAAACATGAAGCCTGCCCACTGCTGTTACCATGTAGCCTCCTCAGTCCTCAAGTCTCCCATAAGGCACCACCCCTGTACCCATAAGACAGAGAACTCATGGGCCCCAGGGTTCTGTTGGGGAGGACCCACATTTTGGTGACTGAGTCTGTAGCCTTGTTCCTGGCCACGTTCTTAGCACAGCAAGCATGCTGTGGGCTCTGAGTAAATCCTTAATGATGTCAGTCAGCTGTCTGACACCTGAATGAAGAGTTCAGAACCATCTAAATACAAAGCATTAGATTGTAAATCATCCAATCCCTTCATTACAAAGAATTGAGGTTCAAAGAGGGGAGGAAGCTTTCAAAAGGTACTAAGAGATTTGGAAAGTCAGCTTCAAGAATGTTTCTCAAAGGCCACGATCCAGTCCAAAGAGCTGAATATGCCGTGGTTTCAGGAGGGAAATGGGACTGTGTGTTCAGCAGAGACTTCTATAGAGAAAGCAGAGTAGCTACTAGTTATGGATTCCTTCCCTATCAGTTAGCTATTGCTTCATAATAAATCACCCCAAGCATAGTACCTTCAAACAAGTGGATGTTTATTATTTCCTCTCGTGTTTTTGAGTCAGCTGGGCAGTTCTAGCCCGGCTCAGGTGATCTTGGTTGAGCTTGTTGTTCCTCTGCGCAGCTGTCAGGTCAGCTGAGACCTGACTGGCCCAGGATAGTCTCAGCTGAGCTGTCTCCTCTGCGCTGCATGTGAACTCTTCTCTTCTAGCAGCCTGGCCCAGACCGTCAAGTTTCTGTACCCAGCTTTGCTCCCTGAGCCTTCCTTACCTAAGCAGCACTTAGCTCAGCTTGGCTTGGGATTCCTTTGGTCATAACTGACCTCTATGTCACAGTTATCACCTACCTGACCCTTACCTGCCTGTGTTTCCAGACTTTCAGTCTCCTAGGAGCTTGACCAGCCTCTGCCTTGGCCTGTATTTTCTGTGTGTTTGTCCTAGCAATGTGAGCTGTCCACCCGCGCCTAGGCCATCTTTTGTGTATTCTCAGTCGTCTCCAGATGGAGAGATGAACCTGGTGCCATGGTTGGTGTAGCGCTTTAGTGTCTTGAGGGTTGATTTGCAGCTGACACCTTGGCCTGTATTTTCTGTGCGTTTGTCCTAGCAATGTGAGCTGTCCACCCGCGCCTAGGCCATCTTTTGTGTATTCTCAGTCGTCTCCAGATGGAGAGATGAACCTGGTGCCATGGTTGGTGTAGCGCTTTAGTGTCTTGAGGGTTGATTTGCAGCTGGCAGAGGGAAGCCCTCACAGTCAAGTACTGAACATGGGTCTGGCTCCAGGAAATGTATATGTAGGACTTAGCAAGAAATTATGCTGACTGAGCAAAACCATCAGTACCTTTGCCTACTGGAACCCAAAGAGCTTATGAGCTCTGAATTGCAGGCCACAGTCACAGTCTGCAGATGGGACAGCTGAGGTGTAGCACTGACAGGATGACCAAAGGTCACAAAGGTGATGGCACTACCATCTAAACACTGGGAATATTTTCTCTACAGTTTATCCTCTACAAAGCATTCTGGGAATTTCTTAAATGGTTATCCTCCACATCCATTTACATGTACAACAAACTCTATGCTCAGTTCTGAGGTTCACAAGGCCCAGCTAGCAGGTCCCACCTCCCAGTCCAACCTTCTGTCAAGATTCCATCGATGTTCACCCGGCCCAGAGCTCTGGCCTTTCTTCTGATCATCAGATGAGCCATCTTCTTCTCCACATCAGGCCTGAATTCCTTTCCTAAGGTGGGTTTCCTCACATTCTCTCAATATGTCTTCTGTTGTTCCTGAAGAGCACTCATACCATTGGTATTAATCTGTTCTCTTATATAATTGTAAACATGGAAAGCCAAGGTCATTGCCTATTTTCCCCAGTGTCTGCCACAGTAGGCATCTACGGGAGGAATGATCAAAGATGGGCATGAACTGCTAGAGTTGGGGTTAGTGCCAGGATTTCCAGTCCCCAAGAACAGCCCTTGCTGTTCTCCATTGGGGTCCTGGTAGATGTGAGTTCCCGCAGGGTGCAGAAATGATCTGAAAACCCAGAGCCAAAGGAGAGAGGGTTGATTTGCCTTTCTAATTAGTCATGTGCTCAACAAGGCAGACCCACATCTTAGGCGACTCTGTGTTCACCTGTCACCTCTGTTGTCCACCTGCCTGGAGGTCAGGTGCAGAAACACAGCCACGACAAGGTTGCCATCGCCCACTGCTGTCATGTTGTTGACCTCAGGAAGCACACAATGCCACCCCCACTGTGTAGGTAGGCTTTGTTGCTCCTCAGTTCACAGGCACCCAAAGGCTCAGTGGCTGCCACCAACCAATGATTATTTTATAGTCTTGTCTTATGATTGTGAGAGTTGTAGACCTTACTCTAGTCCTCAGAAGTTTTGTTTTTGTAGGAAAGTTGGATGGTCTTGTGGTAGAGGGAAAAGAAAGAATTAGTGCATCACATAGTGGTTCCAAAGTTTCTGCATGGATTGGACACCTGCCGTGCTTGCACATGTGTCATTAGCCAGAGGCACCCCTTTGGGGCATCTTCCTTCTCTCAGGCTTCCACATGTCCCACAGATGTATGAGGTGGTTCTTAGGGCCCAAAGACAGCACAGTCAACTCTCTTGATAACTGAGTCACCTGTCAGTGGAGCTGGACGTGGGGAGCTCCCTGCCTTCTTTAACACTGTGTATTTTGAAGCCCTTGATAGATCTTCCATCTGAGGCATTTGAGGCATCACTCTCCTGTTCATTTGTACATTATCACCATCATGGAAGTAGCTAAGACATCTCAGGCACCTGCTCAAATGTCCCACGGACATGGGAATTGGTGACTGTGTTGGTTACTCAGGAGTGCTCCTGGCAGCTGATGGAGAAGGTGTAATGGAGATGCTCAAATTTATCTTTAGTTTTCTTTTCTATCTTAATGGAGGAAAAGGCAGCTTTTATGGTGTCATAGGACAAACAGCACCTAGATTTAAGTCTTAGAATTTATGTAACTGACTCCATGTTCTCCTGACAGCTTCAACCATAAAGGATGTGGGGAAGTTGTTAATACACAGAACAGAACTATTTAGTGACCATGTTTTCACTGATCTGTGACAGAATGGAAGGAAAGGCTCACAATGTGGAGGACAGCCAACTGCTTTGCTCAGAAAGAACTGTGTTTGATTCCAGCTTTAGTGTTAAAATAACCTATCTTTTGTGAATTGATAGTGACAGGTAACAGTGATTGTTTTTATATGTTGTAAGATTTGGGAAAAACAAAATATCAGCAGCCCTATGTTGCCTCCTGAGGCCAAACTAAACTTGGGGACAACTGGTATTCTCCAAATTTCTTCCTAAAATAAAAATTTCCTGATTGGTAGGTGGGACTCTGGTATGAATCCCTATAGGGACAGAAGCTCGCCAGTACCAGGGAGCCTGCACCGGTCTAACTGTTAGCCCTCTTGGCACAGAGCTCTGCTTATGCCTGGGTGTGACTGGGTGCCTTGGCTGGGGATGCCCTTCCTCTGTGTAGCTTTCATCTTCTGGGAGCACTGGACTAGCTCAGGCATGCTCCTGTCATGGTGACGGAATAGGTGGCGGAGAGTGATGGGCAGCATCTAAGCCTCTGGAAATCTAGGCCTAAAACCTGCTCCCCATCATGTTGTTGGCCATGATTTGTCACAGACTTGAGGAGTAGAAAAATATACTCTTTCTTTTTCTTGTAGGAAATTTCGAAGCCATATATCAAAGGGGATGGAGACAGTGGGAAACAAGAATTTTCGTCAATGATTCAGTCTCTCACAGTTGAGGTGTAATTCCTTTCTTTTCCTGGTCAATTCAGCTGAGCTTTGATGTAGGTTAAAGATGACCGCTGTGATTCCTATTTCTTCCTGTTTTCTCAGACATTTGGGTATACTGCGGTGGGTAAGAGCTACACACCAGTGTGTACCAAGAGATCCGAAGATATGGGATCCATTCTAGAACCTAGTGTTTCTGTGACCTTGGGTGTGTCCTTAATTCCCTGTCTGTGAATCTGGCATTATAACATTCACACCACAGGATATTTATGAAAATCAAACCAATGAAGATGGCTTGTCCCCCCAAAGGAGCCACATGTCAGTGCAGGTACTTGTCTCCTTGAGTGCGGAATCAACTACCAGAGACGTTGCCTCTTCCAGGAAATGCAATGTGGAAAAATGCACTCAGAGCACAGTGGAATGGAGAGCCTGTCAGGTAGGATGGAGGCTGGCTTCCCTCTAGTCAGGTAGGGTGGAGGCTGGCTTCCCTCTAGTCAGGTAGGGTGGAGGCTGGCTTCCCTCTAGTCAGGTAGGGTGGAGGCTGGCTTCCCTCTAGTCAGGTAGGGTGGAGGCTGGCTTCCCTCTAGGACCACAGGGCTCCCAATAAAGGCTCTTTGTCAAAAAGGTAGCATAGAAGTGACTCATTATTTCTGCCTTACTTATTGGCCAGTCCCAGGAATTATGAGGGACTTCCAGTTAAAATACCAGCACATAAGCTTGGCTTTGGGAAAAAGCTGTTTTTGGATTTTGGCATGTATCTGATCTTATGGAGTGTTCTCTATCTGAACATTAGCTCATTCAGGATCCATTTCTCTTCTTCAGCTTTACTTCTAGAAAAGACTTGCAATACGGGCCATGGTTCATGATCGTGATAATGGCCCATGGTGATCTTGCTGCTGCCCTTGGGGCTTGGCATAGAATGGGGAGATGTGGTAGATGATGGACTTGGCATCATTAAATGATTTCTGTTGAATTTCACTCAGTTGCTGGGAGGTGGTCCCAAGTATGGACTCATTTGGGCTTATGTAGGGCAAATTTCACTCAGGTGATGTATAACTGGCTTGATACTGCTTCTGACAAGGGCGAAGGGGGCATGCAAGACCCCATCTATGTGGACAGTACAGTTTTCAGGGAGTCTGGAAGCTGGAATGGCTTTCCCATGCAGAGTAAACTCTGTAGTGGAATGGTGTGGTGATTTAAATGAATGTCCCCCACAGGCTCCACGTATCTGAACACTTTGTCCCCAGTTGGTGGAGCTATTTGTGGAGGATTAGGAGGTGTAGCCTTATCCGAAGAAGCACATCACTTGGGGCAGGCTTTAAGGGTCTATAGCTTGCCCACTTTTAGTCTGTCTCTTCTGTGTGTTCGAAGATGTGAGTGAGTGCACAACTTTCGGTTCCAGCTACATCTTGCCGTACTTCCCCACCTCAATGGACTCTTAACTCTCTGGAGCCATAAGCTCAATAAGCTCTTCCCTCTATAATTTGCCTTGCTTATGGTGTTTTATCACAACAACAGAATAACTAATACAGACAAGAACCTTCTTGCATGGAGAACACGTGGTATATTTAGATGTAGAGTCTGGGTTCTGGACTCTAGCTTAAGCAGACACTTACAGATCTGTTGCACACTGCCACTCGGATGACACCAAAGCACATCCAAATGTTTCTGAGGGCAGGAAGGGAACAGAAGTCATGGTAAATGGCTTAAAAGATAATTGGGGCGGTGTGTGTCGGGGGAGGGATGCTTGCCCTGGAAAAGAGAAGCTGTGGGGTGGAATAGACAGAGGAACAGAACCATTTCCTTTCCATGTCTTGAACTCTGTCTTTAGAATAAGGGATTGTTAAAAAGACAGAACCAGGGTCCAGGGCTGGGAATTTGAAACAACACTTTGAGTCTTCTTGGCTAGAGAACTCCTGAGAGAGGGAAGTGGCTAGCTACCTATGATGCATTGTGTTTCTGAGCTCAAGTTCTGCTGGTGTTACAGGACCACTGGCCTTGCACCTATCAAACCTTCAGTGTACATTCGATGGTCAGGGACATTAGGAAGCTTGACCAGGTGCAGGGCTGGCTACCCAATGGGTGCTTTGGGAGTCTGATGGCTGAGGGTTGCGCCTGCCTTTTGCTCATTTCTCTATTTCTCTTGGCAGTCATACCCCAGCAGTGGTGATTCCATGTCCACAAAGGTGGCCTTCCCAAGAGTCCTTTGAATGGGAGCAGGCTCACTAGTTATCCTGCAGGAGGTATCCTCCAGTTGAGGCAGGAAGCATTGTGCCCTGGGAGGCAGACGTTGAGTGGCAGCTGTGTCTAGGCTAGGGCCCTCTAGCTGCAGGCCCCAGGAGCTTCCTTTCGAGACCCACAGATCAGGTAGGGGCTGCACTGGCTGAGCAGTGCTAACTGTTGGCCATCCTTCTGATGTGCCACTTCCATGCATTCCTATGTTTGTACGTTACTGTGTGCTTGGATTGCACCATCTCACATCACTGTCAATGACTAATTGGACTAGACATAGTTATCCCATTACAGTGACCATCCTGAGGCCCAGAGAGCTTGAGAAATTGACACACCTTTTTCTAGCAGTAAGCCAAAGAGCTAGAACAAGACACAGGGATTTATCTCTTCTACTCTGAATATTCCATTCCTCCTTAAATCCACTTTAATCAAGGGATGGGGATTGGGACAACAAGTATCATCTTTGGATTTATAACGTTTTTCTGAGAATTTCTTTCGACCAAGACTCCTTCTCACTCTCCTTGCTTAATGACCTCGCAGAGCAGAGGTGGCACGGATCTCCCGACCTGGCTTGAGGGGCTATGTGAGGATGCCTTGTGTGTTCTTTGGGACTGTTCTCAGGAGCTAGAGCTTCTGAGGCCAGAAGCAGAGAGTGAGCTAGTAAGGTGCTTGTCTTTGGCTTGCAAGATCAGTGGGAGAGGAGGAGCCATGGGGAAGCTTCGGGATATTTCTGTTGAGAGATGGAGGATCCCAGGAAGACTTGCTGGGATCTTGGGAGTGCAAACTCAAGTGCTAAAAATGTATGTCAAACAGAAACCAGGCACGGGGAACTAACAATACCTGGTCTTGTTCAGAGATTACATGTATTGACTTTTACAAAGCAGTCAGAACATACCTGGCATATGATCAATGCTACCTCTGTTATTGGAATAATCAACATGGCGGTCTTGGGAGGGGAACACTGGGAGGTGTATACATCAAAGACTTCAAACATCATTAAAATCAATCTTGTCACTCAGAAAGAAGCAAAAGATGACATCAAGTGACTGCACAGTAGGCAAATGATACTAATTTAGCTCCTCACCCCACAAAAGCAAAAGTCCAAAATTTCTTTCATTATGAATATGACCCTCATCTTGAAGTACTTTAAAAAAGCCATTAGGTGTAACATAGGCTATTTA
>NW_008352659.1:892018-904365 GCF_000622305.1 Nannospalax galili | reverse complement strand
ATCTATCTATCTATCTATCTATCTATCTATCTATCTATCTATCTATCTATCTATCTATCTATCTATCTATCTATCTATCTATCTATCTATCTATCTATCTATCTATCTATCTATCTATCTATCTATCTATCTATCTATCTATCTATCTATCTATCTATCTATCTATCTATCTATCTATCTATCTATCTATCTATCTATCTACTATCGTCATCTATCTATCAATCATCTATCTATCTATCTATCTATCATCTGTCTATCTATCTATCTATCTATCTATCATCATCATCTATCTATCAATCATCTATCTATCTATCATCTATCTATCACCTATCTATCTATGTTAACTATAGATAAGGAGCGAGAGAAACAAGGTCTCACTATGTAGCCCAGGCTGACCTGGAACTCTATGTATTCTAGGCTGGCCTTGATCTCACAGAGATTCACTTGCCATCTGTCTCCTGAGTGCTGGGATCAAAGGCATGTGCCACCATGCCCGGTCTATCTATCTATCTATCTATCTATCTATCTATCTATCATCTATCTATCTATCTATCTATCTATCTATCTATCTATCTATCTTTCATCTATCTATAGTTTGTTTGTTTTGAGACGGGGTCTCCCTATAGCACCATCTGGCTTGGAGCTTGCTGTGTAGACCAAGCTGGCCCAGATCTTACAGAGATACACCTGCCTCTGACTCCTAAGCACTGGGATTAAAGGAATATACCACCATACCTGGCATGGCTTTTTATATTTTAATAGCTTTTTGAATATTTATTCTGTTTTGACACTGTGTTAAATAAACACTAGACACCCAACATCTCATTTACTCCTTACCCAACTGTCTGGAATAGGTACTAATCCTAATAATTTTGTGCATGGAGCTTACACTATGCCAAGAACTCTTTAGGCTTTCACATCTGTTCACCGAGCTCCTTGTTATACCATGACCATGCACTGGCTATGCAACTGTGCCAGTAAAGATGTAGAAGCACAAAGAAGTGAAGCACTTGCCTGAGGTTGCATTGTTCATAAGTGGGCATGCTGGGGTTCACACGTAGGCGATCTGCTTTCAGAGTCACACAGTACAGCCTTGCTGCTGTCTCTCCAGGGAGTAAATCCAGACCCTGAAGTTACTGCACCTCTGTAGTGGTGGGGACACACAGCGGTGGGGGCCAGTTCTTTTTAAGTCCAGGACATCTTGAGGCAGAAGGATGGCTGTGTCTAGGAGGCAATCAATTATACCTGGGCTGTGGGGGCAGCTTCTTTAGCTGCAGGGCCTTGTTTCTGCCTGGGGCAGGCGGCTGCTTCTCCTGAGGTTGACAGCCTCTTTTCAGAGAACTCCTGAAGTATACTGTCTGCGTTTCTATGCAGTCAGCAATGTTCTTATGCCATAAATAAGTAAAACAGGCAGTTGTCAGTGTTTGGGGTTGTTGCCTGGACTGGGTCATTAGGAAGCAGGCTCCCTATGCAAAGGCTTTTAAATTAAAAAAAAAAAAGTATACGAAATCTGGAAGGAAAAGTGGTGGTGATGGGGGAGGTGGGAAGAGTTGCAGGGGAGAGAGTAGTGGTGAATTTGATCATAACACATTATATGCATGTATGAAATTCTCAAATAATAAATTTAGGAAGAATAAAACAGAATAGCATGTTTATAACAATAAGTGGTTATAAAGTTCAGAGATGTAGGACTTTGACTATAGCAAAGGGCAGTCGTGGCTGCCCAGGCCAGTGCTGGTCTCACTGCATCAATATTTAGTAGTGATAGGATCTGTAAAGACTAGGTCAAACCCATTGAAGGAGTACTCCAATTGCGTCACCCTGCATCGCTGTTCAGCATGGAAGAAGCCAGAGCAGTCTGCGTCTTGATTCCCTATTGGTAATTTGGGTAATCTCTTCAGAGGATGCTGTGATAAGAATAGGAGGTAGGAATTGGCTAGGCAGTTAGGGTAAAAAGACCCCAAAGAAATGTAGACAGTTTCTTGGCTAAAACTCACAATGTCATTGGGCCTCTTAGCAACCTACTCTGTTCCAAAGGCCAAAAATGTTGAAAATATTTGGGAGCTTTTATCTAACCCTTAAAAGATTTTAGGGTTGCCTCTTCAGAGGGGGGAATGTTAGAGTAGCCAAAAGCCCCCATTAAAAAATAAATAAAAAAAGAAAGAGTACATGAAGTTATCAGAAAAAAGTGATGGGAAACCATAGGAGGAGTTGGAGGGGAGGGAGTGGGTATGGATTTGATCAAAACACCTTATATGCATATATGAAATTCTCAATAAATTATTTATTTAAAAATCAAAAAGACTAGGTCAAGTACAAGGAGATTATACGGCATTGAGTTCACAGGCCTCAGAAGGAATCTGTGCAGTGTTCATAGGACCTTCTTAGCTCCCAGAGGGTGTTTTGTTGTAAAAACAACAAGACCGTCTCCCAACCCTGACTTCCTGTCATGTCGTGTGATCTCTTCCATATGTGCAAGTTTGATTTCTGTCCTTCTATCATGCTGTTTCCTAGCCAAGGGCCCTTACCAGAGGTAGTTGATAAAATTATCCAATCTTGGACCCTTAGTCTTTCAAACTCTGCTAAATAAATCTGTCTTATAGCAAGCAAGCAAATAAATAAATAAATAAATAAATAAATAAATAAATAAATAAAGCTGATTATCAGTGCTAAACTTCTGTTGTATGCTAGGCACTCTGCTAACTGACAGGACATAGGGTAGAAAGCAAAATGGATCACTTCTCTGTCTTCACAGAATGTATGTTCAGTTGCAAGGAGTAGGATAAACATCCACCGGCAGAACCAGAAAGAAATTTTCAGCTCACATGCATGAAAGACCCACTGCTAGGTCCAGTTTCAGACTTTGCTTGACCCAGAAAACTTCTATGTCCCAGCTATGGGCCTCTCTTCTTCTCTGAGCCCTGTTGCTTGCCATGTTGCTTTTGTTCAGAAGCAGCCATTGCCTGACATGGTCATGCCTACTTTCTCCCAGGTTCAGATTCAGCAGCAGTGAGGGCATGCTTTGCTTAACAGCCCCAGTCTTAGTCCCAGTCAGCTATTTTGTTGGCAATGATTGGGTCCCATGACAACTCCTGAACCAATCACTCTGGCCAGGAGGATGAGCTGCCTGATTGGGTAGGTGCAGGCCACCAGACTATATGGAGCAGTGGCAGGCAGACTTCACACTGTTGAAGTTGCATAGTCTGAATATAAAAGAAGGTCCCGGTTCCTTTGCCAGAAGATGCCACGTAGGACTGAGAAGACTGGACAGGCGAGACCAGTCTCTACAGACAGTCACTTGGCTTCTGCTCTAATGAAGCAGCCAGTCAGCTGACTGACAGTGAACAAGCAATCATGCTATAAATTAATATTTCCATTGAGTCAAGTGCTGCACAGAATCCACATCCTGCTTCGGAAACCACTTTGCTAGGTGGTTCCACCCTTGTGATGGACAGTGCTACTATGGTGTCGATGTGCATTGCCCCTGGAGGTCCATGTGAAAAGGTCTGTTCTTGGGTGGTATGATTAGGTGGAAGAACCTTAAGAGTGAGCACTTTAGGTTATTGGGGTCATGACTTGAAAGGGATTATGGGTGGGGCCCTGCCTCTTCTTTTATTTGGCTTCTTGGCCATGAGTAGGGCAATGTTTCTCCCCCATGTTCTTTTTGCCATGATTACCAGCACCTCCACCAGAGGCCTAGAGGCAGTGGGTCTGCCTGACTATGGACTGGGAGCTCTAGGGCCATTAGGCAAATCAAACCTTTGCTCTTTCTGTGTTGATTATCTCAGTGCCTTTGTAGAGACAGAACACTAACCTATGCAGGTAGCTTTAGTGATTAGAACCTGGTGTGTCAGCTGGGAGCAGTCAGTTGTGGACATAGATATTCTCTTTTGTGCATAAATATACCTGGAGCCAAGAAGCCTGTCCCCTGAAACCATTGTCTCAGCAGTTAGCTGTGGTTCAATTTCAATTGGAGGTATGAAAAAAATGAAGGCATTTGAACCTATTCATCACAATCTCCATGGCTTTCGGATGCTTTGAGAAACTGTTGAGAATGAAGAGCTTAATAACTCCAGCCTCCTTAATGATATTGTCTGCAAAGTGTGGCAATAGAAAAGAAAGTCACAAAAATGAATGAGAAATAGCTAAGCCGTAATGGGGGAGTTGTCAGCCGGTGAGGCGAAGCCACAGCCAATGCTTTAAGAAATATGCATGTCAGATAAATTGAGACCCATAAAAAAGGAAGCGTGGCGGCTAGCCTTTCTGCGTGTCTTGCTTTCTCAGAATGGAGCACTGACAGAGAAATAAAAAAGAGCTTATTTGGTTACTCGGGTGGGTTCAGTTCCCAGCTAATGGTTCTAGAGGATGGAATGGAGGTGGAGGAGGAGACGGAACCCTGGGTCGGCTTTGAGGATGTGTTAATGTGTGGATTTATGGGTTTGTTGGAGCAAGGGGACTTCTGAGAATATAAAATGCCTTTCTTTTCCTGCGCAAGTATTTTGATAGTGAACATGACGCTCTTGGTGGTGTTCGAGAGCGTCCAGGTGGGATGTGGAGAAGTGGTGAAGGAAACGTCAGGATGTGCCCACTTCTACTCAGGATGCAGCAAACTGAGGGGAGCTAGACATCTCTGGTCTCCCCCTACCCTACCCCACTAACTTACTAGTGGCAAATGCCAGCCTTGGGACAGTGAAGTGCTGCTGGTGGGAGGGTTGACCTAGCCTGGGGTTGTTTTCTAGTTCAGCACACATTCCTCCTTCTACATTGCCATCCTACCTTCTTGCCAAATCGAATCCTGCAGCAGTCAGTAACTTTGGGCAAGGAGGCAGCTCTAAGAAAAGTCTAGTCTCCTGACATTGGCTCTGTCCTTTTCTGATAATGCCCAATAGGGGGCGCTGTAGGTGCGTACTGGGCTGCCTCGAGCCCCACACACTTGCAGGCAGATTCAGGTACACCATTCCTTCATTCCCCTCCGGGGTCCAGATGTGTATGCAGAGGCCTTTTGCCTCCATTTCCTTATTTCAGCTCCGTTCACTTCTGACTGTGAAGTTTGAAGCATGTAAAGGAGGACAAGGCCAGCAGGATGTGTGCCTCGCTAGCAGCACAGCAGTCCCTGTGGTGCAGCCTCCTTGAGTCCCTGGTGTGCTTTCACTTAATATGTACCCTTTATGTCCTCTATGCCTGTGGGATCTGTATCCATGAATTCAAGCAGTGGAGGGTGGGAAAATGTAGTTAGATCTACAGTGATGTCACCAACCTGTAGGGAACCTGTATAGCCGCTTTTGTTCATGTCCTCATTGTATAATATGTCTCTGTGTTAGGTATCAAGAGCAATCTAGAGATGGCATAAAGTACCAAAACAGGAGGATGTTCATAGGTTATGTGCAAATACTGCGCCATTTTATATAAAAGATGTGAGAATCTTTGGATTTTGGTCCTCTTGGGAATCCTGGAAATTACCTTTCTTAGATACACAGGGGCTACTGAACTTAATCTACCAGTCTCTGCTGACAAGTCTACCCACATTGCAAAGTCTTCCAATTTGGGCCCAATTTCTGTTTGCAGCTGTTCCCACCTCCCTCTGCATCACATCTTTGGGCATTGCTTCTTCAAGTGCTGTCTTGCACTAGGTCTGTGCCTGGAGCCTTAGCCCTGGCTCATCCAAAACAGCAGTCATCTGAGAGGCCTCTACAGGCTTCCTGGTTGAGCCCTCATAGGGTGAGGGCTGGTTACGCTTATGCTAATGCACACCTCATCCTCACATTCTTCCAGGGTCTCCTGCATGGGAGGCTCTGGGTTTGGGCTCTACCTAGGGAGAATAGACTGACAGTAAACACTCCTCCATCATGGCTCTGCCACTCAGCAGCGCTAAGACCTGGTAAGTAACCCAGGCTCTCTTAACCTTGTTTTCTATTCTGAAATATGAGGAGGATAAGGGTACCTCCCTCAATGGATTATCACAAGGCCTAAATGAACTGGTGCTGGCAGACTCATAACACATAGTTGTCATAATGCCTGTGTCTCATAAATGCCATGTGTGGGGTTGTAATTTCAACTAGTCAATCATATATTCAGTGTTGCTTATTGATAACCCACGTTTCTGGACATGAGGATACAGTTGAGGAAAACACAGATCATTACTCTCATAGATCTTCTGTTTGTGACATTATGGTGGTTTTAATATATACTATTGTGGAAACCATGTCTTTAGCACAAGTGATACGATGTAGCAGTATTACTGTGCACAATGTCTTCTGTTCAGTTATCAATATGTTTTAGAGATTTCTGGTCTGGCCCATGGAGGTGGCTCTTAGTAGAAGATTTTGTCTCTGGGGACCATTTGATAAGATCTGGACACATTTTTGGTGATCATAACTGGGAGGTGCTTCTGGCATTTGGTAGGAAGAAGCCAGAGAGGCTGGAAAACATCCTACAGTGTCCTACAGATTTCACAAAATTCCATCTAAAACATCAGTAGTCAGGTTGAGAAACCCTGGTCTATGTCTATGCTCACATCTCCAAATTGGTTTTTAAAAATATTTTTTATTGTTTTTATCTTATGCGTATGCGTGTATTGCCTGCATGTATGTAAGTGCACTCGTGTTGTGCAATGCCTGCAGAGGACAGAAGAGGCCATTGAATCCCCTGGAATTGGAGTTATGGACAGTTGTTAGTTGCCATGTGGGTACTGGGATTCAAACCCAGGTCTTCTGCAAGAACAGCCAGTGTTCTTAACTGCTGAGCATCTCTCCAGTCCCCAAATTGTTTTTTTGAGACAAGGTATCATATAGCCCAGACTGGCCTTAAACTTCTTGTCAATGACCTTGAACTTCTAATCCTCCTTCCTCTACTTTCCAAGTGCTAGAATTATAGGCGTATATCACCATGCCTGATTTATGCAGTGTTGGGGATCAAAATCAGGTTTTTGTGCATGCTAGGCAAGCACTCTACCATGTGGGCTAAATCCCCAGCCATCTTTCAGATTTTTGAATTGTTCCTAGAAGGATGAACATCAGATGGAACTTCTGATTTTCTAAATTGCTTGCTTGCTTATCTATTTATTTATTTATTATTTAATTATTTGTATATATGTATGTATGTATGTATGTATGTATGTGTGTGCGTGTATGTCTTCATGTGTATTTGGGTTCCCACAGGAGAAGACATTGGGCCCCCTGGAACTGGAGTTAGAGGTGGTTGTGAGCCACTGGGGGTCAAATTCCAGTCCTCTGCAAGAGCAGCAAGCACTCTTGATCACTGAGCCATCATGTCAGCCCCTAATTTGCATGTTTTGATAAATAATCCCATCTTACTCTGGACCCCTATATCCTGTTCATAACAACCTCACATCATTTTCTTACTAATGATAATTTGTATTAGAACAAAACATGAACACATGGAACCCTGAGAATATGTATGCATGTAAAAATATTTATTATTTTTATTTTTTATGTGTATGAGTGTTATGCCTGCATGTAAGTAAGTGCACCATGTGGTGCAATGCCCATGGAGGACAAAAGAGGCTGTCGGATTCCCTGGAACTGGAGTTACGGGAAGTTGTTAGCTGCCATGTGGGTGCTGGGATTCAAACCTGGGTCTTCTTGAAGAACAGTCAGTGTTCTTAACCGCCGAGCCATCTCTCCAGCCCCAATATGTATGCATTTTATGTTTTAGTTAAAAGTAGTAATTAGCAGGCAGTGAGATGGCTCAGTAGGTAAAAGCAGTAACAACAAAGCCTGATGACCTGAGTTCAGTCATTGAGCCTACATGATGGAAGGAGAGAATTGACTCCCTAGGATTCTACAATGGCCTCTACATGTGGATCATGGCACGTGCATGTGCATACACACATATGAATTTAAACAATAAATGTAAAAAAATTTAAAAAAAAGAAAAAAGAAAAGAAAAGAAAGGCACTGGCAATCTTTTGCATCAGAAAAAAAGTCAGTCTTGTCTCCTCTGGTCCGAATCTCTTTCAGTTCGACTCTTCAATACTTTGGCAAAAGTTCAATCGTCTTAAGCTTAAATTCTTGCCGCTCCCTTTGATGGGTCTTTCTAACTTCATTCCTCTTTCCGAGATGAAGTTGGGTAAAAGGAAACGGTCTTGAGAGGAAGCCAAGGAACATTCCTTCTGGGCCTTGTCCTCTGTGTTCACTACATCCATTGCAGATGGTCCATGGTAGAATGATGGTCTTATGTCCAGCATAGCCATGGCTCTTCCCTGCAGCGATCAGTCCCCAAACAACCTGGCCCTGCCTCCACTCTTTCTGGGCCTTCTGTGTTGCAGCAGCTCCCATCAACAACCTCTTGGCTGGTGCCATTTACCTTCAGGCTTAGCTCTGTCATCTTGCCTTTCTTGGTGGCCACTTAGGAAGATGGACTTTGGAAAAAACCCTAAGTGCTGATGGTTGAGGTCATGGACCACCCTTTCCTCTCTCAGCCTCACAACGGATTATTACTGGAACAAGCAAGGCTGTTCCTATTTATTTACTTACTCTTCTTTATCGTCATTCCTCAATTGCATGCTTTCCTCCCCACTAAGTAACTGTTCTGGTAAACTTAACACTGTCTGTTGACAGGGTTCTTGTGTATGCAGTCACCTTTTGGTATCTACAGGTGCTTGGCTCCAGAACTCCCACTGATATAAAAATCTAATTTCTTAAGTCCATTCTATAAATGACATAGTATTTGCATATAACCCATGTATATCCTCCTGTGTATGTTATCTCTAGAATACCTAAAATACCCAGAACAATGTATATGCCATGTAAACAGGTGTTAAGATATACTGTTTAGGGAATAGTGAGACGAAAACAGTCTGTACATGTTCAGTACCGAGTAGGTTTTCCCTGTTTTTTGTCTGCTGTTGGGGGAGATCTGTAGATAGAGAACCTGCAGATATGAGAGGGCTGACTGTGCAGTATCCATGTGTCACTCACAGGGTCGTTATTTGATCCTTTTCTTTTTGTTCATTTTATGACAATGCTGTTTGTGATTTGACCTTGATGCTTCGGTGGGGCTAACTGTCATGTGAACTTAATTTTCCTGAACTTTGCCAGGTGTTTCTAACACCACAGAGATTCCTCCTCTGTAGTAGGGTTCACAAGCAGCACAAGACCTTGTTCTAGAATTGCTAGACTATGTCCCCTCCCCACTGTGCCTAGACCTCCCCCCCGCTTCCTTTGTTTTATCTTTCTGAGTTTTAAAAATATTTTATTTATTATTTTTTATTTTATGTGTATGAGTGTATTGCCTACATGTATGTAAGTGCATCTGTGTCTTGCAATGCCCAAGGAGGTCAGAAGAGGGTGTCAATCTCCTGGAACTGGAGTTACGTATGATTGTTAGCTACCATGTGGGTGCTGGGAACTGAACCAGGTCCTCTGCAAGAGCAGTCCATAACTGCTGAGCCATCTCTCCAGCCCTGCTGCTGAGTTTGCACTCCATTCTGGCTGGCTGAAGGTGGCTCTGGACAGCCCCTCCAGGCTTTTTCTCTTTGCCCTGGCACACACCCAGGAAGAGCTCTTTCTTTCTCCTTCCTGTCTGGCAGAGACTCCTTATAGGACCTACCCAAGATCCAACCTCTTTACACCTGAGAAAATCTTATGTGCTTCTGGGCATATATGCACATAAAATGGGTGTTGCTAAAATTCCTTCTGGGAGGCTAAACAATGTCCAGCCCCCTCCTCCTTTGGTCCTTACAACAAACTGAGGTCCAGTTTCTCCAAACTGCAGTTTGGGAAACCAGGGAACTTATTGAGTTTACTTACAGAGCAGTGGGTAGGGGTTTACTTACAGGAGTGTATGTGCTGGAAAGTCTTCATCCAGGTACGGATCATGACTTCCCAGAAGTGTACAAAATGGTGAAAGCCCCTCTGCTTATATGCTTTTAGTCCCTCCCCCTTGAACAACTAGGGCCAACTGGTTGGTTGGGAGGTGTGGCTGACTCTTCTTACCCTTCCTTTCTTGTGGAGGGTCAAGAGTTAACAAGTTTATGATGAGCCTAGGCAAGCAGGTACAACCAAGCTTGGGAAGAAGGTGTTTGTTCATAGCTTACTAGTCAGAGGACAGTCCTATGCAGCAATTGGTGTATATATCAAGTAGTTTATAACAAATCTTAAGGAATAAATATGATGATAAAGTATAAAGAAATTTACCTTAAAGCAATTCTTTGGTGTACATGTAATTTTTCCATTTATTAAAGAGGAAAACAGGCTGGAGAGATGACTCTGTGGTTAAGAGCACTGGCTGCTCTAGCAGAGGACCTGGGTTCAATTCTTAACACTCATATGGCAGCTAACAACCATCTATAACTCCAGTTCCAGGGGATCCAGTGCCCTCTTCTGACCTCTGCAGGCATTGTACAACACAGGTGCACTTATGCACATGCAGGCAATACATTCATACACATAAAACAAAAATAATAAATTAAAAAATAAAGATGAAAGCAAACATGCATACTAATGAGATGGATGTGCTTGCTTGTCTACCACAACACAATCTAGAGATATACTAATTTATATGTACATGTTGGTAGGATAATATTAAAAGTCTTTGTGCTGGGTGTGGTGGCTCATACCTATAATCTCAGCAATTGGAAGGCTGAGGCAGGAGGATTGCCACAAGTTTGAGGCTAGACTAGGCTAAATAGTGAGTTCCAGTTGAAATTGAGGTCCTTTCTCAAAAAAGTCTTTTTCTCTATAGTTATACCATTGTTTCTTTTTAAAACATGTATATTTTTATTGAATTTTTTGTGCATTTTATATAATAAATCTTAATCCTATTTAGACCCCTTCCCCTATTTGCACTCCCCTATAGCCCTCCCTTGTTGGATTTCATGCATTCTGTCATATATATTAAGGCCTATCAAGTTAAACTCTTGTACCCGGATGTCCCTCAGTGCAAGTTCATCCTCTGGTGTCTAGTCAGCCTATCTAGAGTCACTCCCTTAATGAAGATCCATTCAGGCCAGGCGTGGTGGCACACACCTTTAATCCCAGCACCCGGGAGGCAGAGGCAGGCAGATCTCTGTGAGTTCGAGGCCAGCCTGGTCTACATAGTGAGTTAAGGCTAGCCGGGGCTACAAGGAGACCTGGTCTCAAAAAGACCAAAGAGGAGAAAAAAAAAAGAAGGTCCACTCTCCCTCACCCAGCAGTGATCAGTTGCCAGTAGTTTCTCAGCTAAGGTTGGGGCCTGCTGCCTGTTTTCCCAGTTAGAACAGAACATTTTGTACATAGAGTAAAAACACTGCAATTTGTGACATGTCGGCCAAGATGTTTCAGGTACCATTTGTCGGCACTGTGTGGCACGATGGCGGTGCCGAGTACATAGTATGCGTTCAAAATGAAGGTTTCAGTGACTTGTGTGATGCCAGACCGGTGAGTCCCACCTGAAACAACTCATACTCATTATGTGTTTGAATCTGAATTAATTGTTGGCCATTGTCCATTCAGAATCATTTCACTGCTGTTATTTTGTTTCTCAACCTCTACTTATACAGCCCCGTGGGGTCGCAACTCAGTTTAGGAAGGTTTGCGCTAGAACAGGTCTGTAAAACCCAGTCTTTCGGGACTGTATACATACATAAATATATAAATAAGGCATTTTCTTGATACAAGGGGAGTTTTCCTTCCCTCTCTCCCTCCATCTCTTCCTTCTTCCCTTTATTGAGACAAAGCCTCACTATATAATACTAACCTGGAACCTGGAAAAATGAAATGTATACCAAAGGTGTCTGCCTTCCTCTGCCTCCCAAGTGCTGGGATTAAAGGTACACACAGCCATGTCCAACCTTCTTTGTTTTATAAAGACAACATTTATCCTGTAAGCTAGGCTGGCTTGGCAATCACTATGTAGCCCAGGTTGGCCTCAAATTCATGACAATTCTCCTGTCTCAGCCTCCCAAATGCCAGAACAGGTGTGAGTCACCATGCCCAGCTTGTAAAGGGAGTTTCTAAAGTAAGGAGGTCATTTATTCACATCTTGGTCAATCTTGAATTGCAAGACTATTGACATGCTAACACTGGGAGTCTCAAATCTGATTACATACTGGAGTCCCGTGGAGTATTTTAAACAGTGCCGATGTTTGGCGGACCCCAAATAAATCAGACTGTCATGGAGTAAGAACTGGGTATCAGCCAACGCCAAGAGCAGGCTGGCAGAGGGACTCAGGCAGCCAGCACTAGGCTTTAAAACTCATTAGTGACCCTTTTGTTCTGAATGATAATCTACCAATTCCCGGACATTGGCTAGTTTGGAATGAATGCCATAAGGACAATGTGTGGGAAGATGCAGAGCAGCCTAAACTTTTTTTTTTTTTTTTGGTTTTTTGGAACAAGGGTTTCCCT
>NW_008352659.1:832673-891821 GCF_000622305.1 Nannospalax galili | reverse complement strand
GAGACCAGGCTGGCCTCGAATTCACAGAGATCTGCCTGTCTCTGCCTCCCAAGTGCTGGGATTAAAGGAGTGCGTCACCACGCCCAGCCTAAACATATTTTTAATATGCAGCATTGAACATGTATGAAGCACGCATGTGCATCTGTGAAGAGTAGAAAGGGCTTAAGAGAAGATTTGGAACTGGACGCGGTAGTAACCTGGGAAGCCCCAGGTGCTCTGCCAGCATGGCCCCCTCCCCACCAGGCGGGCTCCTTGTCCCAAATGCTTACTCATTCTTTCTCTTCCTTCATTTACTGCCTATATACTAATCTCCAAGCACTAAGGTATTTAGCTCCGTGAGCATCCCAACCTGATGTACATGGAGTCACGATGTGTGTGTTTTTCAGTTATGAGCCTCCTTCATGCTTCACCGAATTTCCCCCTCATTCCATATTTCTGCCTCTGTTATTTGGAGGTTGTATGCTCTCAGTATCTGTCTTGTAGTGGTTGATTTAGGTGATTTAACATGTGCATCTAACGAATTATAAAGTTAGTGCATATTTATCCTAGACAAGAACTTTTCAACTCTAATCACCCTGCTTCCTACTGCTAAGGTGTCTGATGTTATAACTGTTTTCAGCCCTCTACCTGTTACCATTACTTTGTAAGGTTATTGTGTGTGAGTGTTTAGTGACCTGCTGCTTGTGCTCTCTATTCCTTCTGGGTTCTCAGAGTCTCTGCCCAAGGTCCTTCCTCATAGAGTGCATCCTTTAGTAACTAACTCCCTGAAGCTTTTATTTATTTATTTTATTTTCTGAAGATGGCTTTATTCTGCCCTTTTCCTTAGAAGACACACTGAAAATATTATTCTAATTTCCTCTGGATTCTATTATTACGACTGAGAAGTTACCTTAACCATTCAGTTTTCATGGGTGCTCCGCCCTTCCTCCCTGGTTGAGTATCTTTGTGTAGCTTTACCCTGTGTGTCTTTGGTAATTCTAAACCACTCAGTTTTAAGTGCTGCCCTTTCCTCTCCCTTCTTTTCCCGTCTCCTTTCCTTCCCTCATCTTCCCTCCCACCCCTCTTCTCTTCTTGCCTTCCTTCAGTGGTTTGAGTATACAGTTTAGATATTCTGTTCAATCCTTCAAGTCTTTGAACCTCCTGAGAGTCCGACCTGACTTCCTTCATATTTGTAAGTGACAAATGAGCAGTTTCTCTTAGTCTTCAGTGCTTCTTCCCTTCTCATCCCCACTTCTCCAGTACACTTTGCTTACAATACCTTGCCACTTACAGACACCTTGCTGTGCGCACGAAGCTACATAGTTATCAAGACCCACTTGTTGTGCCCCTCCAGTTCCTCTATACGGCCTGCTCTGAATTTCCTTCTTCCTCTGTCTTTCTATTATGTTCTATCATCTATGAGATAACATGATGTAGAGCAAAGAACACTTACCTGGAGGTCTGAGGATCCAAGTTCCATCCACTTCCATCCAGAGCTGGGTGGGGGGAGCCTCCCCTAGGTGTTTCCATGGTTGGGAGGGGCACCCACATTGACATGGCCCTTTTCACTCCTGGGTACTCCTGCCATATCAACTTTGCTGTAATAAAATAATCGAGGCAATTACATTTATAAAGAGAAATGGCTAATTTAACCCATGGTTCTGGAGGATCCGAGAGCAACGTGCATACTTGGTGAGGGCTGCCCTCTGGCTGCATTACCCCATGGTGGGGATGATGATGTCTGAACAAAACTTTCATATCTGCAGTGGGGAGCATGGAGAGACAAAGAGACCGAGGTCTCACAATACCCTGTAAGATCATAGCTCCAGTGACTGAAGTCTCTTCTCCAAGATTCTACCCTTTAAAAGTTCACAGTACCATCTACTAGCACCACCCTGGGCACTAAGTCTTTAACATAGGGACCTTTGAGTCACTAAACATCCAAGCATAAAAGGTAGCCTTTTACTTTGTTTTCCAGTTTAAATCCTTTAAATATTTAATTCTGTACAACCAATTCTCTTGGGGGTTGGTTTCTTAGAAGATGCGCTTTGAGGCTGGGGAGATGGCTCAGTGGGTAGGAACACTTCTCTGTAACATGAATACCTAACTTAGAGTCTTCAGCACCCATGTAAAAGCCAAGCATGGCTGTGGGTGCTTGTAGTCTCAGCACTGAGGGACAGAGACAGGCAGATCTCCAGAGCTCACTGGCCAGCCAGCCTAGCCAAAATGGCAAGCTTCTGGCTCAGTGAGAGACCCTGTCTTAAGGTAATAAGGCAAAGAGTGATACTTGACATTCTGTTGTAGTCTGTGTACTCATGTACATGTAACATTTCTTACCCCCATGATGCTCTTTGCCTCTTGAAGATTGGCTTTATGCCAAATTACAATTTTGATCCTAGACAAGCATGGAAGAAGGGGACAGAATTTACAGATGTTTAATATTTGAATCACCTGGAAAGTCTTCCAAGAATATCCTTCCACCTTTACAGTATAGTCTGAGACCTTAC
This sequence comes from Nannospalax galili, assembly GCF_000622305.1. NCBI lineage: Eukaryota > Metazoa > Chordata > Mammalia > Rodentia > Spalacidae > Nannospalax > Nannospalax galili. The sequence continues at coordinate 889,335 of NW_008352659.1, read as the reverse complement.
CAGAGAGATAACCTTAGCAGCCTGGGTTTGAGGGGATGGAGTGTGTGTGAGGGGCACAGCGAATCCTGGAAGTACCCCAAATATTGCTGCTCCTAATTCATGGTGGTCTCTGGCATCGGCACATGTAAGGGCTACTTGATGTATCCAATGTGACTATATTGTGTTTATTATTTATTATGCTCTTAAACATGTTGCTAAGCACACCAGTGCATTAGTTCTCAAGCCTCCTTATGACAGATTTAAAAAAAAATTAAAACAACTTAATAGATGAAGACTCCAAACTGTGTTTCAGAATTGGGAATGTCTCTCATTGGTGTGGTGCTTGCCTAGAATGTGCAAAGCCCTGGGTTCCAGACCTAGCCCCACATAGAACTGGGTATGTAGCCTCTGCCTATAATAGTAGACACTTGGGAGGTAGAGGCAGGAGGGTCAGGAGTTAAGGTCATCCTCAGCTACATAGCCACTTTGAGGCCAGCCTGAGCTATATGAGACCCTCCCTCAAACAAACAGGCAAATCTGTGTTTCAGGGAGATTTAGGTGATGTTCCCACAGCCACCTCCGAAGCAAGTTCCTGAATTGAGATTTTAGTCTGTGTTCTCAATATTTGCCCAAGCATACTTCCTAACATCCTAAGCACTTTAGATCTGAAGATACGGTGTATGGTTTCTAAGGTGGTTCTGCTCTTTCATCTGGGAAGCAGAGGTAGGAGTGGTTGTGGGAGGCTGGGGGTGCTGAGAAGGACAAGCTGAGAGGAACGGATAGGTGAGAGGCCTGACACGTGTGAGGATGAAGGTGCTGGGTTGAGAAGAGCTGTCCCATGCGGTGCAGCTCAGAGATCTTGGTCAGGCTTATGGGGAGCCCCAGACTAGAATGCTCACCCGAAAGTGGGGAGTTTAGCACTGTGCAAGACTGGCAGTTCTGGGGCTGCTGTACTCAGTCATGGCTGGAGTGTCATGCTCTGTGGCGGATCTTGTAGGGCATGAACTTCTCCTTGTAAGTCTCTCCTGAAGGGAGGTCCAGGCTCAGGTTCCCATGGTAGTCAATTGAGCAATCCACAGCCCTCTCTGCTAATGTGCTGGAGGGATTGGGTAGGATGCTGTGAAAACTCAAAGTGGAAGGTCTAATGCAGCCTCCCGAGATAGAGATGCTGTTTTGATTGACTGAGTAGCTTCTGCATTAAGCAAGGACCCTGCTAAGGGGGCCAGTTAGGGAGTGCAGAGGACTGACATATAGCTGTTTTCTCCCTCAGTCAAGCTGCAGGCTTTTTTATCTTGGCTCAGAGAGGGAACTTTCTGTAATTCAGCCACTTTCTCTAACTTGTTCAGAGGCAGAACAAGTGGGCCAAGGAAGGAGGATAAGGCTTTAGCTCCAAGGAAGGTGACCCATAAACCTGAAGAGGAGTAAGGGCACAGGACGAGAAGGCTCTTCTTCCATGCCTAGACACTCCTGGAAGTCAGTGGAAGCTGTTCAAGAACTTTAGCTCTAGGGCAGAGACAGGACATGATCATTTTGGGGTTACTACTCTGTGGCAGATGTCACAAGGTCACACACACACACACACACACACACACACACACACACATTCTGGGCCATGGGCAAGGAAGTGTTATAATGGAGAAATAGGGATCATAGTTTAAGATTAAAGCTATGGGTTTAGCTTGGCTAGTAAAAGTTAATTACAAGAGGTAAGGCCTAGTTCCGTTTAAACAAGCTACTTACACAATAGGAAAGCAGATTAAATACATAGTGATAAATGATCTCAAAACATGAGACAAAATTCCTTCTGACAGAAGGCATTTCAGGAAAGTCATTATCACACTGCTCAACTTTGGAGTACGAAAAAGTTGAGTCCTATAGATAACTACTATTGAGGATGTAGAGAAAAATTAGTTGCACACTTGGTGGGAATGCAGATTACATGAATAACAGCATGGAAATTCCTTAAGATCTAAAAAAAGAGAACTATCATATAACCTATGGTATTAAGTCTACTTTGGGCTACATATCCAAAGGAAATGGAGTCGGTCTCTTGAAGACACATCTTCACTTCTGTGTTTTACTGTAATATTATTTACAATAGCCAAGGCACAGAATCAATCTGAATGCCCATTGATGGATGATTGGAGGAGAAAACATGGTGTGTTATTCAGCTATGAAAGAGTGAAATCCTGACATTTGTGATAACTGGGATGATCTTGAAAGACACATTATGCTAAGTGAAATAAGGCAGGCAGAGAAAGATGAATGCTGCATGGTGGTGTCCACACACGGAATCTAAAGAAGCAGAGCTCACAGAAGCTGAGGGTAGAGTGGTGGTTAGCTGGGGCTGGTACAGGTGGGGGACATGTTGGTCAAAGGACAAAAGAATCAATTAGATAGGAAGTATAATTAAAACAAATTATTTTATGCGCATGAGTGTATTACCTACATGCATGAAGTGCACCCAAGTCGTACAATAGCCATGGAAGTCAGAAGAAGGTGTTGGATCTCCTGGTACTGGAGTTACAGATGGTTGTCAGCTGCCATGTGGGTACTGGTATTTGAATACAGGTCCTCTGCAAGAGTAGCCACTGAGCCATCTCTCCAGCCCAGGAAGTATAATTTTAAGAGAGCTGTTGCACATTGTGGTGACTGGTTAAGAGTATTAGTCTGTACTTGAAAGTTGCTGAAAATAGATTTTAATTATTCTTACCACAAAATAAGCATGTGAGGTATTACATCTATAGCTTGAGTTACCCATCCCACAAAATATCCTGTTTTATACCAAAAGTTGTATACTTTTTGTCAATTGAAAAATAAAAATAACTAAGGGCAAAGGTGTAGCTCATAGAATAGCACCTACCAGTACACCTGCTAGCAAGCACAGAGGCCTGGGCTTGAACTTTACCGTCTAAGAATAAAAACAAACAAACAAAGAAAACCCTAGAAGAATTGAAATAAAGATATTGTTTAAAAGGAAAAAAATATTGAAAGCTGAGTCCTATTCAAATGTGGCTTCAAAGCCTCCTGCTGTGTGTCACCTTCTCTACTCTCTAACTCCCAGCCCAGGCTGAGCCTTGCTTCCCAGCATGGGTTTGGGGCCCTTCTTCCAGCTCCTGGCCCTGTTTCTGTGTTTCCTGGTTTACTGCCTGCTGTCATCCTTAGGGCCTAAGTGTGGTGGGGAGGGAGGCTGCTTAGGGGCAGTCCTGAGTCTTTGGATAGATCCTGGACATTCCTTTTGTGCCTATTTTGGCTGTTACTGCTTCTCTGTTAAAGAAGTCACCAAAAGCCAACCTGGGGTACATCTCCCGTATGGAACAATGTACATGATGTGTATTCTTCAGGTGTCCCATGGCTGGGAGGTGCTCCTTCTCCTGCTCTACCTCTGGAGCTGTCCACTTACTTTCCCTGTTGGGGAGGGTTAGCCAGCTCAATGGACATTTTATCTGAGTGGGAAGGAAGTAAACATTGGTCCTCAAGCACATTGGCTGTCTTTGAAAGGTGGGCATTTCATTATGTGGGTGCCTGTGTCCTCTGCCTCAGGCACAGGAACAAAAAGGATGTGTGCATCTTGTCAGAAAGGCAAGTGGGTGTGTGTGGAGGGGACGTGTTGTAATCTGCTCCTTCTTCAAAACAGTAGAAGATGACAGGACCCAACATTTCTATAACTATTACTAGGATGAAAAATCATCTCCAGCTCTTTATCTGACTTGAAAGCCATAATGTATCTGTGGAATAGATGGGTTATGATGACTTAAATGTCAGAGAACCATGGCGAAGTCAGGGCCTTGGCAGGCGATCCCATGGAATGGGGGTTGAGGAATAACTCTACTATTTTTAGCTCCTTCCCCTTTCCCCACCTCCCCTCTTTCCAGAGACTGACCTACTGAACACTTGATCTCTCTGAGTTATTGGGATGACAACAGCTTCATGAATGTATTTCTAAGGTGGCTGCCAATACCTAAATAATTCCAAGGCCAAGTGCATGAGTTGAAACTCTTTAGAAGGTTCTGTTTCTGATGGAAGTGAAACTTCACCCTAGGCCCCACTTTGAAACTTTGTGACCAGTATATACAAGCATTTGAAGGAAGCTTCTATGCCCTTGGGCTGCATGTACCCCGGCTTATCTATGAAGTAAACTGTAAACTTACTTAAAACATCAGGAGATATTTTCACACTTTTTTTGTTACTCCACTGTACATTATTGGTTGTTTTGTTCTTCAGTCCTTCAGTTCAAACCCAGGCCCTTGTGCTTGCTAGCACAAATATTGTATTGCAATGTCATAATCATTTTTCAAAATGAGAACTGAAAACAGTTTTCAGGTTCTCTATTGTACCAGGTAAATGTGGCACAGCCCTCTGCCATTCTAGCCTAGTCATTAACTCTGGGCTCTAAGGCTCTCCACAGAGCAGTGTCTACCGATTAGTATTTGTAATCAATAAATGCTATGATTCCAGTTCATTACTAATTCCTTGCTTACCTAATTAATCCAAATTAGTGTGGTTTACTTTGGAGAAAAGTATGCTTACCTCAGACATTTGTAGAAATGCTGTCCCCAGGTTCATGGCTGGTTGCTCTGGGCCAAGATGCCCGTTTTATGACAGGAGACAGAGGCTAATCAGCTCCCAAGGTCCTTCTCCCTTCCTACATTCCAGGAAACATGGTTGGTGTCCTAGTATGCTTCTCTGTTGCAGTGATAAAACACTGACCAAAACCAACCAACATAGGGAGCAAAGGATTGATTTCATTTTATAGGTGACAGTCCATCATGGAAGGAACTCAAACAAAAAACTGGAGGTAGGAACTGAAGCAGAGACCATGGAGAAATACTGCTTACTGGCTTGCTCAGCTAGCTTTCTTATACAGCGCAGGCCCACCTGCCTAGGGATGATACTGCTCACAGTGGTCTAGGCCCTCCAACATCAATTAGAAATCAAGAAAATGTCCCACAGACATGTCTGTTGACCAGTTTGATGGAGGAAATTCCTCAGTTGAGATTTCCTCTTCCCAGGTGACTCTAGTTTGTGTTAAGTTAACAAAGACCAGTCAGCACAGTTGGCCTGGGTACTGAGCCTAAGAGAGAGATGTGTTGGCTACAGAGAGGGAGGACATGCAGAACTTACCAAATTTGTTGTATTTTCTCCTTTTTCTTTTCTTTTTTTTTTTTTAAACCAGGGATTATTAGCCGAGAAAATGCGGAAGATCTCCTGGAGAATATGACAGAGGGAGCTTTTCTGGTCCGGGTCAGTGAGAAAATCTGGGGCTACACCCTATCCTATCGCCTGCAGCGAGGCTTCAAGCACTTCCTTGTGGATGCCTCTGGAGACTTCTACAGCTTTCTGGGAGTTGACCCTAATCGCCATGCCACACTCACGGATCTCATTGATTTCCACAAGGTATCCCTCTTTGGGGTGCTAGTCAGGCATGAAACCGGCAAAAATTTGGCCTGAAGGGAGGGTCTGAAGGAAGCCCGGGACTGCAGGATCTCAGATGTACAATACACTGGGGTAGAAGACCAGTGGCTGCCCAGGGCTGACACTGGGGTCCCTGTTCTCCTCTCTGCCTTATGTTCTGATCTGCATGTGTGCCTATAACTCTGTTCCCAAGCCTCTTTTTACCAGAGTACCCTGGCCTGGCCACCAGCCCTCTGTCTAAGCCCATCTCTTAGTCTCAGAAGAGCCCCTCTGGATGACTTCTTAGCCAGAACTCTGGCAGTTTTGAGAGCTAGCTGAAGTACACCAAGCAGTCCTGTGCTCAAAACAGCTTTTCTTCTGTCTCTAGCTTTGCCACTTGGAACATGTATGACCTTGACAGGTCACTTAGTCCCAGTGAGTCCCAGTGTCCTCTGCTTTTTTCTGCCATATAACAGAATACTACAGATTAGAAAAATTTAAATGAACAGAAACTTGTTTTTCATACTTTTAGAGACTGGGGAGTCCAAGACTAAGGGACTGTCACCTGAAGAGGGCTTCTTTTTTATTTTCTTTTAAGAAATATCCCATTAAGTATTTATTTATTTACCTGCTTATTTAATGCATAAGAATGTTTTGCCTGCATGTGTGTTAAGTTGTGCCTGTGTGTGCAGTGCCCGTGGAGGCCAGATGAGGGCGTCAGATCCCCTGAAACTGGAGTTACTGATGGTTGTTAGTCACTGTGTGGGTGCTGGGAACTGAACCCAGGTCCTCTGTGAGAGTAGACCGCACTCCTAACTGTTGAGCCATCTCTCCAGTTCCTGGGGAGGGTCTTCTTGCTGCATCGTCCCAGAGTAGACACTGGAAGAGCAGAGAAAGGAGAGAGGGACAGAGAACAAGAGAATGGGTGAGTATAAGAGGAGGCCAGACTTGGGGCCTGGGAGATGGTTCAGTGGCTCAAATACTTGCTGTGAAAGCATGAGGACCTGAGTTCAGACCCCCAACACCTACATAAAACCAGACATGGTAAAGAGTTATAGAGGAAGATATCTGAAGTTGACCTCTGGCCTTTACACTCTCCTACATGCACAGGTGTGTGTCTCAGTACACACAGAGGCATTCACACACAGTCACACTAGAGGGGCCACACTTGCTTTCTAATAAGCAACAGACTGATGAGATAATGACTTTGACCCACTCATGAAGGCAGAGCCCTTGTGGCTTGATCACCTCTTACAGATCTCATCCAATACAACCATTACAATTGCACTTATGTGTTGGACAAATGCTTTGGGGGGCATATTCAAATCATAGCACTAGACAAATGAATGCAAACAATGCTTATTTGAGATCTTGTGGACTTTGTACAAGACTGTATCTATAACTGCACTCCATGACTGTCCACTGAGTATGGAGCTCCTATGTCTAGAACTCTATTACTTGTCCCCTGCCATTGGCCCCTATCAGGAAGGATGCTGTCTTGCAAATCGTGTGTGTAGTGAGAAGCAGCTTTGTGTTAATGCAGCTATTGGAAGCTATCATAACCATGAGAAGAATTATACCTCAGTGACTAGAAAATCAGGTCCAATGGGATAGTGAGTTATGGTAGCTTCAGGTCCAATACCTACTTGAATTTTTATGTAGAAGGAATCACAGAATTGCTTGCACTGGGCTTTTGCTATACTAGAGATACTTGGATTTGTGTTGCCTTTTCTTCATCTATCCATGGAAGACCCCAGGGCTTGAGAGATAGTTCTCACCCAGCCTTATGAATAAAGCACATAGAAAAGTCACTTGTTCCTCTAGGAATGGTGGCAAACACCTGTAATCCCAGTGCTCTGGGGGTTGAGGCAGGAGGATCATCAGTTGAAGGGCAGCTTGGGGTAAAGAGTGAAAAACAAACAAACAAGCCCAACCAACTAACCAACCAACCACCACAACAAAAAACTATATTAAAAGCAAAGAGAGGAAAAAAGAGAGAGGAGAGAAAGTAGAAGAGAAAAATTACCCATTCACAGGTACCCAGGATTAGAATTCTGCTGGGCAACTAGACTGTCTAATACCGTGTGTGAATACTGGTAGCTTCTCGGGTCAAGTGCTGTTCTGGGTCTTGCATACATGCCCTCATTTAGTCTCCACAGCCACTCTGTTAAGGAAGCATATCAGCCCTGTTCACAGATCAGGAAACAAAGGTCAAAGAGGCCAAGATACTTGGCTAAGTTCTTATGGCTGATACCAGCTCAAACTAGGAGTTATGGCTCCAGTTGCCCTCCTCGCCAGCTTGTGCTTTCCCTATAAGCTGCAGTGTTTGTTTTCCTTGTTCAAAACAAGCTACTTAAGCAACCATGACTTCTTGTTTCCACCAGTGTTTCAAGCAGAGTTAGTGTTCAGCTTCCAGGACAGGTTCTGTGCAGGAAGGCCAGGCCAGATGTCTTTAAAACTTTTTGATGTCAAGTCTAAATTCTGGAAACCAACAATTTTGCTTCTAGCTCTACAGAAAGATATCATCTATGCCCACATGGAGATCTGGTGGCCAGCTTTGATAAAAGAATTGTTTTCTTTTGAGACAGGGTCTCCCTGCAGTCCGAGCTGGCCTGGTACTAGATCAGGCTGGCCTCGATCTCACAGAGATCCACCTGCTTCTGCCTCCCAAGTACTGGGATTAAAAGTGTGTGCCACCATGCCTAATTTGATAAACGAAAATTTTAATTACACAAATAATTCACCATTACGTTAAAATAAAATTTAATACAAGTGACAGCCTCATTCATTTCAACCCCCCAATTCCCTCCTTTACCTTAAATTGCCAGTGAACCATGTGCCTATCTGAGTATTTGCTGGGCAGTAACATTAAAATGTATGCACATAGGGAATGCATACTTTTGTTATTTTTCACAGCATATAGCTCAATGATTTAATTTTTCCACACATTTAATAAACCATAGAAAATATATGAAGGCATAATCTCTGGAATCAGAATGCCAAATTTAAATCCCAGTTTCGTTGTGCATGACTTTGGGCTCATGGTTTTGGCTCAGTTTCCTCCTCACTACTTGATTATAATGAGATGCCACTGTGTAAAGTGATGGAAAAATATGTCTGACATTTCAACATCATCAGTAGGTGCTGGCTGTTACCAGAATGTGGGTAGGAGGGGCTGGGAATGTAGGTCAATTGTCAGCATGACTGCCTAGCATTCACAAAGCCCAGGGTTTGATTCCCAGCACTGCATAAACTGGTGTAGTGGTGCAAGCCTATAATCCCAGCACTCAGGAGGTTGAGGCAGGAGGATGGGATATTCAAGGTCATCCTCAGCTATATATCCAGTCTGAGGTCAGCTTGGGATGTCTGAGAAAGACCCTGTCTCAAAAAAATGTGTCTAGATCTTTTAGTCTATGTACCAGTCCTTGTAAATGCTTGGGGATTCCCTAGTATGGATGTAGAGTGCAGTTTAATGATCCATTCCCCTCTTACACTCACCTCTGCAGCTTCCAATTTCATGACCATGAACAGTGTTTCTAAGACCTTGGTACTGTGTATATGTCACTATGTCACTATGGATACATAGGCAGCATTTTTCTGGGATAGATTCCTTGAACTGAATTTTCTGGAAATAAAGTATGCCCAGATTAATTAGAAAAGAGCTGCCAGATTGCTTTCCAAAGACGTGGTGCCAAGTCACGCTCTTGCCAAAACTATATGAGGCCGTTTCCCCACACTGTTGCCAACACCGGGGTTTACCAGCCCTTTAATTTTTCCTCCATCAAATGAGCAGACACCGGAGTGTGCTATTGTCTAGCTTGTACTTTTCTGATGACCACTGATGCTGAGGTCTTTTCATATACTTAATGGTCACTTGGATTTCTTTACCTGTGAATCATTTTTTCTTATTCATTGTCCACTGTTCTATTTTTGGGTTTTTCTTTCTCAGTGTTCCAATTTCTTCAGCTACTGAATTGCTCTTTAGTTATGTCAATTATGTGTTTCAGTTCTTTGGCTGAATTTTTTCTTTTTAATTTAAACGGCCATGCCTTTCCATTTACAGCTTCATTTTTTTTCTTATAATAGCCTGCTCTTGTTTCATGGATGACTACTCCTGTTGAGAAAGTTAATGTACACTTTCTTAAATGCTCCTTCTCTTTGCTGTATAAGCTTGGCATTTTCTTAGAAACCTGTTCAATGCTTGCATTTGGCATCTTTCTGTTATAGCTGAGGTGGTCCTAAATACTTGTAAACTTTGAATTATGAGGCGATCTTCCAACTTTCAATTTATCCATGAGCAGACAATTTCTGTTTCTTAAATCCAGCCTCTTACTGCTGTGCAGTTGGAACTGACACAGAGCTTTCTCTGTGTGTGGTGGGGCATGGAAGTGCCTGAACCTTGGGTTTCCTAAGCCTCCCCAGGAACTGAGGCAAACACCGGTTTGGAGCTGTGTCCTCAATTTGTTACCAGCGTACACATGCCACACAAACTCTTCTCAGACAATCTAATCCTGTGTGTCTTTTGCTTTTCAAAATTCCACATTTTTCTTGTTGATGGTCTTCCTTCTTAGTTTATAATACTCCAAAGATTTATTTCTTCTTAAAAGAAGAATTTCCCTATTATTTCTAGAAATTTGAGGGGGAGGCAGATGTGGTCTTAGTTTTCTGTCTCAAGCCAGTTCTACACCCTCTTTCCCTTGTGGATGTTAATAACCCTTTCTTGATCATGAGTGAAATTTCCATTTTCCCCTTTTAGGAGGAAATCATCACTGTTTCTGGGGGAGAATTGCTGCAGGAACCCTGCGGACAGAGGGACAGCCCGCCAGACTATCATCTGTTGTTTGAATGATCTTCTTCCCTCCTTATTAACTGGACTCCTTTGAGCATCCCTTCTTGAAACAATCTTAAGAGCATTCCAACTCAGAGCCTTCTGACCTTTTGGAAGATCCATCATTCTTCAGAGGAGCAATTCGATAGTGTGTCATGAGAAGATGGCATATAACTACATTTATGGTACTGTTCCTATTCCAAGGCGTAAGACAGAAATAACGAACAACTGATACAGTTCTTTCATGGAGATATCGCAGTAGAGGAGGCCTGTTTGTCATGGCTACTCCAAGTTGAGCTCCTAGAGTACATGGATCATGTTTTAATAACCCATACAATACCAGTGCCGAACCCATATTTAACATGGTAGACATTTAATACATGTTTATTGAACGAATGCACATCTGAAATTCCATCACCAGAGTGTAATGGTTTCTAAGTTATTTTCTGCACCTCTTTATGAAGTCGTAGAGATGACAGAAGCAGGTATGTAAGCAACATACGTGGAAGGCGGAGAAGTTACATCTTTCCTGATGTTCATTGATCTCATCTTGGGAATTACCTAAGGTTTCTGACCTTGGCTTTCAGAGCAGGTGATACACTCTGTGCAGTTGTCTTTGCTTAACCTCTTCCACCTCCCTTCTCTAACTTTGACTCAAATCTTGGCCCTAGTTTTGCAATTTTAAGATAATGATTTTATGTAAATGTGCCCAACACCTAGGATGGATTATAAATTCAAGGAAGGTTTTTAGATATCTGATAATGTCTTTGCTGTCTAGGATGCTGTCTGTAGGTAGGCTATTCAAAGGCTTAGCTCTCTTCTCAATGGTCTTTCGTTTTTGATTTTTCTGTCCTCTTAATCTGAACATGAGAGTAATCTCCTAATAACTCAATAATTCTCAGGAAAGGTGTCTAATTTAGCATAATCATGTTGCTCCTTTATGGCCACAGAGCAAGAGGTAACAGGTTATGACAGAAAGACTGAAGGTTCTGGACTCTAGAAGGATTGGGTGGAAATCTTGACCCACACTCTGAAAGTTATTGACATCATAATTCTTACAGCATTGTTTTAGGTACATATAAAAGGATGAATAGACTCTGGGACATGAGGGAACTGGTTTACCTTCCTTGAGAATATGTCAAGCATCTCTTATTCTCACTTTACCTCTTGGCTTATCTGTTTTTCAGATCTTTGGCAGTTGGCCCATCCCTGACCCCCGAGTACTTTCACTGCAACCAGTTTTGTGTGAGTCCATTTTCCTTTGTTCACTGTGCTCTTCAGCCTCAAGTGTGTGTAAGCCAATGGTGCCTTGCCACACATGGTTCTTTGTGGCCTCTAACCCCCATCACTGTTCAGGCATAACAGAAAAAGCTGGAAAGCCAGTGTCCATTTAGTGAACACTGGGTCAGTGAGAGGCTAAGGCTAGTGGGTTTCTTCTTCCTTCTGGGTGGACAGTTCTAAAAATCAGCTCTTCATATGACCTCTTAGAGGACAGTTCTGCAAGATCAAGCAGCTAATCATGATGAAACCCAGAAGTGGCCAGATCCATCCAAGACCCTTGTCCTCACTCACTCTCTGCTCTGTTCTCTCTGAGCTGTCCTTTGGGATGATACTCCCCAACAACCAGCTGCTCTCTTTAGAAATCTTGGCCATAGGCTCTGCCTTTGGGAACTCCAGGTAAACATCCACCATATAAATGCTTAGTTTTATTTTTATGTCTTCATACAGGGTCTTACCATGTAGTTCAGGATGGCCTGGGACTCATTATATAGTTCAGGTCTGGGTCCTGAATTCTTGATCTTTCTGCCTCTACCTCTTGAGTACTGGGATGACCGATATGTACCACTATAAGTGACTTCAATGTGTAAAAATACCAGTTTTACATCTCAGCTCCACAGCATCCCTCCAGTCTGTCTGTCTCACTGGATGGATGAAGTGGCATGGTGGAGGGACCCTGCTTTCTGAACTCTATACTACTTTAAAACCACAGCCAAGTGCTATCCCAATTACCTTATTTCTACGAGGACTCAGAAGACTCACTTTTGCTTTGATTTTGCTGTGTACCAGTTCTGTGAAGGTGTTCAAGTCATTGAAATGCACTAAACTCTTTGTAATTGAGAAGAGATTTTTCTGTGTGGTTGTCATTAAGTTTCTGGCAGATCAATTAAATGATGAACATAGAAACTCTGTCCAAATAAAAGGTTCTGCTAACCACAATCATGGAGGCAGCAGGAACTTCCTGCTCAGCAGTCTTGGGTCAGGGGACACTAGGAAATGTTTTTTCACCTGGTGGAAGAAAGGTCCAGAAGCAGCTTTGAAAGGAGACCAAGATCAGCTGAGAAGCTGACTTACTGGGCTGTGGTTCCTGTCGCCTCCTAATTAGCATGTGAGAGACAACAGTTGAGCTTTCTGTCCCTAACACATCCGTTTTATTTTATTTGGGGCCTGCACTTTTTGTATTGTCTCATATATTTTAGACTTTACCTGGTTTTAAAATAAATTCCTTGCAAGTTGTCCTGCAAATGAAATTACTGTCTGGAAAACTGCAATTTCATCTTGAGAGTTTTATTATGCTAATAAATGTCAGAATTCTCAAATAAAGGAATTGCCTCTATTTTCTTTTCTTTCTTTATTTCTTTTTTTTTTTTTTTTTTTTTTTGTTTTTTTTTTTTTTTTTTTTTTTTTTTTTTTTTTTTTTTTTTTTGCCTAAGCTGAGCCCTACAAATATAATGAAAATAAGTCAGCTCCAAGACTCAGCAGAAGGAAAATTTACAATTCATAACTAGAAGAGAAGTTGTAAAAAACAATATGCAAATTAGTGGAAGATAAATTTCAGGGAATTAAAGGGCAACTTGGGGTACAGATTCAAGGAGATCTCTGTATAGCAGATATTCTTAGGGAATATTTTAGGGTTCATGGGCTAAATAAAAGGGGCAAGGGAGAGAGTGGGCATGTAAAAGTATATGTGGATGTGATGAGCTGGGGTCTGGGGGAATCCGGCTTCCTCTGTCTCCTTGAACCCCTCCTTTCCTCATGATTCACTTGTAATCTCTAGTGAGTTCCTTATTTTCTGAACCATTTTGGTAAACATTGCTTGTGTCAGAGGACAACTGAAAAATCACATAAGATTTGGTAATGATGACGACAGCTCCTGTTTGCAGCCCTGTGTGTACCTGTGTGGATTCTCACAATGCTGCCTGAGGGAGTGCTCAGCTGCATTCTGTACATGGAAACACTGAAGCAAGAGAGGTTCAGAGCTTTCCCTCTGTGAAGGTGCAGCATGGAGACAGATCTTAGCATAGTCTGCAGGTCTCTGTAGACTTACATCAGTGCTTCTCAAAGTGACACATGTGAACGGCACCCCAGTGAATCTTCCTCATGTATTTCTTATGGGTGTTGTGTGTGTTGCTGGGCTGTGGGCTGCATTTTGAAAAATCAGCTTTTTAAAATAGGAGTTGGAGGCTAGGGGTGCAGCTCAGTTTATGTTTGTTTTATATGCATGAAACCCTAGGTTCAATCACTAGCATTATATAAATCAGTCATGATGGTACATATCTATAATCCCAGAAGTTCAAGGCCAGTCTTGGCTATATAGTGAGTCTAAGGCCAGCCTGGGATACCTGATACCTGGTCTCCAAAAATAAAAAAAAATAAAGCAAGAGTTAGAAAATTAGAGCTGCAGGCCAGACTTGGCCTCTTGCCTGCTTTTCTACACACTGAGAGATGAAAATGGTTTTTGTATTTTTAAATAGTTGGAAAGAATTAAAATAAAGAGTAATATTTTATGGTCTGTGAAAATCGCATTAAATTCAAATTTCAGTGTTCATCTGTAAAGTTTTACTGGAATATAGCCACATTCATCTGTTTACATATTATCTTTGATTGCATATAAACTTCAGGGATAAAATATTTTCTATCTGGTCTTAAAAAGTTTGCTGACCCCTGGTTAAATTAATAAAATTAATAATTTTATTAATTAAAATTATGGTGCCTGTATTAGGAATTATTCTCTTCCTTTTCTCTGCTTCATTGAAATCTACTCTTAGCGTTCAAGTCAGCTTTTTTTAATTACTGTGACAAAATAGTTGAGAGAATCAACTTAAGAGGCAGAAGGACTCATTTTGGCTTATGGTTTCCGACCATGGTCACTTAGAGCTGCTCTGGGTCTGGGGTGGCACAGTATAGCTGGGAGGATGTGGCAGAAGAAGCCTGTAACCCATCCAGGAAGCATAGACGGATAAGAAGTGTCCAGGATCCCAGTGTCCCCTTCAAGGGCGTGCCTGCAATCACCTAACTTCTTTCCAGTAGGCTCCATCTTTTAAATGTTCTACTACCTCCCACTAGTGGCCCAGGCTGAGGACCAAGTCTTCAACCTGTGGGCCTTTGGGGGACACTTCTAAACCCGTTGCACTTAAGGAAGATTTAAACACCACAGTGTATACTTCACAGAAACCCAAGTAAATATGTTGGATTTTGTAATAATGTCCCCATTTTAGTTCTGAATTGTATCTCATTTGCAGTATTCAATAAGGAAATTTCACTTAAGAGACATACACCCATTTGTGGATACCTCCTTCCCTCTCCTTCGCCCAAAGATAGGAGGAGGCAGGAGACTGTAGAAGGAAGAGTGATTTCTTGGGGACCAGATATCAATCTGAATTTAAATGGCAGGAAAAGTATGTGAAGAGGTCTTTAGGAGGAGGAAACACTTAGCCCAGTCTTCCCAGGACTTGGTCTGCTCTTCTTAGAGCTTTCTCTGCTCCTTTAATCAATGCTGTGTGTGACTCACCCCTGCAGTGTCCACACGTTGGCATGCCTCTGGGTAGCTTTCCTTTCATTGCCACTTCTTCAGAGGTTTTAGATTTGGTTTATTCTGATTGGCTGCAATTGCTTTTCATCCTTTCTTTTTCTCTGGGAAATTTGATAAAGGGGAGAACCTGACGCCTCCTCCCTGGCCAGTGCATTGTTTTCCACCTCTTATTTCTGCTGGCATCTGCACAGGACTGTAAGAGTTCTTTGGGATAAATAAGCCTCTTGATCCATCTTTAGTTTCTAAGCACTTATGGAAAGTAAAGAATATTTATTTAAATTTTTTTCAAATATTTTATTTATTGTTAGTTTTTGAAAAATATTTTATTTTTATTATTTTTATTTTATGTATATGAGTGTATTGCTTGCATGTATGTGAGTGCACCCATGTTGTGCAGTGCCCCAAAGGTCAGAAGAGGGCTTCGGATTCCCCTGGAAATGAAGTTAAGGACAGTTCATAGCTGCCATGTGGGTGCTGGGAATCGAACCTGGGTCCTCTGCAAGAGCAGTCAGTGCTCTTAACTGCTGAGCCATCTCTCCAGTGCCAAAAGTAAAGAACATCTATTCTGGGAAAAACAGAACTATCAAACTATTTCACAGAAATAAAAATAATAATATTCAGATATATAACTAAAATCGTTAAACAATCTGTGACTGGCAGCCCAAAGTCTGACTACAGAGCACAGTATTTTGGGAACAAATCAGATCCCTGCCTGGGTATGCCTAACAAAATATTGCTTTTCATTAACAATTTAGCAATTTGTTTAAGAGGCAAGGGGTCCCCAAATGAGCTGGCTATCAGAAAACAAATTGATGGCTGCATTAAACATTTTCTTAACTTCAAAGCACAGAAACAACTCTGCTAAAGCAGACATGCAAAATTATCTTAGCAACAACTTAACTTTTATTGCATAGTACATACCAGGGGATGAATAATGTGCATTAACAGCATTTACCTGACACATATATAAGAACAATAAAACCCAGACTGGGAGCTAGAGCTTACCTCATCATTAAAGAGAAAGCTCAGTATTCATGATGGAGATTTATATCCTCCACTAGGCAATTCTATTATTAGTTTAAGGGAGGCACCATCTCTCCCAACAAATTTAGAAGCCCCCAAACTCGAATTTCCACCAATTGTACTCACAAGTACAATGACACTCAAAGAGGAGAGAAAGTTAGAGATGCGGTTGAGATTCTGACAAGCTTTTTCTCTTGTCTCATTTTCTTCAGGAGGAATCATCCATTTGCCTTGTTGAGGAAGTAGTTTTCCTTCTTCCACAGACACCTGAGAGTGGCTAGGGAAAAGCGATCCAGGGGCAGCTGGCATTGGCATTTGTCAGGTCCTCGTAGGAAAGAGCAGGGAGCTTCAGAAAAAAAAAAAAAAAGGATGTGGGGAGTCTTATGAGCTGAGCCAGTAATAAAGGCTGTAATCCTGGCTGTTTAGGAGGCTGAGTCAGGAGGTCTTTGTTCAAGGTCAGCCTTGAACACAGAGAAATCAAGTCCAACCTGGTTACCTTAGCAAGACCTTGTCTCAAACTGAAAAACAGAAAAGTTGCTGGGGCTATAGTTCAGTAGTACAGTGCTTGCTTCGCGTGTGTGAGGGCCTCGGCTCAATCTCCAGTACCACAGCAGAAAAAGAAAGGGCCATTTAAAGAAGGCTTATTTACAAAGGTAGGGTTCAGGGAGCCACAGGGGAAAGTGGAGTCCCTGGCTCTTATTAGTAGCGTCTCAGTCTTAACTGAGCCAGGATGACAAGATGGGAACAGTTTTGTGGAAGCAGAGATGTATATATAAGCTGACCACTTTGGAAGGAAGGGGTGATGTCCAGGGATGGAGCCAGCCCAAGACAAGCTTGCAGGAAGACAACCAGGGCAAGAAACACGCTAGCTGACTCACTGCTTCCCACTTCTAATCTCTCCTGGTTCCTTACTGGCTGAACCAACTTAAAACCAGAGAGTTTGGATCTCTTGGCATAATCTACAGAGGCCAGTCTTCCAAGGTAGAAGATGATAATGGATACGTGTGGCAGGTCTAAGTTAGTCCTATGGCATTTCTAGAAAGGAAAAATCTCATACACCACGCTGAATACTTTTCCTTCAGTCACCAAAGTACATGCAGATTTCTCTACACCACCTGACACCAGCAGGCATCTTACAACTTAGCTCAATCCTGATATCATCTATCTGGATTTAGAGTCAGATTCCACTGGTTGAGGATTCAGTCCCACTGGGCCCCCCCACCCTTCCCTGCATTTCAAATGCCAGTCACCAGTCCCAGGCTGAGACCTGTGCTTCTGACTGACTGACCGGCTGTAAATCCACACTCCCACAACCCCTACTCAGGTTTGATTAGTTTGCTAGGACGACTGACAAAATTCAGAAACACATTCACCCACTCATTATGAAAACTGTAGGTGAACAGCCCCAAGGAAGAGGTTTGTTGTAGATCAAGGCCACCAAGCCCCGACATCTCCTGCAGTCATCTCGACTTGTTCAGCAACCCAGAAGTCCTAAGCCTGTCCTTTTGGGCTTTTATGGAGATTACATTGTGTGTATGTGTGATTGATCATATCATTAATAGTCACCTCAACCCTCACCACTCCTTCCAATTCTAATCGTGTGCTTTCTTTTCTTGACAGTCATCCTCTTGAAGTCTGTAAGAGTCACCTCATTGGAATAAAAGATGTTTTTCTCACCCTAGAACTTATAAAGGTCTGGGTCAAGGACCCACATCAGAGAGCAAACATTAAAACAAAAGATTTTCCTACCATCTCTATCTACAAGGGTTTAGGAGCCAAAAGCAGAGACCAAACATAAACTTTTCATTTGTAACCTAAGGTTCCTTTGTCAACCACTAGTCCCGCGTCCTTCCCACGCTCTTAAGAAGGAGTCAAGCAGGTGGAAGCCCATCGCCTCTCCCACCCAATCAGTTGCATGAAGGGGAGGAACTACCACCATATTGAGCATGAGGGAACAGAAAGCTGGGGGAGGGTGGGGTGAGACAGCACACAAGGACCCCTTGCGCTGAGACAAGGCACTTGGACCACAGGGTGAGACGGTGGCTGTGGGGCGAGGTGGCCCTTGAAAAGCTGATGGAGACCGCAGGGCTGGGCGAGCTGATGGCCGGCCTTTGAGAACTCATGCCTTGGTAAGTCACCCTTTCCTGGATGTGATAAACTATGCAAAACCTGAAATAGAAGGTATTCTGTCAGTTTGTCAGCCCTTGGACCTCAGAAGCCTCAGGTGCATGGGTCTCCCAAGAAGGGGGAGGAGAAAATATGGCAAAATATCATTGTATCACAATACCTTAAGTCCTTCAGCTATCCAGAGGTAGTGCTTCTCTTCCATCTACAACCCTTTCTGGATCCCACTCCATGTGTCTCCCATGTGCTCCTCTTTCTTTGAATTGAGAGGTCATATTTCAGCACCCAAAGACAGGCTTTCAAACTTCACTGTGTTTTAGTGTCCTTACCATGAGGTATACCTCAATTTTTCTCTCTGTACCAAGAAACAAACAACGTGGCAGCAATTAGTGAGGCCCGGGATGGTAGTTTTTTTGTCCATCTTTTATACTCCAATATTCTTTTGACCAATTTCCCAGGATCCAAATTGGTTTCATTTTTAGCAATGAACTCATTCTTGTTCTGGCTTTGACCATTGGAACAGTTTCTAATAAAAGGCTGACTTCCAAACTTTTCCACTCTCCCATGGCCTAGCATCTTCCTTTTTCGGAGTCTCCCATACCGTGTAATGACAGGAAATGCAATATCCATCAGAAAAGTTTGAGTCAGTGCACTGTGAAGTCCTGCTTCTTGGCTTCTTTTGAGGTTCTTTATCTGAATATGTGCTTCAGGGTTTGGAGCTGACAGTCTGGGCTTCGCTGCTGGACAAACACATAGATTTTGGGTCCCTGCTTCCACTACCAGACAGTTCTATCCAGTTTCTCCATGTAGTTGTTTTATGGTTTTTGTAGAATTAGGGCATGGTTGTTCAATATGGCAGCTGCCATATTATTATTATTTTTTTTTACTCATCTAAGCATGAGATAAAATCACTGGGTGGTTTCTGTCAATTAGAAGGGAGTGGTACAATTTAACAGTAGTTGAGGCTCCAGGATGAGTTTGATATGGCTGCGTGTCTTGTCTAATGGAAGGATGGAAAACAATCTAGAAAGGTAAAAGATCTTCAGCTATCTGCTTGTGTCTGTCTAATCAATAACTTGAGAATTACCTACCTGCCAGGCACAAACAGGAAGGTTTGACATAGTCCAATTGTGCTGACATTAGACTAGAATAACCAAGAGATTTGGGTTATAAGCAACAATAATGTTTTTACTGTAAAGATGCTGATGTCAGTGACTGGGCATACTGTGACAATGAATTTTCTTTGTCAACTTGATTGAATTTAGAATCACCATGGAAACATATTTGTTTTGGTTTACCTTTCTGTTGCTGTGAGAAAACACTCTTGACCAAAGCTTGAGGAGAAAAAGGTTTCTTTGGCTTACATGTCTGATCACAGCTCACCCTTGAGGGAAGTCAGGACAGGAACTCAAGTCAGGAAGCCAGAGGCAGGAGCTAAAGAACAGACCGAGGAGGGTGCTGCTTGCTGGCTTCCTCCCATTGACCTGTGCTCAGTGTGCTTTCTTATATAGGACCACTTGCCCAGGGGTGGCACTATCCATCCACAATGGGCTAGGCCCACCAACATAAATTTACAGTTAATAAAATGCCTCACAGGTGTGGCCATGGGACAGTATAATGGAGGAAATGCATCAGTTGAGGCTCTCACTTCCCTGGTGTGTCAAGTGGACAGCTGAAGCTATCCCCTATAGCACTTCTGAATGTGTCTGTAAGAGTGTTTGAGGAAATTTAACTGAGGAGAGGATACCCACCCTGAATGAGTGGCTCTAGGATATGACTGGGACCACGGGATGAATAAAAAGGTAAAAATGGAGACAGCGAGCTGAGCACGTGTTCACTTCTCCCTGCTTCTTGACTCAGATGCAATGTGACCAGCTGCCTCACACCTGCCATCATGCCTTCCCCCCATGATGGACTGTACCCTCAAACTGTGAGCCAAGGCAAACCTTTTTAAAAGTTGCTTCTGTTAGGTATTTTGATACAGCAATGAGAACAGTAGCTAATACATATACTTTAAAAGCAGAACTGAGGTTCTCTGCTTTTAGAGTTAAGAACCCCCTGGCATGGGGTATAGGATAGGGTAGACACGTTTCCGTGGAGAAGATGGTATTTAATCTTTATCAGGAAGCAGTACAAGACATGCAACTTTAATTTTCTATACTGAACTTATGACACATTTTCACTCTGTTAAGAATAAAACATAGGGCATTTAGGAATAAAGTCAATTTATAATCTTCCTTTCTTTTCAGGGTACATTTAGGGGGTTCATGATATACCCTGCTGTGTGATGAGGCTGGCTGGATGCCTGCGTCTCAGGAGATGCTCTGTCCTATTCAACATCCTCCGATCTTTAAAGGGTCATTGTCCTGTTTCCCTGATGGACCCTCACAGAGGATCCCCCTGTGTCTAAGCTAAGGATTCATATGATACCAGCTGTGAGCCCTGACTCAGCTTCAAAGCATCTCTGTTTTGTTTCTCTCACAGCCACCCAGGAAGTATGTGGTCTGCTTTCTGTATTCTCTCTGTCTAGGTGTAGTGGATTGTGACACTGCTTTGAGTCCATCCTCTTGGACATCTTCTTTTCAGTTCTGTTTATCTGAGCCCAGTGTTGTAGGCTGTGGGAAGTTTTGCTGGCCACTCTCAAATCCCAACCATGTCAGGTGCACCACGCTTGCCTTTAGGTTCTACCTATATGGCTTCAGGATGGGCCATTTTCAGGGGCTGCTCATCAGCCATAATTATGTTATTCTCTCCAATTCTTTTTCTCTTCCCAATTTGGAGGGGTTCTATCTAGTTCAAAGGCTGAACTGGGTTGGTCTAATCTGTGGTCTTCCAAATCATTCATTAAACTTGGACTGCAGCTTTTGGACTTATATCCAAACTGTGCATTGATAATTATGGGGCTGGCTGATGAGTACTTAGGGATTCATTATTCAATTATTTCCACTGGGAGATATATTTAAAATGTTCTATGATACAAACATGGTGGAGGAATCTTTCCAAAAGGCAAATAACTGACATATAGATTCTCTGGTTCCTTTATGATAACACCACCAAAAGGTGATTCGTGTCTAAATTTATGAAATAGCAAGGGTCTCAGGTACAAAAAAAATCATGTGCCTGTGTAGGTATCTCTGTGTGTGTGTGTGTGTGTGTGTGTGTGTGTGTGTGAATGTCTGTATCTGTGTCTCTCTGTATGTATGTGTTGATGTGTGTATGCTTGTGTGTATGTCTGTATGTGTCTCTGTGTGTCTCTCTATATGTGTATCTGTGTCTATTTATGTGTGTGTGTCCATGTGTGTATGTATGTGTGTATCTCTGTGTGTGCTTATGTATGTGTTTCTATGTGTATGTCTGTGTGGCTCTCTATATGTGTGCCTTGTGTGTATGTGTGTGTGTGTGTGTGTGTGTGTGTGTGTGTGCTTGAGACTCTCAGGGTTTCAAATCCCCCTGCTTTGTTTCTTCACTCTAACATGTGGAAGGAATTGTCCCCCATTTTGCTTTTTCTCAAAAGCACAGAATTAAAAATCACCTGGCTGCCTGGATGAATCTTTCAGGGTTCTCCTGGGAAAGCTCATCTGTCAGGGGCTTACAAGCCTGTTCAGTCCTGCTTGCTAGCTGGTGAAGAGAACTGAGCTGCCATGGCCAATTGCCCGTGTCCTTTGGGTATTTTATGTGACTTCTGAAAGCCGCCCACATTAGCTGTGGCTTCTAGTCTCTTCCTCAGGGGATGGAAAGCTGCATTCAGGCTGTGTCACAGAACTCCACAACAATGTCCCCTCTCTGGAGACAGGGTCCACTGAGCAGGGACTCCAGCAGATCTTTTCTAATGACAGGAGTTTCTGGCCTTGGGAACCACATGAATTTTTTCCTTTTGATGGAGACCCATGGCCAGGACTTGTAAGACAATACACTGTAAATGTGGATCAACACCCTGGCCTCTGCCTGTGTGCTCTCTGGGTCTGCATGTTCACTGTTGCTTCATTTTATATCCTAGAAACCTTATACCCTGGCTGGTCAGGGTCTGTTCACTCCTCTGCTAGGCCATTGCTCCTACGACCTTGCTCCTGCCCTGTGCTGGGTGCTGGGAACCAGGGACAAGTGGCCTCAGGCAGCACTGGCTGATCTGCAGGGGCCACCTGGAGCTATGATGTCAGAGCTCTGCTCCACCCACAGGAACCCCATTTATCAGTGCTGCTACCTGCCTCTGGTTCTCTATTGCTCCCACCTGCTGTTCTTTCTCTAAGGACTGCTCTGGGATATCTGGAGTTCTTTCCACCCTCCATCTCCAGTCCTGGTGCCATTATCAAGGCCTGCTAAATAGGATATGTGGAAGCCCAGTTTAGGACAGTTCTGAGGTATAGTATTGGCTGGAGCTGACCTCTAGAGTGGCCTTGGAGTTGGATGTGTCAGCTAGAAGCCACTCTGCTTCTCTCTTGCTTGGGATCTCTTCCCGGCTGGCTTCTTCCTCTTCTGTTCCTTTTCTTTCTTGCTCACAGATCTACTCTGGGAGAACTTTGTAAATCACTTGCACATGCTTCTGCCTCTCCATGTCGACTTTTGGGAAGTCTGTGAAAAGTCAGTCATAGAAACCTGGTCAGAACAGCACAAAATCAGATGAGTAAATTTAGGGGTGCTGGGTTACAGTTCTAGGGCAGCATTGTTTGCTTGTGTGAATATGTGGCTTGCAGAGGAGGTACATCAGGGGTCTAGTGCTACCACGATGCTTGGGTGGCATTGGTGGCAGGGCAGGGGTAGAGCAGCCCCCAGGAGGACGGCATTTGTAGTATACACATTGATGGCCTTGTGTGGCTACTGGTGGTGGCAGAGTGGTCCCTGGGCAGTACTGTGCTGAAATCTTGGTTATGATTCTGTTTTCCATGGTTATTGTCTGTGATGGTTAATTTTTCCAACTTGATGGGTTTAGAATCAACACAGAAACAAACCTCTGGATATACCTGTGAGGGGTTTCTAGATTAGGCTCACTGAGGTGGAAAGATCCACCTTAAATGTGGTGGTACTACCCTGTGGGCTGGGGTCCCAGACTGAATATAAAAGAGAACGTGAGCTGGGCACTGGCTCCCACTGCTATGTACAGGACTGTGGATACAACGTGATCAGTTGCCAGAAGCTCCCACTGCTATACCTTCCCTTACCTGATAACTATACCTCCAAACTGAGAACCACAAGAAACGTTTCCTCTCTTAAATATTTTTGTCAGGTATTTTGTTGCAGTAACCAGACAAGTAACTAATATACCTGTTCGTCTGTTCAGCTGTGTCACGTGCCTTCCTTGTGGTCTTGAGTCTCATGTCTTCATATGTTGCAACCTGAACTTGGGTTCCTGGGTCAGAAGTTTGGGGAAGTTTGAAGGAGAAAGGAAAGGAGGGGAATGTGACCAGATATAGAGGCACGTGAAAAAGACACCTGGATCTGTGAAGCTGTAGGAATTCTGGATTGCTAAAGATGATGTCAGGAACAAGCTGGAGAGGGCTAGATACCAGGACAGAGGGAGACAGAACTGAGGTGTGTCAGTCACTCTGCCTCAAGATGCAGCCCAGATGGCGAGATGGGCCTTCTACCCTTAGTGAACTAATAAATTCTTTGATGGTGAAATGAATTACTGTCTGCTTGATTTATAAATGGACATTTTAATGCCCACTGGTTTTAATGTCCTGGATTCATAGGTCCATAGCTAACAGTAGAGTCTCTCTTAAAAATTTAAAATATTTATTTCTTTCTTATTTTATGAGTATGTTTCATATTCATGCATGTAAGTGCATCATGTACATGCAATACCCATGGAGGCCAGAAGAGGCCATTGGATCCCCTGGAACTGGAATTGGCTGCCATGTGGGTGCTGGAAACTGAATCTGGGTCCTCTGCAAGAGATGCCAGTGCTCGTAGCCACTGAACCATTACTGCAGTCTTAGTTTCTCTTAAATTTTAAGCTCTCTCATTTAAAAGGAAGCAAGGCAAAGAGGGATGATTATTTTCAAAGCACTATATAGTCTATGCTGACATTGGATGTATTGTAATCATTATGCCATTTTACAGATGAGGAAGCTGAGGCTGCAACCCTTGGGAGGCCTGCTGGGGCCTCAGTTACAGAGAGCTGGTCCTGGTGTGTGAACATGGACTCTCTAGCAGCACCAGGTTTCTCCTGAGCTTGCAGGATATTTTATCTGCAGGTCACGTTGTGGTGTCTGCCCAGAGCACATGTGAAATACAGCTCACCTCCAGTGTGGCCATGAGACATCAGTCTTAGTTCTTTTGTATCTTTTCAGTTTGGATGGGAGAGAAGACACACATTCATCAGGGTTGACCGAGAACACGATTAAGTGGACTGACTGTAAGCTCCGGTTTGGAGATGTAGGTGGGTCTAACCTTGGCAGCAAGGGGCTAATAAATGAAACTGTGACATCCCTAAGTCTGAAGTGCTGTGATTTGCATCTCTGTGTAAATCAGAGCCCTTTCCCTATACTATCCATAGACAGCAAACTGTTGAGGACATGAACTCATTGGGAGGAAATCCACATGATGATAAGAGCCACCTGTTTACTATGCAACAGACATCATACAAGTGCTTACATGCTATCTGTACATTCTACACAAGAGCACAAAAGTGCATGTTGTTATTCCCCTCTTAAATATGCAGAGTTTAAGATTCAAGGTGGTTAAGTCCTTTAGATGAGATCATATAGATAGCAAATGGAAGTATGGAAACCCAGATAATTTGGTCTGATGCCCAAATCTGTGCACGTCCACCTATAACTTTTTATTTAAAATGTGGCCCTTGATCATCAGCAGCACCTGGGAGCTTGTGAGACATGCAGGATCCCAGCATGTCCAGCCT
Source organism: Nannospalax galili (assembly GCF_000622305.1). Taxonomy (NCBI): domain Eukaryota; kingdom Metazoa; phylum Chordata; class Mammalia; order Rodentia; family Spalacidae; genus Nannospalax; species Nannospalax galili. The sequence continues at coordinate 864,321 of NW_008352659.1, read as the reverse complement.
ATGGTCACCTGCATTTTTACACGGTCTCCATGTGATACTTAGACACATAGAATTTTAGAGCTTCGGTCCGAGTCATATTACCTAAATTTCATTCTTTCAAGGTCTCGATCGAATCCTGATTATCATTGAGTATGACCAGGACAAACTCTCAGGGAACAGTTCTTGCCTTCTGTAATATGGAGAATCATCCCATTTTAGCCCCATTTCCTAGATATGCATCTCAGACCCCAGAGGACCCACCCAATTTGCAAAAAGGAGCCTGTGGGACCTGTGATATCCCATTTGACCACCAGGAGACACTCAAAGCATCATTTGCTGCATCTTCCAGGGAGACTTCGTCACAGAAAAAAAAAAAAAAAGCAAGAAGCTAGAACTTTGACCATGTGGGTGTTGGGGGTGGAGGGTGCAGTGCATGAATTAAGAACATCACCAAGGACAGCGCTTGGCTCTGTAGCACCCTGGCGCTGAGGTAGGGGTTTTTGTTAATGTGTGCACTTCGGAGTAAGCTGTACAAATAATGCCAGGAAAAGACCATGCACTTCTGTCTGTGGACTGCAAACTTGTATCCAGAGGCAGGGGCACAAGGACAGGAATCAGGGGGCTCAGCTTCTAATTCTGACTTTACCACTAAGTCCCTGTGGGACATTGGGCCTTGGTTCCTGTTCTTGGCTTTAGATTCCTCCGGATCTGAGGAATCAAGTGCATAAGATCATCTCAAAGTTCTTTTCATGTTGCAACATCCTTTGAAGTCATAATTAAAAGAATCTTTTGGTTAAATCAAACTGTAGAAATAATTATCATTCCTGAACCCACCTGTTTTATAACTTTCACTTTTTTTCTGAACTATTTTTATGTAGAAAAGTGAATATGAGGGCCATAGAGATGGTTCAGTCAGTAAAGCATTTGTCACAGAAGTGTGATGACTTGAGTTTGATGCCCAGCATCCATATAAAAACGTCCAGCAAAGAGGTGAATACCTATAATTCCAGCACTGGGGAGGTGGTGACATGTGTATTCTTGGCACTGGCTGACCATTCAGTGTAGTGGAATCCACAAACTCCAGGTCAGTGAGAGACCTTGCCTCAAAAATAAGGTGGAAAGCAATTGAGGAAGATGCCCAGTAGTAACCTACACACACGTATGTGCACACTTATGTGCACACACATGCACACACAGAGATATAAAAGAGTGAATATCTAAAATAGAAAAAGAAACCACAAATGCCCCAGTCATCCCCAAATCCAAAAATTATGGTCACACAGATAATATTTTTACCAAATAACTGCCCAACACACCTCCTATCTTCCTACAGTTTTCTTTCGAGTTTCATATGCCTTGATCATCTCTCCATATAATTGCCATTGTATAATATATTTTTTCAGACAAAGGATTACGTAGATCAGCTAGCTTTTCTGCTTACAGAGTTGGTAGACATTTATGTATGTTTCATTACTGACAGTTGGAATTTATAAACCATGCAACTTCAGATAGAGACTTACTGTTACTAGTATCCTGCAAGACTGCTTTTTAAACATGAAATTTGAACGTTCATTTCACCCAGTTCCCCTCAACAAAGAAAACAGCTATAGTGCATTTGTAACTTTATGTACTGTATTATTGAGTGTATTCTTGAAAGAACTTCTAGTTTGACTAAATGTCAGTGGGAATTCTGGCTTCTGCCATTAATTGTATGTTTTATGTTTGAAAGCTTTTCCCAGGTGAACGCCTGGCTTCATATATTTCAAACCATCCGTTATTTCCCTTCCTCATTCACTTCGGGGACAGGTGCACTGGGGCATGCTCCTAGGGACACAGACCTGGTGGCACTACATCTTCACAACACCATGTCAAATGAGCCAGTATTGCTGGACCCTTCCAGCATTTTTTTTCTCCCAAGCTGTGTCTGAAATCAGAGCAGAGGTCCTGTCCGTGTTGCTGAAGGATTCTCACCTGCAGGGGGCAGTGCAGGCTGATGGTTAAGGCCATGCAAGGCTCATGAATCCCCCAGATTTCAGGAGAGGGATGGTGGACAACTGGAAAGCTGCTTCCACCGCTTACATTTTCCCTCACTTTTCCTAAGCTGGCTCACACCAACCATCAATGTCACTTCCCTCCTGACTAGGGTGTCCTTTATTTTTCTCATCACTACTTTCCACAACATAACCCGGAAATCTGGAAGATTTCCAAAGTGGACTTGGAATGGAAACATGTAAAGCTACATTTCCCTCTTGCTTCTAAGCACAAATTGAGACTTTGGTGTCAGAAAACAGAAGTGAAGGTTTTGTTCTCTTGCTGGTGCTGGTGATTTTCTGCCCTCCCCTCCCCCATTTGAAAACAATTGTATGTAGTGAGTCAAATGAAGAATTAAGTCAACTGAGACTATGTAATTTTGAGGAGTTTATTTGAGCAAACAATTCATGGATCAAAACCAGAAGTGGTTCAGGAACTCCATAGAGGAAACCCAAGGGGGACACTTTACAGGGCGAGTGGGAATGTGGAGCAAAAGAAATATCTGATTGGTTACAGCTCCAGAACTCCCCTATTCATCTAGCCCACTGGAAAATCCCTAGTTAGATAATTAGAAGCTAGTTGACTGCTTCTGATTGATTGAGCATAAGTTCTGTTTCTCTTTAATAGGGATTTACAAGATGTAGTTGAAAAGCTTTGCTTGTGTTTGCAAATCAAGCAGTGAAAGTCACTTGTGAGAGAGTGTTAGTCATCTTTCCATCACTGTAACAAATATCTGAGATAATGAAAGTGTAAAGGTTATAGGGGCTGGGTTTTGGAGGTTCCTGTCCATGACTGGGGAGATAATTCTACTCTCTTAGGCTTGCTACGTGGTGCTAGGGAGGGGAAAGCATGCCCCAGCCAGAGTACATGACAGAGCAAAGTCACTGTCCCCTAGGCTGGGAAAGGAAAGGGAAGAGAAGCGACTGACCCCACAGTGCCTTTCCAGGACCCACCAGAATGATCTGAAGGTCCCCTTCCAGTCCCCACAGCACAAAAGGTCTACCATTTGCCAACACTGTCACCTCAGGGACCCAGGATTTAACAGTGTGCCTTTGGGGGACATTCTAAACACAAATTCTAGCACACTAACTGGCTAACTGGTTTTGCCTGGTTAGAGAATTTTTGGGCTTGGTATCCATTTTAATTTACTTTACAACACTATAGGACAAATGACTCAACTTCTTCAGAAAGGAAATGACATGAAAGTACACATTTGTTCCTGCATGCACGTGTGTGTGTGTGTGTGTGTGTGTGTGTGCATGCGCAGGTATCTTGGGGCAGTAACTTCAGATTAAAAGAAACACAAGACAGGATTGCCAAGGACAGCGTGTAGATATTCTTTGATAGACTAAGAATTCAGCGTATGTACTTCAAGCCTTTTCCCCATCTCTGGTTAAATTATCTTCAGTTTTTTCAGTGCTGGGATCAAATCCAGGGCCTTGTACATGCTAGGCAAGTCCTAAAGCTCTATAACCCCAGTCACTTTATAGATTATAATTTGAACGGACTATTATTTGTGACACACATAGAGGCTGTTAAACACTCTGGGAGTTAGTTGATACAACGAATATTTGTCAATATCCTTGGATGTGATCTGGTGATAGTTTGGATTAAGGTTCAGTAATATCTGTTACTCTAAAATACACCCACCCCCCAGCTATGGGTAGGACATCTCTCTGGAGAGGAGATGACAGGTATCTCAGACAAGGGGGAGACCATTTGATATGTTTCTCTTTCCCTCTTTCCTCTTTTTTCACAGTCATTCCTTCGTGCCCCCTTTTTTGGCCCATGGGCTTTATTTAAGCCCTCTCTTAGGAAGCTCTCTGTTGCTCCTTCCCACTCTCTGAATTTCATTTTCTGTTGAGCCAGGCTGGACTCCAACTTTACTAATCTTACTGACTGTCACTCCCTGAACACCCATTAGATGCCTACTGAATTTACAGACTATTATGCTCACAGGTCAGGTCTTGGTCCCAGGCTCAACTCTCCAGATTGACAAATGTTTTTGTGGAAAAGCTAAGTTGGTCTGATGTCTGTTGCATTCTTTGCATCCTACATACTCAGAAAAAGTTTGCAAATTGAAAAGCACACTGGACAAAAGAAAACTTATTCTGAAACTCTATTTGCATAGAGATGGGTGTGGTCCCAGCAGAGCCTGTATCACTGAAGGAAACTGGAGGCAGAGGGAGTATCAGGCAGGGACACTCAGAGGATAATGAGCAGTGAGGCTTATTGTGTCATGTCCCATAGCTTCTGAGATGCTCCCTCAGCAGTGGAGTGGAACTCCTGACAGTAAAGTGCCAAACAGAAAGGGAAGGGAGGAGGGAGGGAAAGGAAAGGAAGAGGAATCATAGGGAAGGGAGGGGAAGAGGAAGGGACAGGGGAAGGAGAAGAAAAAGGAAGGGGAATGGAAGTCCTCGGCCTTCACCACACATTAGAATCACCTGAGGGGTGGGGTGGGGCAAGACCAAATCCAATTCAGTTCCCGCTGAACACTAATTAAAACACCTTCTTTGGCAAGTGCATGCTGAGGCATCTTCTCTTTCAGAATTCATCCAGATGGTAAGAACCACAGCCAAAGCAGGGATGCACTGGACTGTGGTACTCTTTGCCCATCTCCAGAGTTGGAATTCCATGGAGCCATTTACAAAGCTGCCACCTGTTCCCTGTTCACTGTGCCAACAGAAAGAACAAGCTTACAGGATTTTATTTCTGTAAAATACAGTCAAAGGAAGGGTCTTCAAGCTATATGCTCCGAGAGAAAAACTAGAGTCTGGGCCTCTCTGCCTGGGGGAAATTCAGAGGCATGGATAGAAGGCTCTCAGCAGAAGAAAAGGGCTGGACAATCAAATAGCTTGGGAAGGGAAGAGATGTAGAAGAGGTGGTAACTCAGGATGGGTAGGAATGGAAGCAGGAAGGGAGGGGAAAAGGGAGGGAGCCCCAGCTTGTAAAGCTATCCTTGGGATTATAATGGAAGGAAGCCTGAGAGGACTGGATGCCCAAGGTCCCCACCTGCCACCTCCTCCTCCTTGGGGCAATGTCCCTCTCCTTGGCAGCACTGATAGAGCTCTGTGAACTGTACCTGCTCTCACCCAATGGATAGGTCCTGGTGGGGAGTGGCTAGGGGTGAGAGGGCAGCTATAGGCGACTGAGGGGTCCTACATGAGAGAGAATACTAGCCAGAGTGAGGGTCTACTTTAAGCTCCTCCATCCAAGATCTTTCTCCAGGACTCATATGACTGTTTGCTACCCTATGTGACCACAAGGTGGGAAAACAGGCATTTCTTACATGGTACTTGTGGTACTTAAAATGACACGTTTCTTCATTTTTCCTTCTGACAGCCATCCTGCTCTGAGGCTCAGTTTCTGAGGAAACCATGTCTGTTTCTGGTCTTTCGTGAATAAGAGTTCTGAGGCTTGTGTGCTCCACGATTTGCTGTGGCTGCCTCCTCTCTCCTTGGCTCTGCCTGCTAACAATGTCCCTGCCTGCTTAGGAAGGCACTGAAGTACCTGTTACAGCAGCCATTTCCTCTGCTTACAGCCTGGGGTTTTTCTTTGGGTGTTTGTTTCCATCCACGACCTTGTAATCCTTGCGGTGCTGGGTTGGAGAGGGGTTGTGGTACCTCCTAGGAGCTGAAATCCAAACCCTCCCTTTTCTGAAACTGACTGGAGGAACTATACAAGACTTTCTTTCATTCTTAGAGCTGAAGCTTGCAACCTCCTCACTTTTTGCTATTCCGTTCCCATTGAATTCACCTGGGGAACGTTGAGAACTACAGCGACTGGCTCTTACCATTGGATTCTCATTTAATTGGTCTGGGTACAGTTTGGGCACCAGGACTTAAAAGTTCCAGGTGATTCTAATCTGTAGCCAATGCTGAATGCTGCTGCCAACCCAATTCTTCTTTGTTAGGTACAGAGACGTTTCACCGCCCAGCTACCTGTAGAGAACAAGTAGTTAGCACCAAGACAGGATGCCAAGCTTCCAACCTGCCAAGATCCAGGGTCTTTAAAACCCTGTGCAGAATGAAAACAGTAGCTAAGTGTAGCCCTCAGGGACAGCAGGGGCCACTTGCCTAGGCCTTTGAAAATAAAACTATACTCACTTAGCAACAAAGGAAGCCCAAGTCTTCAGGGCCAAATGCTCTGGGGTATCTTTTTATGGAACAAATCTTGGCAATTTCTAAATGAAATTATGGCAGATTTTGGAAAAACCATCCTGCTATGCTGGTTTACTTGTCTGTAACTGCCTTGCATGCCAGTCCCACAAGGGTAGATGTTTCCTCTGGGTTTCCTGCTGAAATTCTTATTTATAGGACAGAGCATAGGATACAACCAATTGTTGTTGGAAGAACATATATCTAAATGGGTTGGTGTGTGGCTGGCTGGATGGGTGGGTAGGTGGATTAGTAAGGGGATGCATGTATGGGTGGGTAGACAGGTGGGTAGTTATATGAATGGGTGGATGGTGGATGTGGGAACATGGTGGATGGGTAGATAGATGCACAGGTGGGTGGATGGATAGGTATGGAGGATGGGTAGGTGAGTAGATAGGCAGCTGGGTAGAAGGGTGGATGGGCAGGTGGGTAGATGATAGATGGGTAGGTGGAGGGAAAGGCAGGTAGATGGATGGGTGGGTGGGTAGATGGTGTATGGGTAGGTGGGCAGATAAGTAGATAGATGTTGAATCAGAATCACGGCCACCTGAACTGTTCTGGAAAACCAGCCTTACTGGTTCCTTTCAAAAGCCATCATTGGTAAGGGACATCCAAAAGCAGAGAAACCCATAAATTCAATTTTTGAAAAGACTAGAATCTCAGAGCACAGGAAAGTTTTATTTTACCTATTCACGTGGTTACAACTTAAGATTTTATGAGTAGCTGCCGCATCAGCCTCTCTATCTTGTGAGATGAAGACACCATAGCTAAAGACCCAGAAAGTACATTCTTAAGAAAGCCATCAGCCTCAAAGAGTGACCTTTTAGACACAATGATTTATAAGAGAAGAAATAAATGCTGCAATGAAAAGAATAAGATTTCCTTTCATTCCTTTTCAGCTGTCTTTATTCCTAGAGGGATTACCTTTGAGCTGTCTTTTAACTCCCCATTGTACAGGTCTTGCTTCTGCAAACTGCACAGAAGAGTCCTCCAGGAGAGAGAGACTTCTGAGTGGGGGTGGGGTGGGGTGGGAAGCCTTGAGGTGACAACAGTCAACTGTCCTGACTTGGCTTCATTCTTGCCACTTCTAATCAGCAGGTAGGGCCTGCCCGCTTTGTCTCCATCTTCCTTGGGAGTGAGCAGAGGCTATTCATGTCCTTGAAACGCTGCCTCCTTCTGCCAGGGCTGGTGGGGCCACACTTGTCTGCAGGGACGTTATCTTGGGATGTGCAGGTTCTCTTTCTTGTCCTATGGAAGAGAAACTTTTATAACCTAGTGTGGGGAGAGTTTTAGGACAGAGGGGTAAAGAGTTCAGAAAGAACTCAGGGTAGCAGTCTGTTCCATAACCCTGAGCTGCTCTAACCTCTAAGCCCTGACTCCTGACCCTTACCAGGGCAGACACCAAGCCTAGTGAACCCTGCTCTTAGACTTTATCATGGATTGTAAGCCTATCTGTGCTTCTTGTTATTGCAACACATACCTGAGATAATTCACTGTATAAAGAGAAAAAGTTTACTTTAGCTCACAGTTTGGAGGTTCTGATCCACAGTTGGCTGGCTTCATTGCTTTCAAACCTTTGGTGTTGCACAGGTGACAGACAGCACATCATGGTGGGGAGTGGCCTGCTCAACAAAGTCATACATCTCATAGTTGGAATACAAAAGAGGATGAGGAAGAGATGGGGGTCCCTAAATCTTCTTGAGCATGTCCCCAGTGACCTAAACTTCCCAGGAGGCCCACCTCTTAAAAGTTCTACCATCTACCATTAGTGCCAAACTTGGAACTTAGCTTTTCAGGAATGGGCCCCTTGGGGGATATTGAAGATCCAAACTGAAGTACCGCCCTCTGGAGGAATTAATGCCCCTCCTGTTTGAGGCAGTGAGCAAGAGCTGATGGGTGAGCTGTGTATAGCCTCCCACCTGCCCAAAGGGGTAGAAGGCATAACCATAAAGGACCTGGTAATTCCACAGAGTGTCTTGTTTGAAGAGGTAAACTTTCCTTATTGGGACTCTGCTCCTATCAGGCGCATCTTTCCAAAGACTAGAGATAATATCCTGGAAGCTAAAGGCAAAGCTAGACTTCTCGTGGGACAAAGTTAAATTCTTTACTACACAACATCTGATTGGAGATACCAAGTAAACATCTGACTATGTGAGTCTGGGGCTCAATGGAAATGTCCAAGATGGAGCTAAAGTGGCCTGGAGTCCTAGATTGGGGAGTTGTAGCAAAATCCAGGGGTATGTAGGGAAGGTTCCAGGGTCTAGGAAAAAGCCAGTCTGAGCAGGTATTCAGGGGTCCCAGGTCAGCCCTGAGGACCCTGAGTGGCATAAGCCAGTGTGGCTGGAGCAAGTAGACACTTCTGGAGAGTCTTTGAGGCACATGTCATCATGCTATATACCAGAATGGCAGAAATTGTCAGAATGTTAAATATGAGCCTAAATAGAAGAATAAGTCCTAGTATTTAATAGAGTGCATAGTATCCATTAGGACTTATGTTTGCATTGTTCTTAGAACATTAGGAGTTATGTTCTCCTTTAAAGTCTTCATTTTATCAAATTACCAACATTAGCGAGCACTTAATATGAATTAAGGTTGGTGCTCATAAGACTGCATGGGACCTGTTTTTTCTTTTTATTAAATTCTCCATATTATAGAAGGGATATTGAGTCTTTTTTGTATCTGTGTATGCATATGCATGTATAGTGTGTATGCATGTGTGTAGGTGTGTTTGCATGTGAGAGGGTGCAGATGTATGTGAAGGAACATGTGCATATGTGTTGTATGCATGTGTGTGGATGTTAGAGGTTGATTTTGGGCATCTTCCTGGTTGATTTCCACTTTATTTTACCTAGGCAATGTCTCACTTGAACCCTAGCTCACCGATTTAGTTAGTCTAGTGAACCAGCTTTCCCTGGGGATCCTTTCTCTCTGCCTCCTGAGTGCTGTGATTATAGATGGGCTGTCATGCTCACCTGGCACTGATGTAGGTTTTGGGGATCCAAACTCCACTCCTTTTGCTTGTGCAGTTTCCTGTTGAGCCATTTTCCTCACCCTGGGCATTGAGTCTCAAGAGGGACTGGACCAGCAATGGACTGGGCTAACCTAGATTCACTCCACATTTACCCAACTCCAGTGTTGAGGTTCAGCTCTAGGTAACACTTCCCTTGTGGGGATTGGGCACTGAGAAAGGAGTAAGGGGTCCCTAGCAGAGACAAAGCTACCATTTCAAGGCAGAGACAAAGCAGCAGAGAGCAGATGGAGCACCAGCATGGGGGGCTACTGAAAAGAGGATTTCATTTGAAACAGGGATGCCCTTCCAATACCTAGGGCTATCTGAGCTGGGCACAGGAAGCATGACTCTCAGTGTTGTAGATGTGTAACAGGGTTGGTCTGTCATGGCCTGCGAGGTGTAGACCATGTCCTTTTTCCAACTCACTCTGATGTTCTTTGTGTGTGACAGGCTACTACTGGGGGTAGAGCTCTTTTTCCTTTGGGCTTTCTGGGCCATTAGGTATAATTAAAATATCACAGTCTCTCTTCCCACTTCTATCCTTCAAGGTTTTCTTTCAGCATCTTGTGTCTTCAGTATCCTCAAATGCAAATTAGAAAACCAATGGTGTGTGCCATGTGGCTGTGGTCATTTAGGGTTCTGCTGAGCTCAGTTTTGCACCAGACATGGGGATAGGCACAGCCCAATAACACAGTGAGACAGGTATCCTTATTCCTTCTTAGAGGCAGAGAAACTTCAAAAGTGCAAAGTGGTAAAGTCAGGATTCCTTCAATGTGGTCCTATATGTTGTTTATGTAACTCCTCTGTATGACTGTGACCAGACCCCAATGCCACAGTTTTTTATAAACTGTCTAGGTTCATGTGCAAGTTGTCTTGTTAACCTTACGGATTAATCAAGAGATTGCTGTATTTGTGTAAAACATTGCAGACAAATGAGTTTTTTGTTGATTTTTTGGTGAAGATCCAACAACAAAAATATTAGCTGAAGAATAACATGGTTCTCTAAACAGCAGCGGGCAAGAGAGGTGGGCATCCCACCCATGTCTATAGCTGCCAGTGTCTATGATGAACCCGACACAGTCAGGGCTTATCCTGGGAGGCACAGATTCTGTATGGGGTATGAGCATTCATATATAAATAACATGCTAATTAATTAGTTTTGGCTAATTTGTACTTTGGGACCAAATCACTATTAGGTTTGTGAAGTGTGTCTTCCATAATCCTATATGATGCTCTGCCTGGAGGTTTCTGAGGCAGATGCTGATCTGTTCCTGTTTTGCAGATGAGGAAACAAAGATCCAGAAAGGCTGAGCAAAACGCCCAGAGTGATATTATCAATTAATAGCACAACAGAGGCCCTTTTATGCCTTCTGCTTCCTTTCCAAGGGCCTGGCTCTACTGAACAGCACATTGACTGGGGGCCTAGAGAGGGAATCCAACCTCCTTTCAGAATGAATATGGTGAATGTTGGTGGAAGAAAAAAAAAGGGACTATGTGTTTCTCTATGACGAATCCTGTACAAAATTCAATTACGCCCAGATTCTAGGCCAAGCATGGTAGCTGAGCTAATCCTTACCTCTTCTGCTTGCCCATGCATCGAGAGAAAAATGGGATCCTGAAGGCATAAAAGGTGTTATTGCTGCACAAAAGCAGGAGCTTGCAGTGATTGTGCTGTGAAATTTACCTGCCTGGCAGCTTAGCAGTGAAATTGCAGCTAATTAATTTTGCCTGATTTTATGGACTCCTCTTCACCCCTAACCCTTCCTCTGCTCTTTGCCGGATGAGTGAGGGGCCAGTGAGTGGAAATGGAATCTGTTACTTGCAAAGTAGGTTCTATGTATGACTGCCTGGCATTTACCCATAGGCCACCATGGATTTTTAAGCATAGGCATTCATTTCATATGGGGCCTGGGTGGCAAGAAAGCTGGAGGCTCGTGAGGGGGTTTCATTCACTTCCAGCAGGACTGCAGAGAATTGAAAATAAAGAGTCTGCAAGAGGAAGGAGACAGAAATTTAAAAGTCTGGCTGTGCAGATTAGATGCGGAGTTCAGAGCATTTCCCTAGAGCTGGAAAGGCTCTTAGAAATCACCTGTTCTGTTCTATTTCAACATTCTCTTCTAATGTGGGTGACCTTTTTACTCAACTTGGACAGAGCCCTGGGAGCCTCACCCACAGGAGATAACCTGGATGAGGACCTGATGGACTATTGTCCAATTCTTGGCAAGGCCCAAATGTTAGGAGTGACCTGTGGTTATAGGGATGGAGAAGAGTATCAGATCCAAACTGACCCCATCTCGAAACTTTGATTTGTGGAGGAGCCCCTGTTAGGGCAGATGTTGCGATTCCAGCCTTGATTGCTGCTCAAATTCAAATTGTCAGGCTTGCATAGCAAATACTTTTACCTGCTGAGCCATCTTGCTGGCCCTAACCCCGTGATCTTGTGATTTATATATATCAAGCTTGCATAGCAAATACTTTTACCTGCTGAGCCATCTTGCTGGCCCTAACCCTGTGATCTTGTGATTTATATATATCAATATCAATATCATCTATCTATCATCTATCTATCTATCTATCTATCTATCTATCTATCTATCTATCTATCATCTACCTACCTATCATCTATCTATATCTATCTATCTATCTATCATCAATCTATCATCTATCTAATCTATCATCTATCTATCTCTATCATCTATCATCTATCTGTCTGTCTGTCTATCATCTATCTATCAATCAACCCCATTAATCCATCCATCCATCCATCATCTATCTATCTATCTATCTATCTATCTATCTATCATCTATCTATCTATCAATCATCTGTCTATCTATCTATCTATCTATCTATCTATCTATCTATCAATCATCTATCTAATCCATCATCTACCTATCTTGTCTGTTCTGGGCTTCTGGTACAGGGCTTCTAAAATACTTGAGATTCCATAAATAAATAGAGTGAGAGAAACATGCCCTCTTATTTGTAATAAGCTGCATTCAAACATCCCTGATGTTAATGAGGTGACACTTGATGGGTCTTGTAATACCTTCAAGAAGGAGTCTAGCTGCCAGAGGAAAAAGCAATGTTATCAGAGGGTTGAAAAACTGAGCTCCACCTCCTAACATATAGGAATCGGAAAGGATCTGGAGGCTGAGTTCAGTTACCACTGACCAAAGATTTCCTCAGTTGTGTCTAACACAATGAAACTTTCATAAACCGCCTAAACAATGGGGTTGGAGAGTTTCCAGGTTGATGAACATGCTGAGATGCTGTGAGGGTGGTGCACCTGGAGAGGGCATGTGAGCTCTGTGCCCAATTCTCCCGTCTCTTGACTTTGAAGCTGTTCTATTCAGTTGAACCTGAGTTGTGTAATTCTTTTCTATTAAAAATATGTGCATATGTGTGTATATGTGTGTGTGCATGTATGTGTATGTTTTATGTGTGATTTAAGGCACACATATGCCACAGTGCACATATGGAGGTCAGAGAACAAACTTGATTGTCAGTTGCATTTGAGATAGTCTCTTGTTGCTGCTTGCTGGCCCAGAAGCTTCTGGGGATCTTCCCGTCTCTGCTTCTCATCCAGTGGTACAGATCCTGGATTTCACATATGGCTTTATGGGTTTTGGGGATCCAAACTCTGGTCCTCATGCTTGGGAGGCAAGTGCTTTATCCACTGTCATAGTTAGCTTCAGCTATTGACTTGACATACCTGGGATCATAGAACCTCAATTGAGGAATCTCTCCATCAGGTTGGCCTGTGGGCATGTCTGTGGGGCAGTTTCTTGATTGCTAATTGATGTTAGAGGGCCCAACCCTCTGTGGGTGGTACCATCCTTAGGCAAGTGGGCCTGGGATGTGTAAGAAAGGTGGCTGAACTTGAGCTGGGAAGCAAGCCAGTGAGCAGCGTTCCTCCATGGTCTCTGTTAGTGCCTACCTCTGGACCCTGCTTGAGCCTTTACCCTGACTTCCCTCAATGATGGGCTATAACCTGTAAGCTGAAAAAACCATTTCCTCCTGTATTAGTCACTTTTCTGTTGCTGTGATAGAAACACTGACCCAAGCAATTTATAGAAGGAAGAGTTTATTTGAGCTTATGGTTCCAGGCGAATTACAGTCCGTCATGGCAGGGAGGCATGGTGGCTGGAGCAGGAGAAGCAGAAGTGAAATTCACATCATCACCAGGCACAGGAAACAAGAGAGCAACTGGAGACCCTGCAAGGCTTAAGAACTCTGTAAGCCCACCCCCAGTGACGTGCCTCCTCCAGGACAGCCACGCCTTCTAAAACCTCCCAAAACAGCGCCATCATCTGGGGACAAAATGTCCAAATACTTGGAGCCTATGGGGGACATTTTTATTCAAACTAGTATACCTCCCACATTACTTTTGGTCATGGTTTTTATCACAGCAACAAAAAGCTAACTGGGAACACCCACTGAGCCATATTCTTAGGCCCGTAAGTTGTATCCTTTATAATTGGCTGGTAACAGTGAGTGAATGTTTTTTCTGAGTTCTGTGAGTCTTTCCAAGAAACTATGGAACCTAAAGGGGAGGTGATGGGGCTCTTTCCCCAAACTTAATGTCTGGCTTATCAGATTACAAGTGACCTAAGTTTATGAATGGTATTAGAAGTTAGGGAAGCCTTATGGCACTGACCCCCTAGTCTATGGAGTCTGCTAATTTGGGGTAAGTCATTGTCAGAACTGAATTAAATTGAAACATAATCAGTTGGTGTACAGAGAGTTTCAGAGTTGAATTATGTGAAAAAAAAAAAAACAAACCTCTCAGCTAAACAACCAATCAAGCAATAAATCCTGAACAACAACCATTCAGTTACTTGCTATCACAAGTCCTCTATGGGCAGAAGGTGTTCACAATAGTTTAGCTATGATTTCCTCTTATTGTGTTATATGAATTATGGCATATTTATCCCAATTGATGAACCAATTTCTGCACTGTTATGACGTGAAGTTGGCACTACATTCTCGCTTCCTTAGTTTTGACCTAAATGACCCTTTTCTGTTCCAGGATTCCATCTGAGTTACCACATCATGTTAGTCATCCTATCTCTTGCGTTTTGCTTGCCTGTCTGTGACAGTTCCTCAGAACCATGGAGAGGTGGTCAAATGTGACCCAAGTGATGGAAGATGGATGGCCTATCAGAGATGGACTTGGGCTTGGAGGCTGATGGATGAGCTTGAGTCCTTCTGAGCTGAGACTCTTTGTCAGTGAGGCAGGAGTTCAAGCAGGGTCATCTGTTGCTCTCTGTTTCAAAGCCATATCTGATTCTGCCTAAAAGTGCTCTTTTATTAGATTTTCAAACTCATTTATACACAATAATTTTATTTATAATTATTTCTTCTGTACTGTGTCTGCAGATATTTCCTATTCAATCACATAGTTAGCTCATTTTAATCTTTTGTCTTTATCCGTCTTGCCAGAATTTGTTGTTAATTTTTTGAACAGCTAGTTTTTACTTTCATAAAATGTCAACTTTTAAATTATAGTTCATTTAGTTTTTGCTGTTGTTATTACTTCTTTCTTTTTTATTTATTCTGAGTCTCACAATTTCTTCTTTAGAATATTTTAAAATTTATTATTTTATCATTTAATACATGTATACATTGTATCTTGATCCTATTCACCCAACTCCCTCTCCCACACCCCCCTTGACCTCTGCTAACATGTCCCCTTCCTATTTTCATGACATCATCTTTTTCTTTTGAAAATAACTCATTGACTTCAGTTAGTGCTGTTCACATGCACATGAATGTGAGGACATCTACCAGAGCATGGGCAACCTGTCAGTACCACACCCTTGAACAACATTGCCTCCCCACCCCCAGCAGCCATCAACTGCCAATATCACCTCAGCTAGGGGTGGGGTCTCATGAGCCCCTCCCCCATTCATACTGGAATATTGACTGGCTGGATCTTGTGCTGTTTTCTTCAGGTAACTACAGTTGCTATGAGTTCCTGTGTGCATCAGCCATGTTGTGTACAGAAGACAGCATTTCACATCACTCTTCCTCATTATCCTGATCCTGCCTTCTTTCTGCCTCCTTTTCTGAGATGTTCTCTGAGACTTGGGGGTTGATACAGATGTCCCATTAGGGTTGAGCATTAAACAGTCACTTATTCTCAGCACTTTGACAAGTTTTGAGCCTCTGTATTAACGGCTGCCCACTGCAAAAAGAAGTTTCTCTGGCCAACGTTAAGAGCACTATTAGTTCATGGGTATAAACATAAATATTCAGAAGACAGTTTGACAACATGTCCATTTAGCAAGACAATAGTAGGCTCCTCCTAAGCCATGGGACTTTGACCAGGTTTATAGTACCAGACATGAATTTCCTCCTGTGGAGAGGTCCTCACATCCAAGCAGAAAGTGGTTGGTTACCCCTATAACTATCATGCCACTATTGAGTGAGCATATTTTGCCTGGCAGGTTGGTATCATGGTATGGAAAGCTCCACCACTGGGGAAGATCACTGGAGACTTTCTCTCCCAGTGGCCTGCATAGTACCTTCAGCATCCTGAAAGCTGACCATCCGGGAAGAAGTTTCCAGGTCAGTTACAGCTTGATTTCTGTTCTTCTATACTTAGTTCTACAACTAAAGTCTCACAACTTCTGTAATTTAATGTTTGTATTTAATATCTTTTTCTTTCGGATAAATAGATAGGATGCCGGAAAGATGGCTCAGTGGTTAAGAGCACTGGCTGTTCTTACAGAGGATTCAGGCCTGCTTTTCCAGCACCTACATGGTTAGCCATTATCCACATTAGCCACCGATCATCTATAACTCCAGTTTCAGGAGGCCTTACATCCTCTTATGACTTTCATGAGCATTGCATGCATGGGCACACTTACATACATGCAGGCAAGATGCTCATACATATAAAATTAAAAAATAAAAATTAATTAAAAGTTTTTTGAAATGGAATATTTTAATTGTTGCTGAGTTTGAAGTACTTACTAACTTGATTAAGTACTTACTTAACTTGATTCCTGTTTTGTCAGACCAAATATTCTTAATAACCTGTAATCTTGCTTCCTATTCCATGTGATTTCAAAACTAACTCTTTAATGGCAACTTCTGATGCCATGAATTTGGGCAGAGAATAGATACTCAGTGATTGTGAGGGCTTAGAATTTATTGATACTTCCACTGTGACCTATTTTTTGGTGTATCTTAAATATTCAATTAAATACACACTATAATCACTGGATTATATCGAATATAATCCTCTATATTAGATAACTCAGTGGTTTGGGTATTCTATGACTTATCTCTTACTTGAGAGACTATTAAGGTCTCAAGTGTAATCGTTTATATATTGTTCTTTTAAGTCAGTTATTGCTTTATGTATTTTGAAATTAAAATACAAGCACATAAATATGCATGATCATAGTTTCTTACTCTGATATTCTTTTTGATCAATATGTAACCAGTTCTGGGAATGGAACCTCTTTATGTTTATTTCATTTTGTCAAGCGTTGCTCTTCTGTCTTCCTTTTGCTTCATATTTGCCTGGTGCATCATTTATAGATTTCTTCCATTTGGTTTCAAGGATGTCATAGATAAGTATAGGTAGATACTCATTTGTTTAATCCAACATGTGAGTTTTATTTTAAAGTGAAGTTTAACCCACTTGGAATTTTTGCTATTGTCATTAAATTAGGATTATTTCTATCATTGTATGTCATATTTTCTATTTGTTATTTTTCTCTTTTTACTATTTTTCTTGGGGAGCTTGAATTTGCTTCTACATATAAACACCATACGTCCTGTTTTGCTGGTGTGTTTTCCTCCTCTTGTCTGACTGCATTTGGCTTTCATCTCTAGAGTAGAAGTAAGGGTGGTGATAGTGGACATACTTATCTTGTATTTGACTGTGATGAGATGTTTTGCATTATATGATACATGCTATGAACAGTGCCTCAGTTCCACCATCATAGTTAAGTATGAAACTCATTTACTGCCTCCCCACCAGATCCCAGTGCATGGGGAATTTAAAAGTTATTTACCTTTATACTTTCCAGGCTTACCTTGGATATGTTTGTAACACATACTAGTTGTAACATTTCCAGTGTAGCTGGATCCTTCTGAATGAACACATCACCAATATATAAATGCATGTGTTTCCTTTAAAAATTATTTTTATTTTTATTGCTATGTATGTGTGCATGTCTGTATGTATTTGGATGTGCATGCAGATACCCACGGAGGTTACAGGAGAGTGTTGGACCCCTTGAGCTAGAGTTAAAGTGGTTGTGAGCTGCTCAGTGTGGGTTCTGGGAACTGAATCTGGATCTTTGGAGAGAGCAGCAAGTGCTCTTAATCACTGAGTCATCTCTCCATCCCCACAATTTTTTTAACAGAAAGAGCAGTTTATGGACGTAATTACTTAGAAATAACATTGATAAAATACTCACAATGTACTTCATATTGAGCTTTTGTGGCGGAGATGGATCTTTTATTTCCCCTGGGGCACATGGCTACTTGGAATGAAGATGACATTTCCCAGTTTTCTTTGCAATTAGGCCAGTCTCGTGATATGCGATATCTTCAGGAATGCTTTGCCTGTTTCCTCACTGTTTATAGGGATGTGACTGGAGATTCACTGGACAGGAGCGGAATGCCTATCTCCCTAGAAAGATGGCAAGCAATGATCTGCAGACGCTAGCTCAGCCTTCTAACTAGCTGACCTTCAGGCTTTGCAGCAGGAGAAACATAAACATCCTTCTGGTTTGAGCCAATGCCATTTTGGGTCACTGTTAGTTGATGCTTTGGTTAAATTTGTCCCTCCCTTTTCTTTCACATGTCATTCCCCTTCTTTCCTAATATTTATCTTCAACTTTGATGCATTTTTCAATAATTTAAATCTATAATCTTTTTGTCCCTCTTCCACAATGATCCCTGAGCCTTGGCATGCAGGATGTGATATAGCGGTCCCATTTAAGGCTAAACACTCCATGGTCTATTATTTTTTACACATTGGCCAGTTGTGGGTCTCTGTGATAATTGCCTTTCACTGCAAGAAACCTCTCTGAGGAGGATGGAAAGATCCATTAATCTATGGGTATAGTGATGTCATTAGGAGTCACGTTAGTACTATGTTCATTCTAAGAGCTAGAGGTAGCTGGTAACTACAAGAAAACAGTGCTTTCCAGAATCAGGGTGATTGCACATATGAACTTGCAGCGATTATGACAATATGTGCAAGACTGCTCAGGCTCAAACCAGACAAAATCCCAGCATGGAGTGGGGAGGTGGGCATTAAGTCTCACCCCTAACCAAGGAACTGTTGGCATATGACAGCTGCTGGGAGAGGAAGAGTCAGTTTTTTTTAAGGGTGTGGCCCCTATTAGGTCGACCATGCTCCAGGGCTGGTGGTGCTCTCAAGAGTATTTGGGTGACACAAATTCAACTTTATGGAGGAAAAAAAGGAATGCAAAGGTGAACGGGCATGGAGTAGATCTGGGAGGAGCTGGGAAAAGGGTGAATATGATCAAAATACATTGTATGAAACTCTCAAAGAATTAACAGAAAAAATAAAAAAAGCCCAAACCAACACAAAGATGTCCAGAGCAAATATTTCACATACTATTTTTAAACAACATTTCTTGAAAATAAGCACCAACAACATAGAAAAATTAAAAGGATTTATATGAATTAAAAAATTTAAATCTAGATTTTGCATGAGAGAAAACGTGATATTTGTCTTTCTGAGTCTGGCCTAGTTCACTATTGTGACAAGCTCTAGTTTCATCCACTTTCCTGAGAACAACACTCTCAATCTTTATTTCCATGTGCATAAATGATTAATGGCATTACCTTGTGCGATTATTGCAGGATTAAATGTTTATAACATGTCAAATAAAATGCTAAACAAAATATGTCACATAATAAGAGATTAGTATTTAAAACGTTCTTTTCCTTATTTTCCATGTGGATGAATCAGCTGCTGACTTCTCAGAAAAGTATTCCAAGTTTTTTCCTGTAAAATGCTGTATTGTGGCAATGACCGATTTGTGCCATGACCTCTGCCCCATTCAAAGCTCTGGTTGACCTTTGCACTTTCCTGGCAGCCTTGGGGTGACGTGTTTCATTTACTAGGGCAGGTGTGAATTATATGCCAACTACTACAGTTAAATGTTATTTTGAAGGAAGATTTGTAAAATGTTTTAATTTTTATGTGTATGAGTGTATTGCCTGCATGTGTGTAAGTACACCCGTGTTGTGCAATGCCCAATGGAGGTCAGAAGAGGGCATCAGATCCCTTGGAATTGGAGCTCAGATGATAGCCACCATGTGGGTTCTGGAAACCAAACCCTCTTCCTCTGCAAGGGTGGTCAGTGCTCTTAACTGCTGAACCATCTCTCCAGTCCATTAAAGGAAGATTTTAAAAATATTTTTATTGATTTGAGAATTTCATATGATGTATTTTGATTATATTCAGATCCCCTTCCTCTCTCCACCTGTACTTTGCTATCTCCAACTTCATGTCCTCTATTATTATTACTGTTAATTTTAAGGCCTATTGAGTCTAATCTGGAGGAAGAGTTTTTAAAAGTATATACTGAAATACTTGAAAGAAATTAATGGGTACTTGAGAGATGACTCAATGGCAGTTAACACTTGCTTTTCTTCCAGAGGCCTGGAGTTGGGTCCCAACATCCACCCCAGGTGGATCACAACTGTCTGTAACTCTAGCTTTAGGGGATCTGACATCCTCTTCTGGCCCTTGTGGGCATCCATGTACATGCATACAGGCGTGCACACGCACACACACACACACACACACACACACACACAAATTAAGAAAAACATTTTTAAACAGAAAAAGGATTTAGTGAATTTCAAGAGTCTCATGTACTTCTGGGAGAAGGAAAGTCAGTTTTCTATACTGGTGTGACACCTGGTAGGTTGCTCAGACTCCAAGGGATAGACCCACACCCAAGAGCACTTGGGGAACAGATTAGATTTCATGGGCTTTTTAAAAATTTATAAATTATTATTTTTATTTTATGTATATGAGTGTGTTGCCTGCATGTGTAAGTGCCCCTGTGTAATGCAATGCCCATGGACCTCAGAAGAGGATATAGGATCCCCTGGAACTGGACTTATGGACGATTGCTAGCCGCCATGTGGGTGCTGGGAATTGAACCCAGGTCCTCTGCAAGTGACTCTTAACCTAACCACTTAGCCCTTTGTCCAGCCCCTTGATAGGCCTTAAAAAATAGGAAAATAATAATAGAGGACATTAAGCTGGCAGGGGCAGAGTAGTAGGGTGGGGGTGGAGATCAGGGAGTGGGTCTGAATGTGGTAAAAATACATTATATGAAATTCTGAGGAACCAATAACATTTTTTTTTTTACAAAAAGCTTTCTTGTAATGAGTGAGTTTGACTGAATTCTGTCACTGTGTGGAGTGTGGTGCACCCTCCAGCAGTATGAGAAAGGAAGCAAGGCCTCTGCTCTTGAGTAGTTTCATGAGAGGCCAGCTGTTGGGTAAGTTTGTAAAGTCTGTAGAATGTTCAGAGGATGGGCTGCTCAACACTATAGGGAAGACTGAAGCTCTGGCAAGTGTCCAAACCCCAGATGGCACTTGCAGAGTGAAGAGCCTGAATGCTCTGACTCCATTTTGGCCAGCTTTTTTATTTAGACAAGCCCAGACAAGCTTAGGCATATTGTATACGTAAAAGCCTTATAAGGTATGAACAAAATCTTCTGACTCTAAAAGATATTAGCGCATTCCAATGCCCTGAAGACAGCCCCTACCAATCAAGACTTTCCCCGTACACAGGATATGGGGACATCCAATTATTTTAAAAAGATGCTTGGCGTGCATGGGTTTCTATGGAGTGCCCCAATAAAAGCTCCTGCCTGCTATTGTTTGGGACCAGACTCCATATTTGGCTCATGAAGTCTGTGCCCGTATAGCCGCCATTTGGTTGTTGTCCTTTTTTTAAATTTAAATTCTTAAATAAACTTTTTGTACAAATATTTTGATCCTGAGTTATCATACAATTGAAAGGGAAAAAGTAATGGACTAGGCAAATGTGTTTGGTGAATATAGAATCAGTAAAAGGTTATTAGACATAATATACAAGTGAGATTGTGTTTAGACAGAGCATTCTCCAACTTCCAATTACTGATGAAGAGCCAGAATTCACTGACTCCATTTGGTTAGCTTCTTCAGACAAGCCGGAACAAGCTCAGGCATATTGTACATTTTTCCAGTTGCTACCCCCACCCCCACCCCCAGAAGCTATAGATTAAGCAAGCCCTAGACATATAAAAGCCTTATAAGGTATGAACAAAAACTTCTGGCCCTAAAAAAAGATATTAGCACATTCCAATGCCCTGAAGACAGCCCCTACCAATCAAGACTTTCCCCGTACACAAGATATGGGGACATCCAATTAAGACTTTCCCCGTACACAGGATATGGGGACATCCAATTATTTTAAAAACTGCTTGGTGGGTGCGGGTTTCTGTGGAGTGCCCCAATAAAAGCTCCCGCCTGCTGTTGTTCAGGGCCAGACTGCATCTTTGGCTCATGAAGTCTGTGCTTGGCTAGCCGCCATTTGGTTGTTGTCCTTTTTTCTACTTTAAATTCTTAAATAAACTTTTGTATAATCTTTTTGGGTATCTGTGGAAATTATTCTCAATTCTCAAACTCTAACATTGTGGGGGCTTGTCTGGGATTCAAGACTAGAGACCCCAGACACATGGAAGTGCCACCAGAGCTGGCCTTGGTAAGTTCCACACCCCCCCCTCTCTTTTCGGTAGTCTGGACATCCTATATCTGTGGGAATTATTCTTGATTCTCAAACCCTAACATTGTGGGGGCTCATGTGGGATTCAAGAATAGAGACCCCAGATCCACGGAAGTGCCACCGGAGCTGGCCTTGGTAAGTTCTGCCTGGCTTTCTCTCTCTCTCTCTCTCTCTCTCTCTCTCTCTCTCTCTCTCTCTCTCTCTCTCTCTCTCTCTCTCTTTCTCTCTCTCTCTGTCTTGCTTTTTGGTAGTCCAGACATCCTGGGGCTCAATAGAGATCAGGAAGACATGCTATTGATCCCAGAGCTGGAGGAGAATGGAGAATACCCCAACTCCTCTTCTGTTGAGGGATGGTGCTCCAGTCTGACGTGGAATCCAGGGGGGGCTGACCCAGAATCTTGGCCCAGTCTGAGATGGAATCCAGGCTGGCCAAATCCTTTTGGGAAAGGAACGGGGCAGCCTTCTCGGCTGACCCCGCACACCGTGAGATTTTCATTTCTGCCTCTAGGGAACTGCCATCTCATACTGTCCTCACCCTCTGTTCAGAGATCTGCCTTGTCTATCGACTTTCCATCCTACTTCTTCTCATTCTCATCCCTTTCCTTATATTCTTTTTTCTTGAAGCTTATACTACAATGGGCCAGAAAGTCTCATCATCTTCAGCTCCCCTTGATCTAGTTCTTAGTCATCTTCAGGACTACAAACACTTAGTCATTTTCAGGACTACAAACGAGCAGCTTCGAATGTGTCTGGACTCCGTGTCAAGCTGACCCGCCTCCAGACCCTCTGCACCATGGCCTCTGCACCATTGAATGGCCCTCCTTTGAAGTTGAATGGCCACCTGAAGGGCCCTTTAACCCGTCTCTTATCTACAGGGTTCAAGAAGTTATCTTTGGGGAACCGGGGCACCCTGACCAGGTCCCACACATCCTAGGTTGGCGATATGTGGTTGCTGCCCCCCCAACTGGCTGCGCCCCTTACTGCCGACCCCGCCATCAAGGCCTAAGGCACCAGCCACTTTGCTTCCCCTGAAGAAAGTTTAGACCAAATCCCACTGGGTCCCAAGGTCCTTCCCTTGGTGCCAGAGGAAGATTTACTCCCGCCACCTTATGGGGCCCCAGTGAGTGCTCAGGATAGACCTAGGGAACACAAGTCATGAGCATCTTCCTCTTCTTCCAGTCCTTCCTGGTCTCCGTCCCCAGTCCTCCATGGCCGAGCCAGCACCTCCTGTGGCCAAGCCCAGCCCAGTGCACACTCACTTGAAGGGGGAGGGGAGAATTGTGTGAGCTCTTCCCCGAGGGAGATTGGGCCCCCAAGGGAGGATGGAATTTCCCCAGTAGTCTACTTTCCCTTTTCTACTAGTGACTTGTATAATTGGAAGTTACAGACTCCCTCCTTCAGGGAGAAACCTCAGGCCTTGATTTCCCTCCTAGGTACCATTCTTTTTACCTACCAACCCACTTGGGATGATTGCCAACAGTTATTAAATATCCTGTTCACCACCGAGGAATGGAACCGCATCCTTCAGGAATGCAGACACATGGTCCCTGGAAGTGATGGGTGACCAACAGAGAATGAGGATTTGATTGCAGCTGCTTTCCCTCTCACGCACCCAACAGAGGGGTGGGACTATAACATCCCTGAAGGTAGGGAACACCTAAAGGTCTATTGCCAGATTCTTATGGAGGGGGGTCTCTGGGCAGCTGCTAAGTGCCCCACCAATTTGTCTGAGGTCAGTCAGGTGATGCAGGGAAGGGATGAGTCTCCTGGAGTGTACCTGTCAGAGGCTTTCAGAACTTATACTCCTGTAAATCCAGAGGCCCCAGAGAATCAGATGGGCATCAATATGGCTTTTGCAAATCAGGCAACTCCAGACATAAAATGAAAACTTCAAAAACTGGAAGGTTTCAAGGGCAAAAACCTTTCTGAGCTGATGGCAGTGGCGGACAAGGTATTTAGCAACAGAGAAACCCCTGAAGAAAGACAAACAAAAAGGCTGGCTAGGATGTTGTTGACTGAAAGAGCAATGAATCCCAAATAGGGGGCCTGGCCTGTTATAAAAAAGGGAACCCGAGCCCCATGACCCCCACAGGAAGGTTGGCACTGCCTAAAAAGAGACCAGTGCACATATTGTTAGCAGCTGGGCCACTGGGCTAGGGAATGTCCTCAAAGGATGGGATCCCAGCCTCCCTCCAAGCCCAAGATCCTCGAGCTGGCAAACCTAGAAAACTGAAGGGGCCCGGGCTTGGAGAACCTCCACCACGAGACCTGGGTGACCCTACATGTGGAGGGACGAGCCGTTGACTTCCTAGTTGACACCAGAGCACAATATTTAGTTTTAAAAGAGCCTATGGGAAAACTGACCAATAAACACACCTGGGTGCAAGGAGCCATGGGAATCACTCAGCACCCTTGGACTACCAAAAGGGAAGTAAACTTAGGTAAAAAGACAGTTTCACACTCCTTTATGGTGGTCCCAGAGTGCCCATATCCCTTATTGGGTAGAGATTTGCTAAATAAAATGAAGGCTCAAATCCATTTCTCTGGGAGAGGACCTCCTGATGTGACTGTACCAGATGCAGCCTATATCCTGTGCTTACAACTAGAAGAAGAATGGAGAGTGCATGCCCCACCCCCTCAAAAGAGACTGACCACTATCCTCAAAGACCTCCAGGCAACAATCCCTGGAGTTTGGGTGGAAACTAATCCCCCAGTGAAGGCCATCCAACAGCCACCAATAATGGTGACTTTTAAAACTAATACTCAGCCTGTAAGAATAAAACAGTACCCAATGACTCTTGAAGCTAGGGCAGGAATCACCAAACATATAAACCACCTTAGGGAGTTTGGTATTCTGGTTCCATGCCAGTCTCCATGGAACACCCCTCTCCTACCCATCAAGAAACCAGGGACTAATGACTTCCACCCAGTGCAGGATTTGAGAGAAGTTAACAAGAGGGTAGAGGCTATCCACCCTACAGTCCCCAATCCATATACCCTGCTGAGCTCACTCTCTTGGGGGAGAAGGATCTGTACTGTTCTAGATCTCAAGGATGCCTTCTTTAACCTGACCTTGGCAAAGGAAAGTCAACCCATCTTTGCCTTTGAATGGTGAGACCCAAACCAGGGGTTTAATGGACAACTCACTTGGATGTGACTGCCACAAGGGTTCAAGAACTCCCCCATGATCTTTGATGAGGCTCTACACCAGGACTTGTAAGAGTATCGGGCCTTGCACCGGGGGGCAAACCTCCTGCAGTACGTAGATGACCTGTTAATTGCCACTGAGGATGAGGGCACTTGTCTTCAGGCCACCAGAGATTTGCTCCTGACCTTGGACCTATTGGGGTATAAGGTCTCCACCAAGAAGGCTCAGCTCTGTGTCACAGAGGTAATATACTTGGAGTACATATTAAGGGATGGGCAGAGGTGGCTGTCACCAGCCATAAAGCAAGCCATTATGGGAATTTCAAGCCCGAGATCCCGCAGGCAGTTGTGAGAGTTCTTGGGATTGGCAGACTTCTGCCGGCTCTGGATACCCGGGTTCACTGAGCAGGCAAAACCCTGGTATGAAGCCACTTGAAGAAATGAATCATCCTTCCTATGGACTGAGACTCAGGAGAGGGCCTTTCAAGAAATTAAGAAGGCTTTATTGCAGGCTCTGGCCTTGGCTCTGCCAGATATCCATAAATCCTTATCAGCTCTTTGTTGACGACAAACGAGCGGGAATAACGAAGGGAGTCCTGACCCAAATGCTCAGGCCTTGGAAGAGACCTGTGGCTTTTCGAAAAGGCTGGGCTGCCTCACAATTATCGCACCCATGGCCTTATTGGTTAAGGATGCAGACAAGCTCATCCTGGGACAGCCCCTGATGGTCACCACCCCTCACTCAATTGAGGGGGTCCTTAAAAATCCCCCCAACCGATGGATGACAAATGCTCAGTTGACGCATTATCAGGCCTTGCTCCTTAATCCCCCTCACATCCAGTTCCTCTCCATCACCGCTCTCAATCCTGCCACTTTGCTACCAGAACCAGATCTTGAGGTCCTGCACGACTGCCTGGAGGTACTCTGCAGCTTACATGGGACTCGGGAAGACCTGATGGATGTTCCATGGCCCCACCTGGACTTAATTCTGTTCATGGATGGAAGTAGCTTCATTAAGGAAGGAACCAGGTATGTGGGCATGGTGATCATCAGTCCATTGCGGACAGTATGGGCCTCTTCCCTGCCAGTTGGGACCTCTGCCCAGAGGGCTGAAATAATTGCCCTGATTCAAGCCTTAAAGCTAAGTAAAGACCAGACTGTTAACATTTTCACTGATAGCCTAATGCTACGGCTCATGTCCACGGGGCTATGTACAAGGAGGGGGCTCCTGACAGCAGAAGGAAAGACTATCAAAAATAAACAAGAGATATTGGAACTCCTGGAGGCCATATGGTTACCAAAGAGACTGGCCATCGTCCATTGTCTGAGGCACTAAAAAGGGGATTCACTGGAGGCACAGGGAAACAGGAGAGCAGATGTAGAAGCCAGAGAAGTGGCCCTAAAAGCCTCAAATTCACTGGTTATTCTTCCTGAACCCCTCTTGCCAAAAGAGCCCTCCTACTCAGCTCAGGTTGATCAGGATTTAACTTCCCTTGAAAATACCAAGATCAAGCATAGATGGAGATATACCTCTGATGGGAGGCTCATTCTACCGCATAAGCTGGCAGAGGACTTAATATA
Organism: Nannospalax galili; assembly: GCF_000622305.1. NCBI lineage: Eukaryota > Metazoa > Chordata > Mammalia > Rodentia > Spalacidae > Nannospalax > Nannospalax galili. The sequence goes on along the minus strand of NW_008352659.1, from coordinate 837,628 downwards.
TAAACTTCACAAAGGGACTCACCTAGGAAAGAGAAAGTTATGGGAACTCCTGACTCTGTACAACATTTTCGATCTAACCAAAATGCTTGAGAGCTGTCTTTCCAGATGTCGCCCCTGCCAGGTTACTAATCCAAGAGGAAAAATCATGCCCCCAGCCAGAAGGGAGCGGGGCACTGCACCTGGCATCCATTGGGAAGTGGACTTCACTGAGGTAAAACCTGGTAGGTATGGCTATAAATATCTCCTAGTTTTTGTAGATACATTTTCAGGATGGGTCGAAGCGTTTCCCACAAAGGGGGAAACTGCCTCAAGGGTGGTTAAAAAGATCATCGATGAACTAATACCAAGGTATGGACTCCCCTCTATGATCAGGTCAGCCAATGAACCAGCCTTCATCTCTAAGGTAACTCGAGTTAATTAAAAAATGGGGACTAATTGGAAGCTACATTGTGCATACCACCCCCAGAGCTCAGGGAAAGTAGAGAGAATGAATCAGACCCTTAAAGAGACCTTAACCAAATTAACCCTAGAAACTGGTGATGACTGGACAGGCCTCCTACCTTTTGCCCTATACAGGGTCAGAAATACCCCCTAGACCTTATGAAATCATGTATGGCCGACCACCCCCTCTGCTTCCCAAGCTGCCTTCAGATGTGCTAGCTGACTTGTCTAAATCCCAATTTCTTAAGCCCCTACAGGCCTTACAGATTGCACAAGACAATGTTTTCCCCTTGCTGAGGCACATCTATGAACTGCCACCAGCCCAACCTCATGGATTCAAGCCAGGAGACCTTGTTTGGGTGAGACAGCACCACAAGGAGCCCCTCGGACCTCGATGGAAGGGGCCACGCATCGTGATCCTCACCACCCCTACTGCAGTTAAGATGGCCAGTGTCCGGACCTGGATACATCCCTCGCATTTAAAGCCTGCATCAGAAGACTGGTCAGAGCAAGTCAACAAGAGATGGAAGGTCACATGGGTAAAAGACAACCCTCTCAAGCTAAAAATCTCTGCCATACCATAACCCTTGTTGCTTTTTTATTTCTTTTTATAGCGCCTGCCCTAGCTAACTGTCCTCATAGACTCCAAAACCTCACCTGGGTAGTTAGTATCACTTCCACTGGAAAGATAGTGAACATCTCCTCCCACCTGTGACCTCCAGGTGCCTGGTTCCCCAAGATTACATTTGACCTCTGTGACCCGCTTGAAGGAGCTTGGGAATTGTACACCCCATCAGGCACTGTAAATTATGCTTCCCAGTCTCTCCTCAGCTGAAAGAGGATGAAGGAGCACCACTTCTATGTTTGCCCGGGCTACAATGGTGACCGAAGTAGTTGTGGGGGGCCAGGGGTCTATTCCTGTGCTTCATGGAGCTGTGTGTCTACTGGATATATTAATTGGGCTGACCCCATCACTACCGACTTGATCCAGGTAACTGCGGTCCCAGGTCCCTTTGGTGAAACCTCAGATCAAGGCAGTCTGAGGGACCCTGTTCCTCCTCTAGATGCAACCCTATTTCCTTGAGCTTCACCCCAAAAGGGAAGGAACTTAAAAACCTACAAAAATGGATTGATGGGTGAACTTGGGGCCTCAGGTTATACACCACAGGGACTGATCCAGGAATACTTTTTTCAGTCCATCTTCAGATGGGTTCAGTCTTGGGGACCTAGATGGGGCTGGCTCAGACAGTGTTACAGCCTATAGGATGACCAACACTGGCCTTAACTATTTTTAAATCGGTTGAGAGGCCAGCTCCTAGCCAAATTGTCCAACTGGATAACACTGCTACTTTGCCCACACCTAGATCCACACCCCCAGAGATCTGACAAGTCCAAGAGCCCTTGCAGCCATCCCCCAGGCTTACAAATCTCCTAAATGCCACCTTTATTGCTTTAAATAATACTTCCCCTAACCTTACTATCCATTGCTGGTTTTGCATGGACCCGAGCCCTCCCTTTTATCATGGGTTAGCTCTCCCAGGAAATTATGTTGTCACTTCTGACCCCACTGCCTGTAAAATACCCCTGCCTACAGGGAGAAGGGGACTTACCCTCACCCAAGTGTATGGAAAAGGGCTATGCAAGACTCCCTCACATAAAATTGTCTCCCCTTCTTACCAACATCTATGTAACTCTGTTCAAGAGATAGGGGCTACTGCACCTAACCCATATATGGTGCCCCCCAACTCCACTTGGTGGGCCTGTACCTCTGGCTTAACTACATGTCTCTTGAAGAAGAATGAAGTAGGGCCTGTGAAAGAAAGAATTGTTGTTGGGACTTCTACTGTCAACAGAAGACTTGGGGCACTGTTCGGGAGGATGAGCAGGCACAGTCCAGAAAAGGAGGAACAGAAGTTGTAAGGGAAAAACTCTATCCTGCCCTGTTCTGACATCACCCTGCCTGGAAACAGATCCCAAGGAAGACCCCAAGGAAGTACGGTACCATTGGTCACTTGGCTGTCTGGCAAATCACACAGCCATGCTCTCAGACTCATTGGGTATCAGAGAGAGTTGGAATGCTGAAGGAGGATTAACAAGGTAGTTGGTGCTATCTTGAAAACAGAACTCCAACTTGAAGAAAACTGGCAGAGAACCAAAATCAGGAGAGGGAATTTGTAGTTTCATCAGATAGAGCCCTATACAGCCAGGCATCATGCATTCACACTCCTAATTTCATAGTCCTTCTGGTTCTAATGTCAAAGTGTGACAAGGACACCAGTTAACAACAGGCTAATGTTCTTTGTCTTATGCAGGCACAGGCACAACTATCAGCAAATCTGCCTAAAAGGGGAAATGATCCCTGACAAACAAATTTTGTTGGAACAAGCAACTGAGAGGAATGCTTGGGAAAACATTGATGCCCAAAGTAAAGGGACCCATGCACACCCATACTTTCCCAACCCTGTTGTTCTCACCCATTGTTTAACATTCCTCAGTAGCTCCCCATTCCCTTGTGATCTTCCTCTGGAATGAAGGATTATGGGATCTGACCCCACATTCCCCATGTCTGTTCTGAAGGTAATAAGTGAAGAGCCAGAATGCTCTGACTCCATTTTGGCTAGCTTCTTTAGGCAAGCCCAGACAAGCTCAGGCATACTGTACATGTAAAAGCCTTCTAAGGTATGAACAAAAACCTCTGACTCTAAAAGATATTAGTCAGCACATTCCAATGCCCTGAAGACAGCCCCTACCAATCAAGACTTTCCCGGTAGACAGGATATGGGGACATCCAATTATTTTAAAAAATGCTTGGCGGGCGCAGGTTTCTGTGGAGTGCCCCAATAAAAGCTCCTGCCTGCTATTGTTTGGGGCCAGACTCCATCTTCGGCTCATGAAGTCTGTGCCCGGCTAGCCGCCATTTGGCTGTTGTCCTTTTTTTTTTTTACTTTAAATTCTTAAATAAGCTTTTGTATAATCTTTTTGGGTATCTGTGGAAATTATTCTTGATTCTTGAACCCTAAAATAGAGAAGTTTGAGAGGAGCAGAGATTCCCTGAGTAGAGGGTTGGAAGCATCCTCGGCAGGCTTGAAGGGAGAACAGCATTCTCTAAGGAACGTGAGCATGGCCCCTGCATGGCTCATCTGCACACTAGGAAGTGTCTGTGTGGGCCAAATACAGTAGAAAATATCCATAATCCGAGTGCAGTTCTGTGGACTGAAAGCAACAGGAAGGAACTAGAAAGCACCGTGTTTTCAGGAGTTAGAGTCTGAATTTCCTTAAGAGCAACGAGGTATCAGGGAAGCAAAGTGGACTGTTCAGGGGAAAGCAGACAGGCAGATGTACTAGGGAGCTACAGCAATCACCCACATGAGAGAGAGGAGCCAGAATTGGCTATCACAATCTCAGGGCCAAGAGAAGAGGGCATGTTTGAAGCAGGAGACAAATTTGACAGCACTTGGCTCTTGATTGGCATAGGATTTCAGGCCCTCTCGCTTTCTGGAGTGGATGACTGAGTGATAAGCCCCTAAACCAGGATAGAGCACCCAGGAAGGAGACAAGGAACATGATTTAGGGGCTGCTTTTTAGAATGAACTCGTATTGAATTTTCATAGGGTCCTTCTTGAAAACAATCATCACTCATTCGCTGCTGGTGTTGGGACCATATCACACATGTGGTGCTTAGGAAATAGTGTTTTTGGCAATAGAAGCTGGCCCAGGTTAGAGTGGGGGGAGAGGAGAGGCAGAGCTGGAGAAAGCTTTCGGGAGCTGGGTCTTCTCCTTGTACAGATCCTCCCAAGAAAAGTTCTGCAAGTCTTGGTGGACAGACCGGAGGGATCTCTGCCTTCTGTATGGCCAATGGGTGCATGGAAGGAGGAACTCACCATGCAGGAGAGAATCTTCTGTGAGTCAATGGGAGCATGGCCTGGGTTGAGGCTGACTCAGGGAGGAGGGGCAGCAGTTTTTCTGTAGAAAAACCATTGGGTGGTGGCTGGCAGGTATTCCTTCTGTCTCCACTTGACCAGGGCAACTGTGATGGGGTATTGATTGCTAGGTGTGAAAAAGAGGCTGGAACAGGAGGCAAAGGCAAAGCAGGGCTTTGTATAGAAAGGGTTCTTGGGGCCCTGGCTAGGTCTTAGAACTTTCTGCTCATGGCAGAGCAACACTGTACCCTGCACTCATCTTAGGGACCCTCACGTCCACAATCCCCAGCCCCGATTCCTTGCCACAAGAAAACACTCACTTATTGAAAAAGACTACAGGAATGGAAACCAGAGTGTCCCATAGCCTATTAAGAAATCAGCTGAAGTCCTGGTTTGTGGAGGGTGTGGGTATCCTTTGTGTGTTTTGCTTGTTTCCTGGGTTTTTATTTTGCAGAAGGGACTAAACTCAGGGCTTCATGTAATCTAGGCAAACACTCTACAGCTGAGCTATACACTCAGCTTACTATTTGTGTTTTTTTTTTTTCCTACATGCAGAACACAGATTTTTTTTATTTAAAATTCTTTTTTACAATT
>NW_008352659.1:827958-828842 GCF_000622305.1 Nannospalax galili | reverse complement strand
CCTTCTCTGCATCTACTGAGATGACCATGTCTTTCTTGTCTTTGAGCCCATTTATATGATTTATGACATTTATTGACAGGTATATTGAACCATACCTGCATCTCTGGGACAAAGCCAACTTGTTCATGGTGGATGATCTTTTTGATGTGTGTCTGTATGCAGTTTGCAAGTATCTTGTTTAGAATTTTTCCATCTATGTTCATTAAGGATATGGGTCTATGGTTTTCTTTTTCGGTTGTATTTTTGGTTGTACCTGGCTTTGGTATTAGAGTGATGCTTGCTTCATAGAAGCAATTTGGAAGTTCTTCCTCGATTTCTATCTTTTTGAATAAATTAAGTAGTATTGGATGCAGATCTTCTTTAAATGTCTGATAGAATTCTGTTGTAAATCCATCTGGTCCTGGGCTGTTTTTAGTCAGGAGGTTTTGTATTACTCTTTCAATTTCTTTTTGTGTTATGGGTCTGTTTAAGCTGTTAATCTCTTCTTGGTTTAGTTTTGGTGGTTCCCATGCCTTTAGATATCCATTTCTTTTAGGTTTTCAAATTTAGTAGCATACAGATTTTTAAAGCATTCCCTTATAATGTTCTATATCTTTCTGGTGTCTGTTGTGTTGTTTCCCCTTTCATCTCTGGTTTTGTTGATTTGGAGGTGCTTTTTCTTTCATTTAGTTAACTGGGCTAGTGGTCTGTCAATCTTATTTATCTTTTCAAAGAAGCATCTCTTGGATTTGTTGATTCTTTGTATTGTTTTCTTTGTTTCAATTTCATTATTTTCTGCCCTGATTTTTGTTATTTCTTCTTGTCTGCTGGGTTTGGGTTTTATTTGCTGTTGCTTTTCAAGTGTGTTGAGTTGCAATGTTAACTCACTTATTTGTGTTCTTTCT
>NW_008352659.1:813057-825837 GCF_000622305.1 Nannospalax galili | reverse complement strand
GGTGCTCCTGGGGCCCAAGAAAGGGACTGAGTTGGTCTGGGTAAGAAGGATCAGGACCAGAAGTGGTGCTCCTGGGGCCCAAGAAAGGGACTGAGTTGGTCTGGGTAAGAAGGATCAGGACCAGAAGTGGTGCTCCTGGGGCCCAAGAAAGGGACTGAGTTGGTCTGGGTAAGAAGGATCAGGACCAGAAGTGGTGCTCCTGGGGCCCAAGAAAGGGACTGAGTTGGTCTGGGTAAGAAGGATCAGGACCAGAAGTGGTGCTCCTGGGGCCCAAGAAAGGGACTGAGTTGGTCTGGGTGAGAAGGATCAGGAAGCAGTATTGGTTCCCCAGGTGTCTGGGGTCCCAAGACTAGGAATGGCGCAGGGCCCAAACTAGGAGTATAGAACAGCGGAGGGATGGAAGGGTGAATGTGGCTTAGGGAGTCCTGGCGCGGAGAGCTGCGCTATAGACTTACCCCAAGAGGCCTGAGGATAGTAGTGCCACTATTTGTGTTTTAATTAGAGTTTTAATGACTCATCAACAACCCTTTCTATTTCAAGCGCTGGGGCCCCAAGACTAGGAATGGCACAGGGCCCAAACTAGGAGTATAGGACGGCGTGGGGGATGGAAGGGTGAATGTGGCTTAGGGTGTCCCGGCGTGGAGGGCTGCGCTATAGACTTACCCCAAGAGGTCTGAGGATAGTAGTGCCACTATTTGTGTTTTAATTAGAGTTTTAATGACTCATCAACAACCCTTTCTATTTCAAGCCAAACTTCTAGATTTTGGCAATTTTAGCTGCTTTTATGATGTGTGTTGGGGGGCATCCAGTGCTGCATCAAGGCATCCATGTTTGGCTGATGCTATGTCAACTCTTAAAATGTAATAAGTCCATTTTGAGTATTTTTTTTTTTTTTTGAGGCAGGGACTTGTTCTGCATCCTGCTCACAGTCTTCCTGCCTCATCCTCCCGAATGCTGGTATTACAGGTGTGTGCCAATTCATCTGTTACAGTTCCAAAAGTTAAAAGGAAAAGCTTAAAAACCCAGTTGGGGATTTGTGTATTTCTTGAGGATATCACTGAACAACTACATGTGGTGCTCAGAGTGACTGGTTGGAAGTCTGGTTGGAAGGTGCTTACTGTCCAGTCAGTTTGGGAGGTAGTCTGTGTATGAGGATTTCTTTAACTGCAGTTACATGATGGCTGGTTTTCTTCTGAGACAGTCAGGAAATGTGGTATTTTCTATATGGCAGGACAATATGGTGAGAGGCAAAACCTTGGACTTCAATGTCAGATAGGCTTGAGATGAAATTAGACTTGAATTCTATCATCTATCACCTATGTGCAAGAGACTTGACCTTCCTGTTTGACAGCCATGTTGTTTACAAAATCAAGGGGTGGTAATGTGTGTCATAGGAGCACTGCAATGCCAAATGTGATAAAGTATGTGAGTCAGCTGGTACATGGTAGATGCTTCATCAAGGTGACTTCTCCAAGAGACATGGTATGGAAAGAGCCATAAAGATAAGAGGACCAGAGTTCAAGTGTCATGCCTAATGCCTCACCTTCTGGCTCTGAGAAGCTTCAGCATTTTTGAGTTCTCCTTTACTTTATCCACTCAAAAGGATTAGTTCAAAGTTCAAGGAGATGGCTAAGTTGTTAAAGCACTTGTTATATAACCATGAAGACCTGAGTTCAGATCTCCAGCCCCACATAAAAGCTAGGCACAATATCCCTAGAATGGGGGGTGGCAAGGGCAGACAGAGCCCCAGAGCACCCTTGACCAGCCAGTCTAGACAAATCCATGAGCTCTGGGTTCAGGGAGAGACTCTGTCTCAAAAACCAAGTTGTAGAGGGTTGAGGGAGATACCTGACATCAGCCACTGGCCTCTCTGTGCATGCTCACACAGTTGCACATGCACATGCTCACACAATGCATACACAGGAAGAATATAATGAAATGAATATCTTTTAATTACCTCTCATAGGTACTATGAGGCCCTCAACTCTGAAGAATGTTGGAAGTCTTTTAAGAACCACAAAGCCCTCTTAGTTATCATGATATAGATGGACATCTATGAGGGGTGGGCATCTTTGTGTTGATTTTCTGTGGGTGAGACATTTGCTAAGTATATGATGATGCTTATTAGTGTGGGCAGAAACTGTGTCCACTATGAGTCTTAGGACTGTATGAAGGTGGAATTTGACTGGGGAGTTAATTTTAACAGAGGGTAATAGGATCCTTTTGGACATGAAGTCATTGGAGGAAGAGAGCAATCATGTTACATCTGTCTGAGTTCAAGTTAAGGGCCCACTGTGAGAGGGTACCTCCCAGAAGGATGGTCCTGGCCCCCCACCCCCCAACTCTTTTGACAGCTGAGCCTTAAACAAAGTGGGTATAGCTAGAATACATCTTTATAGACTCTTGTAACCTTGTCAAATGAACTTGGCACCCTCACCAATCAGATTCTCAGTAAGATATTTTGAAAGTACAGTTGTACTGGGTGTATCTGTGGGTTGCAGAAAAGATAAAGCACTGTTAGTGTGGAAGTGGCCTTGACAATGGGTTTCATTGCCTAATGAGTAACAGCTGGATCTTGCTGGGCATTGAATCATGGCTCCCACTTTTTGGTAAATGTAGGTGGTATCATCATGCCCACAGGAGAACAAGAGGTAAATTGCAGTTATCTCAGCTAATAGTTTTTTTTTCTAGGTTTGGATGGCAAACCTTCTTGCCATTTGAGAACTGACTGGAAAGGACTTTAGAGCATTCAAACTTGCTATAGAATGAGAACTGTAGTTAGAGAAATACTGGTGTGTGTGTGTGTGTGTGTGTGTGTGTGTGTGTGTGTGTGTGTGTCTGTTGGATGTTGTTTCTCAGGCGTTTTCCATCCTGTTTGTTGAGACAGGATCTTTCATTAAGACTCAGGTCTGACCAATTAACCTTTGCTGGCTGGCCAGGGCCCCAGAGATCTGCCTATTTCTGCTTCCTCAGCACCTGGATTTCAAGTATGTGCCACTATGATCAGCTTTTTATATGAGTGCTGGAGTTTGAGCTCAGATCTTCATACTCATGTGACAAACATTTTTTTCTTTTTTTGGTCTTTTTGAGACAGGGTCTCCCTGTAGCCCCAGCTGTCCTGGAACTCACTATGTGGACCAGGCTGGCCTTGAACTCACAGAGATCCGCCTGCCTCTGCCTCCCGAGTGCTGGGATTAAAGGTGTGTGTCACCATGCCTGGCAACAAACATTTTATGGACAGCTCTCTCTCCAGCTCTGAGAAATACTTTTTCTGATGATCAGGTTGATACATTGTGGCATATTCAAGGCATGCTGGAAAGAAACTGTTGCACTAAACTTTCCCCACCCTGCTCTCTGGGAGATGCCCTCACTCACTCAGGGTCTCATGGTCCTGACGAGAATCAACAAAACCTGCATAACACATTTCTATTTTGGGTTTTGCATAGTTTAAATGACATTGCAGGGGTTGGCTTACAAGTAACAGCTTCCCATAACCCATGCACCATTCAAGCCCTGCCCATAGTGTCCATCAGCTTTCACGTGCAGCCCCACGGCTTGAGTGCCTCATCTAGCATCTGCACATGCCGACTTGCCCCACAGAGTTTGCCCGGGGCCTTGCAGGCCGGTTAGCCCCTGCTCATGCAGTTTTTGTCAGCTTTTAGCACTTGGCTGCTCACCTCCCAGTCCCAGCTCCCTACCGCACACACAATTTTTTCCCTGAGTTCCAATATGGCCGTGGCTAACTCTCAGTCTGTTCGTTCTCCAGTCTATTTACTTTCCATGTGGCTGCAGCTCCACCTCTTTTCCCAGGGTGCTCCTCGTCTTGTTAGCCCCTGCTCATGCAGTTTTTGTCAGCTTTTAGCACTTGGCTGCTCACCTCCCAGTCCCAGCTCCCTACCGCACACACAATTTTTTCCCTGAGTTCCAATATGGCCGTGGCTAACTCTCAGTCTGTTCGTTCTCCAGTCTATTTACTCTCCATGTGGCTGCAGCTCCACCTCTTTTCCCAGGGTGCTCCTCGTCCTACCCCTGGCTGGCTTACTCTCCTTAGGCTCACTGTCTTTGGAGGAATGAGTAATTTTCTGGCTACAGAAACAAATATAGTGTCTCAAGTGTAACAGAGTTTATAGCTTAGTGGTTGCATAGGTAGATGTGAACATCCCTGGTATAGGGATGGGAAGAAATGAATAGGGTCAGAAGAGAGGCTCAGCCCAGGTAGCGTGAGCCTGCAAAGGAGAAGGAATGGCATTTGGCCAAAGGCATTGGGGAGGGGTGGGCTTTGATCTGAACAGTGGGGGCTGGGCAGATCTGAAGCTCAGAGTCATTCAGACACCAGTTTTGAATCCACAGAAAGGAGACCCCCCAACTGATCTATGTGACATGTCACAATATGCCTTTCCACCATGGTTGTGTTGGATAGTTTCAGTTGTCAACCTGGGAGGAGGAACTCTCAGGAGGGAGGCATTTCCTCCATCAGATTGGCTTGTGGCCATGTCTATGAGGCATTTTCTTTAACTCGTAATTGATGTGGGAGGTCCCAGTCAATGGTGGGTGGTGCCACACCTTGGCAGGTTTTCTTTTTTTTGTGGGGGAGGGGGCATTGTATAAAGAAGCAGGCTGAGCAGAAGCCAGAGGAGCAAACCAGTAAGCAGTGTTTCTCCATGGTCTCTGCTTCTGTTCCTGCCTTCAGGTTCTTGCCCTGGCTCCCCACAATGATGGACCATGACATAGAAGTCTAAGTCAAATAAACTCTTTCCTTCTCATGTTGGTTTTGGTCAGGGTGTTTTATCATTGCAATGAAAAACTAATTAGGACAGTGACCATTGTTGTAGGTGGGGACACAAGGGAAGGCATGGTTATAGCAGAAGGCATGGCTACAAGGGTCTTTACTTCTTATTCCTCTGCTCAGATATTAGAGATGCATCCTAGGAACCACCCATTGGAGCTTTCATTACAAGTCTTTATGTTTAGCTGTCATGACCTGGCTTCCACAGAGCCACCTACTAATCTCCCAGAAGCACAGCTGTATTTATGTCATGACCCTGCTTGAAAACTTTCAACTATCCTCAATCACCTCTGCAAAGTTTTTCAAACATTAACCAATAATAAGTGTCATTGATCTATCTGGCCTCTATCCCCAGAAATTCCAAACCATGGTGTCTAGTTTGGGCTCCAACAATTTATGTCTTTAACAAGCACTCCAGGTAGTAATTAACCCTAAGCAAATTAGAGAAACAGCTGTCCACAGAATGAACACTAAAATTATAAACTCCGAGACTCTAGAGAATTGAATGAAGTCATTTCTAGATAAAGGAAAAAAGCAGATGATTGTTCAGGGAGAGGCAGAGCTGCAGGAAAGGGAGAAATTTCCAGCAATCACTGTGGTTTGAATATGATTATTAGTTCCCTCCCCAAACTCATGTTAAGTTTGTCAGTGCAATTGTACTAAGAAGTGGTGGAGCCTTTAAGAATTGCCTAGATCAAAGGGACACTTTTTTTTTTTTTTTTGTGACAGGGTCTCATGTACCCCAGGCTAGCCTGGAACTTCATATTGTAGCTGAGACTGGCTTGAACTTTGTTTCTCCTTCCTCTGCTTCCTAATTGCTGGGATTATAGGCATATGCCACTAAGCCCAGCTGTGTTAGGGGTTAGTTCTTGATAGAGTGGGATCTGAGTTAGTGATTCTGAAAGTGGTTGTTGCATAGTGAGTCTGCAAAATAGCACAAGCCTTCTCTGGAAATCAAGCAGATGTATGGGTCAAATTCATGAACTTCTCTGCCTCTGCAACCAGGACCCCAAAGAAACTTTCCTTTATAAACAATCCAGAAAGTGTACCAAGATGCCAGTTTTCTTTTGAGACTGGGTCTTTAGCTCATGCTAGCCTTGAACTCCCAATGCTTCTGCCTCAGCTTCCTAAGTGCCAGAATTATGGGTATGTTCCACCACATCTGGGCCCCATGTTCTTTAAAAAAATCCCCAAAACCTAGTGGAAAAAGGGTAGAGAGAATATTAATGCATCTTTCAACTCTCATCAATGAAGCTCCCTCATGTAACAGAGGGCAATGAATACAAAGGGCTACGAATGGCCAAAGCGAAGAGAATAAGAGTCTGCAGAGTGTGGGTCCTTGGACATGACTCCCATATTAAACTTCACCCACCCAGGGCTCAGGGACCATGCGGAAGAGGGGGTGGAAAGACTGTAAGAGCCTCCATGGGAGGAAATGCATGATCACATGGATACAGAGTTTTACAGGCTCCTGGGACCTTGCACATATGTACTTACAGCAATGGTGACAATATGAACAAGACCCATGCAAACACAAGTGGACAAAAACCCAGCATAGAACTATGGAAATGGGCAGCAAGCCCCAATCTTAGCCCAAGAACTATTGGGCAGCTGATTACTACTGGGGAGAAAGAGCCAATCTTTTCTAAGGGAGTGACTCTAGATAGGCTACATAGACCTAGGCACTGAAGGATGTTAGGGGATACTAACTTGACTTGATAGGGCTTAACGTAAATGACAAAATGCATGAAATCCAGTGGGGGTGGTATGGGAGGGTGCTGATGGAGACAGGGGTATAAAGATGATAAAGATGTTGTGCATTAGATACACAAAAATTCAATAAAAAATTCAAAACAAAACAAACCCACCTTTTGTATTTCTGTATTTTGTCTGAAAATGGTTAGTAACATGTCGCTGAAGACTCATAATTAACATAGGAAGGATCACAAGAGGCCATTGTTCTAGCCACATAGGCCCACAGGCTGGAATGCACATGTCACCTCCTCCATCCCTGGCTCCTAAAAGGCAGCTTGGTTTCCATATCTCCCCCACCACCTCTTTCCACTTTCTCCCTTCACTGTGAACTACAGCACAGGGAGTTTAAAGTTTTCCAGATTGCAGAAGCAACTTGATCTTGTTCAAACTTAGCTTTGATACCTGAATTTCTTTTTGAGCACCCTCAGCAGGCCTTCTGTTATCTCCTACCTCAGCCTTGACATTGTGAAATGATGAGGGGCTTGCGGCTTAACAAGGCAATTTTCCAATTTTAAAGAATGCAGGTAGTTAAAATGTTGTTTTTTTATTCCCTTGCATTGAAGCTGCCTCTGCTCTCTACAATGACCCCTAAAAACCCTGTCCTCTTTTCCGCATTATTTTTCAGCTAGCCATGTTCAGATATAATGCATGTTTAGTCTTTTCTTCTATAAACTAACCTTCTCCCAGGCTTCTAAACACAATTCCCACATTGTTATTTTGAGTCAGCTGCTTCTCGGTTGCTTTTCTTTGGGATTGCTCTAGCTTGTCAATTTTCCTCTTAAAGTGAATGCAGCTCTCCACATGGGGTGTGATTAGGAAAGTGGACCATCTCTCTTGCTTTGACATAAAAAGTTTGTGAAGCTTAATGTGCATATATATATCATATGTGCAATTACATATATTATATATATCACGTTAATTAGCCAGTGACTCCTGTCTTAGCCCATTTTGGGTTGCTATAATAGAATACCACAAACTTGGTAGTTTATAATGAGCAGAGCTTTGTTCGGCTCACAGTTTGACAGGCTGGGGAGTCCATTTGGTGAAGTCCTTCTTGTTCATCTTAGCAGGACAGAAGGCATCACATGGGCTAATGAGAGCAAGAGAAGAGGCCAAACTCTTCTCTACAAGGATTTCACTTCTGTGATAGTGACATTAACCCATTCATGAGGGATCTGCCTGATCCCCTCTCAAAGGTACCATTTCACTAAGGGTTAAGTTCTCAACACATCAATGCTGGGGCACACATTCAAAGCCTTTGACTCTACACTGGGAAATGTTTGCTTTGTAGAAGATAAATCATGGTGCCCTTCACTCAGCTAAAACTCTGACTCTTATCACAAGTACTGCTGACCACCCAAGTTGACAGCCTAATTATATATATATATATGTATATGTATATGTATATATATATGTATATATGTGTATATGTGTATATATGTGTGTGGGGACATAAAGGACATAGGTCTGAAAGGAAGTTACTGGGAGCACGGCCTGGCTTGCTTTGAAAGTCTGAAGAATACTTCTGCACTTCTGAGGAGTGCATGATCAGCACGTGACCATCCTTAAGATACACCCTCAGGGGGAGGGGGGAGTTCCAGGTGCCTTTATAAGTTTTGTAACACCTGCAATAAAATGAGTTCCAGCTTGACTAGGCTCCCTGTTGTGTCTGAGTGTCCCTCGTACTGGGGGAGGCATGGGCTGGCGAACGGTGTGCTTACTCATCCCCAATCCTCACCTCGCTGGGGGTCGCGGGTTCAAGTCCCCAGCATCTGGTGCTCAATGTGGTGCTTGAAGGAAGGTGAAAAGAAGAAAAGAAAGAAGTAAGAAGAAGAAAAAACAGATTGGGGCCAATCGAGGAGGTTCGGGCTAAGCAAGACCCTAAAAGTGGGTAATGCAATTTTTAAGTTTGAAGACCCAGCGCTTAAAGCGCTGAGAGATATGCTTAAAAGCAGGGGATTGGATTTGTCAGATCCCGTAGCTCAAAAGGTTTGGGCAAAGGTGATTCATTTGGCTCCCTGGCTACTTGGGGCTAATGTTTTTACTGGGGATACATGGGAACATGTGGAACGTCTAGCTCAACAAAGGGAGGTTCAATTGGGGGTTGATCCCCCACTGGAGTTCTACCCTATTATTTTGGCCTTAAAGGCACGCTTTTGGCCCAAGAGCCCTAAGCCCTCAGTGCCACCTCCTGACGAGCCTTCAGAAACCCTGGCATGGGAATCATGGGAAGTGTTTGAGGAAGAAGGCAGAAATGCAACAGAAGTGAATCCATAAGCAGCCAAAGTACAAAGCAGCACCTCAGGCGTGCCCTGGCCAGCTTCAGAGCTTCCTGAAACCCATGAAAACTGTCCTCATTTCCAGGATTCTGGCCCCGCTCAAGAGGCTTCTGTGAGGCCATGGGTAGAAGCGTATCCTATTAATGTAAACCCAGGAGGCATGCGCCCTGACCCCTGGTATCCCTGGGAGGTGAAGGATTTAAAGGAATTTAAAAAAGGCGGTGGCTGAGGATGGCCCAGGATTACCCTGGGTAGATACTCTCCTCCAAGGCTTGGCTCATCATTTCCTCCAAGGCTTGGCTCATCAGCAGTGTACTACAAAGGATTGGCTGGACCTCGCCAAAGCAGTCCTTCCTAGCCCTATATATATTAAATGGTGTGCTCTCTTTAAGGAGGAATGCAGGATACAGGCTGAGAATGCAAGTGCCAATCCACCAGTCCCCATTACTTTTGGAATGTTGACTGGTTCAAGTGACCGTTATGCCACAGGGGAGCAACAGTCGGGGATTCCAACTCCATATACAGAACAGGTCTGGGTCATAGGATTAAATGCTTGCAGAAAATTGGACGAGGGGCCTACAGAATCCCCCCTTGCAGGAATTAATCAAAAGCCTGGTGAACCCCTCTACGAGTTTATAGACAGAGTGGAGAAGAGCTTAAAATGAAAATTACCCCCAGGCCCATTGAGGGAGCAATTCACTATACTCTGGATGCTGATCACAAGACAGCCTGTGCTGGCCTTAAGGACTGGTCCATGGAACAATGGGTAATTGCCTCCAAGGAGGTGGGAACCCAGAGGGGGCAAACCAAAGCCATGGCTGCTGTCTTACAGACACAAACAGAGGCTCTGACCCATGCCTTAACTCAGGCATTTAATTCACTTAATTTGGGTCAGCAGGTAACAACGGGGCCTAGAGGGATAGAAGGTCTATGTTTTGGCTGTGTCCAGACTGACCATATTAAAAGAAATTGCCCTCAGTGTCCTCAGCGAGAGAACCAGCCTAAGCCTGGAGGTGGGGTATCAAAAAGACCCCCATCTACCCCCTGTCCCCAGTGCTGCAAAGGGTTCCATTGGCAGAAGGATTGTAAATCCAGATTTGATATTGAAGGAAAGCCTTTATACTAAGTGGGGGGCAGCCTCCAGCCCCGTTAACAAAAGGAGGACTTTCCCATGAACAGCTACATTTACAATGCCCTAAAGGAGGGATTGGGAGAGGAGAAAAACTTATGGCTAATTGGACAGTCCCTATTATCCCTGGTGTAAGGCCCAAGATGGGTCTTGAAATAGATGGCAAGAGATTTCGCTGCCTAGTGGACATGGGGGCAGATAGGACCATTCTTAGAAAGGAGGAGGTCCCATCATGTTGGCACCTAGTTTCTTGGCCCCGAATCCTAGGTGTGGGAGGATACACCCCATCAGAGGAGACTTGAGAATGGCTCACCTGGCAGGATGCAGATGGAGCTAAAGGGGAGGTGCAACCCCTGGTGGTGGCAGAGTTATCCGCCAACCTTATAGGACAAGATATTTTGGGGGATGCACAGGCTGCATAGCCACTGATAACAAGGCCTTTTATGATGACCTTTTGGATCTTGAAGAGTCTGATAGGCTTCCTGAGTCAGCAACTCAAGGGTTGTCTCGTCATATCAATTACAGGGGGGACCCAAAGAAAGAGTATCAGGTTCACCCCCAATTCTAAGGGCCACTGCCCCTCAGGTTCCAGCTATCTGGTGGTCCCCTGGGGCGCTGGTATGGGTGGAGCAGTGGCCATTACCTGAGACAAAGCTACAGGCTTTAAAGGAAATTGTGCAGGAACAATTACAGTTGGGCCACATCCGGCCTTCTGTAAGAACATGGAACACACCTGTCTTTGTTATTAAGAAATCCTCTGGCAAGTGGAAAATGTTGGGAGAATGTTGCAAGACTTGCATAAAGTCAATGCTAGAATGACCCTAGTGAGTACACCCTTAAGGGGGCTGCCTTGGATTCCTGCTATTCCCTCAGATTTATTTCTTTTAGTTATAGACATTAAAGATTTTTTTTTCTATCCCTCTACAACCGCAGGATTGTGAAAAATTTGCTTTCTCTGTACCTTCCACCAACTTTAAAATGCCTGATGAGAAGTATGAATGGACTGTTTTACCCCAAGGTATGGCCAATAGCCCAGCATTCTGCCAAAGCTATGTGAAGACCCTTTTGGGGCCTGCTCACTTGCTGCCACATGCCACTGTGTACATTTATATGGATGATATAATCTTGGGAGCTCCAAGCCCCCAACAATTAGAAGAGTTATGTAAGGTTACTCAGAAATGTCTACAGACAGGTGGACTCCATGTAGTCGCTGATAAAATACAGACTATTACTCCCTTTAAAATTCTGGGAACCATACTCTCTTTGGAAGGAGTAAGTCCTTTAAAACCACAACTGGCTGTCAAGCCCACCATAACCTTGACAGAGTTACAAAAATTATTAGGAGAAATTAATTGGCTACGAGCCTGGATGCCTATTTCCACTGACACTTTAAGACCACTGTTTCAGTTGCTAGTAGGGAAACAGCCTTCAGAACTAATTCACCTGGCTCCTCAACACCTGCACATTTTACATGAGGTCCAGGATGTCCTGGACTGAGCCCAACTTGCCTGGTACACGCCTAGTAAAGATCTTGAGTTATGGGTACTCCCTGGTGAGACCCTGATGACATCCATCCTTACACAGGACGGGAAGTCCCTTCAATGGGTGCATGCCTCTCTGGGAGGCGTACCGCAGGTTTATACACCCGTGGATCAATTGGCTGACCTGATTGAGAAAGGGCGTGATATAGCTCTGAGACATTATGGCATAGACCCTCTTAAAATTGTTATCCCTTATTGGCTTAGGGATTTTGAATGGCTCTGCAGAAATAATAACCAAGTGGCCATAGCTTTGGAAGGGTTCCTGGGAAATTTGGACTGTCATTATGGCCCTCATAAATGGGTGACCTCCTTTTGCACCCTCTTTGTCAAGGAGCCGTTAGTAAAAGCCTATAATGTTTTCACAGGAGGCAGATTTGGAGCTGCAGTGGTAATGGGTGACCTCCTTTCACACCCTCTGTTGGGATGCCCCCCGGCTCTTTGTCAAGGAACTGTTAGTAAAAGCCTATAATTTTTTCACTGATGGGAGCAGATTAGGAGCTGCAGTGATAGTATACCCAGGGGCAGATGAGAAACCAAAAAGATATGTCCACACTTGTGATGGCTCAGCTCAATTCAAGGAACTCATGGCCATTGCTTTAGCATTAACAAAGATAATTGAGCCCATGAATTTGTTTTCTGACAGTCTGTATGTAGTCAATCTTCTTCCAGGGCTATTAGGTTCTCATATCCGGTTGGATGGGAACCCCATTACTCCCTTGATGATACAGACTCATACGCTCCTTAGAAGGAGAGAAGCCCCTATCTTCTTACAGCATCTTAGGGGGCACCAAGGATTTCCTGGGCTTTTTAGGCAATGCACAGGCAGACAAGGTGGCTTCCACCCAGATCCTGTCAGCAGGCCTGAATGAAGCTCAGGGGTTACATAACCTCACTCATGTAAATTGGGGGGGACTCCATAAGAGGTTTCCTCAAGTTCCCATCAAGGACCTAAAGAAGACTGTACGTACCTGTAAGTCTTGTCAACCCTTTCTACAGGTACTGCCTCTGCAACAGCCAGGTGTAAATCCCAGGTGACTCAAGCCCAATTCCTTTTGGTAAACGGATGTCACACACTATGCTCCTTTTGGAAAGCTTAAGTATATTTTTGTATCCATTGACACATTCTCACATGCCTGTTGGGCTACTGCTCATACAGGAGAGAAGTCTAAACATGCGCAGTCTTATTTTCTCCAGTGCTTTGCCACATTGGGATTGCCCTAAAGAATTAAATCTGATAATGGGCCATGTTTTGTGAGTAAAAATTTACAAGTGTTCTTCTCACTTTGGGGT
>NW_008352659.1:806040-812636 GCF_000622305.1 Nannospalax galili | reverse complement strand
CTCTCTTTATTTATATCCATCTGAGGTAAAGGACTCAGTTCCTTGGCTTCACTGCAGCCTCTTTGACAACTGGCTGATTGTCTAAAAGGAATATGGTCTCAGAAGTATTTCAACTTGTCCTCCATGACTTGCTTTGTTTCTCTTGATAATGCTTATCTTTAAGTGTCTTTACCAGATAATTTTGTGACAGAGGACCCTTGGAACTGCCACGGCCCACCTCCTCATGATTACGGATTTCCCCAGGACCCCCTCCGGTTGCCCACGCTTGGCTAACTGAGTTAGGCAGAGACTAAGACTGTCACGGGCTGGCATTACCCACGTGGCTGCCCTTAATCGTGACACATTTTTAGCCAAAGACGAGTAAGATGTCCCATGACAAGTACTCCTAAGACAGGACATGAACATGGCCAGGTGCATGATCCAATGGCGGGCAAGTCTTGATCAGAGGTGACACAACCTAAGACAGGCAAAAAAGCATAAGATTAGAGGAAGGAGATAGCCATCTCTCCTCAGGGAGCCACCTATGAGGTGGGTAACCCGTGAAATAAAGTCAGTCCAGCCTTAAAATAAAAATAAAAAGGGGGATATGTGAGGACCTAAAAGCCCCACCTTGCATAGGTCCGAAAGGAAGTTACTGGGGGCACGGCCTGGCTTGCTTTGAAAGTCTGAAGAATACTTCCGCACTGCTGAGGAGTGCATGATCAGTGCATGACCATCCTTAAGATACACCCTCATGGGGGAGGGGGTAGTTCCAGGTGCCTTTATAAGCTTTGTAACACCTGCAATAAAATGAGTCCCAGCTTGACTAGGCTCCCCATTGCGTCTGAGTGTCCCTGGTACTGGGGGCGGAGTGGGCTGGCAAATGGCGTGCTTACTCATCCCCAATCCTCACCTCACCAGGGGTCGTGGGTTCGAGTCCCTGGCGTATGTGTATATATGTGTATATATGTATATATGTATATATATATACACACACATATATAATATGTACATATATACATATATATTTCTTTATTTATATATATATGAGTATTTGCATGAATGTATGTGTACAATATGCATGCCTGGGGGGTGTGGATTGATGAGTCAGCAGTTAAGAGTACTGGCTGCTCTTGCAGAGGACCCCAGTTTGATTCCCAGCAACACGTGGTGGTTAACAACCATCTATAACTCCAGTCCCAGGAGAATCTGACACCCTCTTCTGACCTCTGTGGGCAATGTATGCCTATTACTCATGGAGGCCAGAAGAGGGTATTGGATCCCCTGACACTAGAGTTATGGAAGGTGTGAGCCACCGTGTGGGTGCTGGGAATCGAACCCAGGTCCTCTGCAAGAGCAGCAGTTGTTCTTAACTGCTAAGGCATCTCTTCAGCCCCATATTCTCGGTTTCTATAGTCACACTTAGCTTTTCCGAGGGATATCAGGATGCTGAGGGTGAATATTTATTCAAGTATGGTGATAGCACAGAAGCAGGTTGGAAGTCTGTCACCCAGATTCTGGTACCAGCCCTGTTGTTAGCTCATACTGTGGCCTTGGACTCCACTTTTGGATCACTGGGCTTCAGTGTTTCCTCCATGATACAAAAGCTAGGACCACCGAGGCACCCAAGCAACCTCTGGTTTTGACAAGGTCCCAAGGTGAGGACAGAGATGTATTAAAAAGATTCATATTCCTAACAGGGAGGGTGTGGGCATGGATATGCTCAAAACAGAGTTTAGTGAAGTCTTACTTCCCTTTACAACTTCTACAGGATACCACTTGCTCTACCAAGTTGTTCCAGTATCAAAAAATTGACTGGTACCCCTGTGCCTGGAGCTGCCCTTAACCATTTCCCTTGTGGACCTAAGATATGGTAGAAAGGAAGCCAATAGGCACAGATGAGCTGAGCCCAATGTCTCCAGGGAAATGTGCGGCCTTCAACAGTGACAGTGATATTACAGGTGAATTCTGTCAGCTTTTAAAGTGAGGTTGTGCTCCTGGGTCATACCGGGATCTTGCAAAGAGGCAGAGTGGAACAGTCTAGCCCTTAGACCCGGTGAGGATTCTTGGGATTGCTTATCCTGGTCGAGCTGTTAAGAAATTCTCCATTTCCTTACACTCAGTAGGAACATTATGTGGGAGAAATTCCCTAAACTCGGCAGCAGTGCCCCTGATCCCATAGGAAAGGGAGAAAGTTAGAGGGCAGAAGCCAGGCAGATCGTGTTTGCCTAGTGTTTTCTCCCTTTCAAAGTTCTAATGTTGCCAAGGTCACTGAGCCTTGATTTCCTATCTGAAGACCCAAGTACATCAGGGCATTATGTGCAAATCCAGGGTTAGGGCAACAGAGGATCAGCCTGCGGTTAAGGCCAACATGCACACCACACCCTGTGTGGGCTGGAAGAAAGTATCAGGTATCTGATCCAAGGGGAGCTGATGAAACCAGGGGTTGGGGAAGAGCTGGACTGAAAAGATAGGATTCGATAAGCATCCACATGCTGAGCATTAGACAGGACCTTCGCTTGCTCTAAGGCCAGTGGAACACTATTTGGTAGTATGTGTGAGGTCACTTGGTTGAACTCTGCAGTTTCTGGTTGGACAAATATGATTAGAATTAGAGTCTCTATGGCCAAAGGCCATGGCTCCAGTTTCCACTAGGATCAGAAAATCCTTGGGTGCATTAGAGAACAGGTAGTTGTTGTGCTGAGAATGTGGATGAACCTAGGAAGGACTTAAGGAAGGCTTGCAGATCCTGGGGAACTCTACGGGCAGGACACTGCTCCACCTCCTCTCCATCCATCCTGGCCTCCGTACCCCATGGCCTGGGCAGACCTGATGGCCTATGGAATTTGGGATGTGTGTGGTCATCCTGCATAAGGCAAAGACAGAAAGAGTCAAGCAGCAGCATTTGTTATTTCTGGAAACATCAAAACAGAAAACTTCATGTCAGTCTAACAAAGAAGAAATCAGACAGCAGGCAATTAGGCAGGAATTTATCAATTAGTGAGCCAGAAAAATGTTTTCTGATATTTTGATGGTTCAATACTGTCAAACAAAAACCAAGTAAAAATAACCCAAATACTAGAAATTCACAAACATTTTAAAAAATAATCATTTCATTAAAACACATTTGAAAAGCTGTGTATAGTGGTATATGCCTGTAATCTCAGCATTCAAGAAGTTGAGGCAGAAAGGTTGTGTTCAAGATCAGCTTGGCTACATGGTGAGAACCTAAGATGAGAGAGAGAGAGAGAGAGAGAGAGAGAGAGAGAGAGAGAGAGAGAGAGAGAGAAGAAAGGAGGAAGGAAAAAAGTCAAGGGTTGGAGGTATAGTTCAGTGCTGGCCTAGCCTGTACAAAGCCCTAGGTTTCATCCCAGGTTCCACATACTCACAAATTCATTTAAAATATGGAAAGAGTGATCCGTTTGGTATAATATGGTGAGTACCCCTCTTTGATTAACAAATTATGGGGACCTGTCACCCACTCTCCAGCCTGAAAAAGAATGTACTGAGTCTTCGTTGGAGTGAGGCTCCCAGGACAGGTTCAAAGCACATTCCCTCCTCAGCTCTGACACCTGCTGTTCCTCCTTTGCAAGTCAGAAAAGCCGCCAACCCATAGTTGCAAGAAGTGAGTCTTTTGCAAGATAAGGAAGAAAAGTTCCTCTTGCCAGAATTTGGACTTTGTATCAAATCCCAGCTTTGATGCTCATTAACCATCAGGAGGGAAGATAGATTAGCTTTGAGAGGTCCAGTTTCCTTATTGGTAAGGCAGGGTCATGATTCATACCTTACAAATCATTGCTCAGATTCAATGAGAAAACATATGAAAAGCTGGTGATAGAGAAACACGTTTCTCTCTTCAGAGCTGCAGTCTTGAAGACAGCCTCTCCACGTGCACCAACACTGACTGGCATTTCCCATCAAACTTGCCTCGTGCTCACAGGTGGACATAGGTCCTAGAAGCTGTCCTGACAGCTTCACAAGTTGTTTTCTGCAGCGAACACTTCCTCATGTCTCCGCAAGAGTTTTGCCCCTAAAGGAACCCTCCCGTGGAGTTCAAAGTCTCTGTCACTGCTGCCTCCCTCGTCTCTCTGAATGGAATGCACAGGACAGTTTCGCCTTGCTTTTAGCTCTTCATTCTCTCATGTTCCTCAGTTGCATTGTACAAAATTGATATTTGACGCCCACAGGGCTAATCAGTGTATGATTTCATTCCTTCATTTTCCCACTCATTCATTGAATCATTCATTCATTCTACATGTATATTTATCTCTTGATCCCTAGACAGTACCAGTAGTGTGTTTATCAGGGGTGGAATATGGAAGCTGGAGTGTGGGAGGGGTTCAGGTCACCAGAAGCTGGGAGAACCAGCAGGTGCTTGTCACTTTAGGTAGGGAAGAGAAGCATTTGCTGGGCATGTTCAGAGTCCAGAAGCAGAGCAATGACAGTTCCTAGCTGCCTTTTTGTGTGCAGGCCCGCAGCCTGGGAGCAGGTAAGGTTAAACTGGCCTTGTAGGCAGGGCAGAGATTCCTTTGGCCAAGCAAGTAAGGGCCCCTGGTTGCTCTGGGAAAGGCCCCTGCCTGTTGGGAATCTGGTCTCATTTTGACATAGGTTCTAGGGCTGGTCTGACCAGGTTCTGTGTGACAATCAGTTATGATCATGGATGACATCTGTTTATCCTCGCACTCAGCAGCCACAGTACAGCTGTCCACATGCCCTGGTGCCCACAGTTGGGAGCTGGACAGCTACCAGAAGTCACATGCTTGGAACCATAATGACATAAACAGGGAAACTGAGTCTCAGAGCAGGGAGTTCACAGGTCTACCCAAAGCCACTGAGAAGCTGAAGGCAAGGTCTAACCCACCCAGTCCCACTCTGTAGATGCCCTATCTCCCTTGATTATTCAGCTGCATCTTCTCCATTTCTCTTTATTTTCCTGGAATAAGATCAGCTTCTCAGCTCTACAGTTGGAGGCAGTTATCTGTGGACATCTTGTCAGGTGGGCATGGAATCACTTCTTCCGTCACCCTCCTGTTTGTCTTCCTGGTCCTTTCATTTTAATTAAAAACATTGTCCACTGCAGGTCAAGTCAGTCCCATGATTACTTTTTCTTTCTTGAACATCTTTCCATCTTCCTGGAATTAAAACTTGTGCACTGACTTTTCATTTGCGTGGAGTGTTCTGAGCCTGCCATCAATTTCTCCTATCACACCTGTCAGAATCTTGGCAGGTGCATCTGCCCAAAAGGGGAGCTGAATTTTCAGCCATGTTTTGCATGAGCTTAATTCTTGGGGTGTTCAGTTCTTACCTGTCTAGTCAGGGGCACAAATAGGGTGACATTTTATAGGAACCATGTAAATCACTCCTGTGGTACCCCAGCCTCCCTCCTTACTGTCAGCCTGGACATTCCTCCAGTGGGTTCATAAGACACTAGGCATCTGGCCATTTTCTGCCATGTGTCTGTTCCTCCTTGCCTTCCTGTTTCTCTGTTCCCCTGGCTCTTCCTATGAAGAGCATTTCCTGAGAGTGGGGCTATATATGTGTATAGACTTTTGTTAGATAGCACAGGAAGTGTTCTGAGAGCCCCAGGATGCCAGCCAGCACTGCAGTGCATAGTAGAAACAGGGACTGGATGCTCCCCTCTGTGTTCTACAACACTGTAACACTGGACCGATCCACCATTGCCCTGGAGCGTAGGGTTATTCTACGTTGTTCTACGTGGTATGGTCAGGGCGTTCGTGTTCCTGTTCCTAGCAATGGTGTCCAAGTCCCCCAAAGAGCAATTGAAGAAGCTGCCTTCGAGGGCGGTGTGCGCCTGGGGCCTTTCTCCTAGTCCCCTGGTCCTTTTGCTGGCTGGTCTTTGTCCCCTTTTTTCCTGTAGCCCCGCAGGTTTGCCCCACACTCTTAAACACTGACTCTGGCCCTGGCATCTCTCTAGTCTCAGACACATTTTGGGAGCACAATGAACGATCTGCTTTGTGGGACCCATGGGGATTGCTTTCTGCAGGCTGGCCCCTGCATGGTGGTGTCCTGGATTCAGCAGGGTTGTCCTAGTGTACCTGAGAAGAGACTTACACACGGAAAGCCAATCCATTCATTCGTTGAGGCTGACCCACCTCCTGGGAGGGGAAGGGTTGCTGCCCACCCCTGGTGAGTCAGCACTTTTGTGGGCGACTGTGCTGATGGATTTGATTTTTGTTCCCTTTGAGAACTTGCAGGTTCCTGAGCTGACCTGTGTCCACACGCACCTGCCTGGGTGATGATTCCCCCTGCTCCCTGGGCCACAGTCTGGGCTCCTGAATTAAGCTTGTTCTAGGTCATTGATTCCCAACCCCTCAGCTGGAGCCTCAGCCTTCTGTTCCCTGTGTTTCAGAACACATTTGAGTTCGGTGGGAGTGCATACTTGATCTAAATGACCTGTAGTTGTCAATGATTTTTGAAATGATGCTTGTTTTAATGTAAAATGTTTTAGATCTGTAATTAAGTATAATTTCATAAATTTTTGTAAAATATTTTATGTAAATTCACATTTGAGACCAATTAATCCTCCCCCTTTCTCCTTCCCTGTCTCTTTTCTCTCTTTCCTCCCTCCCTTCCTCCTTTCTTCCCTCTTTATCTCT
>NW_008352659.1:800702-805962 GCF_000622305.1 Nannospalax galili | reverse complement strand
TTCTCTATACAGGTACAGTACACCTTTTTATATATGCCCAAGACCATAAATGTTTTGCATTTTAGACTTTTTAAAAGTTTTGTATTATTTGCATTTACTACTGAGATATCTTGGGGATGAGTCCCAAGTTTATGTCTAAACATGAAATTTATTTTTGTTTTCTATATACTGAAAGTCATTTTATACTTTTTTTTTTTAAGTTTTGATGATCTGTCATGTGAGATCAAGTATAGAATTTTTCACTCGAGGCATTACATTGGCATTCAAAATTTCAGATTTTGGAGCATTTTGTAGTTCAGAGTTTTAGGTTACAGATCACCATATGCACAAACTGTATTTTGATTCTGGCTCCTTTGCATGCAGAGGGATGGTCTGGCATCCGTCTGTATTGCGGCTTGATTTGTGGACCTCCTTCCCTAGCCCCAGCCACCTCCTCTGCTGCCCGGGCCTCTGCTTGCCCTGACTCCAGGGAAGTTGCCATCAAGCAGATAGATGGGTCCTTCTCAACTTCAGAGGAAAATCACTCCAGCAACCTGAGAGCAGTTTGAGAAACAAATGTTTCTGTTGTAAACATCTCACACAGCCATAAACTGTGGCCTCTTTTTAGAGCCCCTGGGAGAGGTGACCTTGCTGTTTCGTGACCCCTGTGGCTGGACACCAAAGTTTATGAGACATTTCTTGCAGGGTGAATTGGTGGCTCTCTAGGGAGCGCAGGGAGAAGCAGGGGTCACACAAGGCCCTAGTGAACCTTGCCTGCCTGTGTAGTGTGGTGTTTCATTGCACTGCATCTGATGCTGCTGCACTGTGCCTGAGACTGGGCAAGAAAACACATGCGTTGGTTTCTGCTGGCCCTGCTTTGCTGAGGATGTGAGGGAGTCTGTGCTTAGGGAAGTCCTCTCTGCCCTTGAGGACCAAAGATTCTTATGGAGCTGCAGGTGACTATGGTACTAGAAGGCACACTAATTGACCTGGGCTCCCCTAACAAAATCCTACAGATAATGTCACTTAAAGAACAAAAATTTATTGCTGCAGAGTTTTGGAGGTTGGCAAGTCCAAGACTGAGTCTGCAGGTGTGGTTCCTCCCGTGTATCTATTAAAATCTTAAATTACACTTTATTTATTATTTATTTATTCATTCATTCATTCATTCACTCATTCATTCATTTATTGTATGTGGTGATGGTATGTATGTTGGGGGAGATACACTTGTGGAGGAGGTCAGAGGTCAGCTTGCAGTAGTCCATTTTTTCCTTTGACCATGTGGTTTCCTGGGGATTGAACTCAGGTCATCAGGCTTGGCGGCAAGCGCCTTTACCAGTTGAGCCATCTTACTGCCCCCTCGGTATCTCTTAAAGTATGTCTTATTTTCTCTTCTGAATGACACCAGTCAGACTGGATTAAGCCCATCCTAATAATGTCATACTAACCCAATTGCCCCTTTAAAAACCTTGTCTCCAAGGTTAGACAGTAATTTATTATTCTGCTGGGACGTTGATTTTGGCCTTGCACTCTGTGCCCTGAGTCTCCCAGGTAGGAAAGTAAAAGGACTGTCCAGGTTGCTTACCAACCAGTCTCTGCTTTCCTGTACACAGTACACAGAGGAATAGTTCTGTTCTGGCAATATTAGAGGACTGGAGACTGTTTATAGACATATGGTCCCTACTTGTCAGGGGTCTGTGATGACATCCACCCAGCACATTGCTAATTTTGGCAGGTGTGTAATCACCGTGGAGTGCCACAAACAGAGGCCTTTTCATGTTAGAAATAGACAGGTGCCACTATATAGATGGAAAAAATCAAGACTAGGCATCCCTAGTGGGATGCAGTGATTGTGAGGGTGGCCTGGGAGGCAGGCAGGTGGCAGAGCTCTGAGAATCAAAGATTAATAGCAGACTAATACCTGGGCAGTTTTACTACTGACTTATCATGTGAAGGATCCAGATGTGGATTGGGCCACACAACCTTCCCCCAAAGGCAAAATTTTCCCTTCTTCTCACTAGGGTTGGGGTGGAGAAAGTGGGCAGGGACGGGGAAGGGGGACCCAAGAAACTGGGTTGCTGATGGGGTAGTCCGGGAGGAGACTGCGGTCTTCCAGCAGGTGGCGCCATTCAGCTGGGTATCCAGAGAGCCGGCGCCTGCTGCCAGCAGCAAATGGGTCTGCCGCAGAAGTTACCCGACAGGGCAGGTTCTAGGCACTAACTAGCCTAGAGGGCGCCAGCGGGATGTGGTTTTATTACTCCTGGGAACTGAGAAAGAAGGTATTTGTAACCCCTGAGAGTCTGGTCTGGACATGTGAAATAAACTGCAGGTCCTGGTGGTACTGGCCAGTGGCCAGTGGTCAAGCCTCCTCAGCCAGCCAGAAAGCACCACTGGCCCTGGGACTCAGGCCCTATACCCTGAACAGGGTGAAAGGTGAAAGGTCCCACAGGATCTAATAAAGGTACATTCTCCTTAAAATACCCCTTTCCCTGGTGGGGAGATACCAGTTATAAACGTTTTCTTTTTCTCTCCCTTTCTTTCTTTCTTTCTTTCTTTCTTTCTTTCTTTCTTTCTTTCTTTCTTTCTTTCTCTCTCTCTCTCTCTCCCTCCTCCCTCCCTTCCCCCTCCCTCCCTCCCTTCGTCCCTCCCTCCTTTCTTTCATTCTTTTTTTTTTTTGGTCTTTTTTGAGACAGGGTCTCCCTTAGACCAGGCTGGCTTTGAACTCACAGCGGTCTGCCTGCCTCTGCCTCCCAAGTGCTGGGATTAAAGGCCTGTGCTGCCAGCCTGGCCATAAACATTTTCTTGAGTGTGCTCATTTGGATTAGAATTGATTTGTATGAATGGCTGGGGTGACTCGGGCTCCTCTTGTTCTAATAGTCAGCCCTTGGTGTGTCAGCTGAATGTGGGTACCCACACTGCATTGACTTGCTTCTTTGACTTGCTATGGGACCTGGGTGAGTTCCTTACCCTGCCTATACCTCAGGGTCCTCTCTTGTAAAAATGGAGATATTAGCAGTTCTTATATTATGGAATTCACCAGAAGGATTAAGTTAATAAATATAAAACATGTAGGGGCAGTTATTACATCTAAGCTGTTATTATCATCAGCTGAACCCAAGGTAATTTTCTCAATTAGGTCATGAAATTCGAATGTCTGGCATGCACTGGGTCCCCAGCAACATTGAATGAGATTTAAATGATGGGATAGGAGCTTCCAGCAGGTCGTGGACAGGCATGCTGGTGGTTGGAGGGTACTGGCCAAGGGCTATAGAGACACCTGCTGCTCTACCCAGAGAGGCACCTGGTAGTCCAGCTATCTAGATCCAGACTTAGGGTGGCATTGGAGGACTAACAATGAGAGGGAGAACAAAGGGAAGGGGTGTGCACCCCAGCTTTTACATGGGGTTGCCCTGCCTGGGGACCATCTGTGGGGAATAGCTCTGAGGGTAGGCTTAACAGAAGTCATCCAGGAGCCCAGCCAACCAGCCTGGGCTGGGGCAGCCAAGAAGTAGAGGCCCAGCTGGTCAGGAGCCAGGCTCATCTGGCCAGAGCAGGGATGGAAGAGCACCTGGCACTCAGCGGCCACCAGGAGCTCTGAACGTCTTTGTTGCTCTGAATCTGACTTGGAAGATCAACTGGTCAGATGCAGGGCTGTCAGAAGAAAGGAGGTCCTCTCTGTGGTCCATGCTAGCTCCTGGGGACCTCAGGTGGGTGGTGGGGTGGGGGAGGGCGTGGCCATGTGTTAATGCTGGACCCTGAAGGAGGCTTGGGGAAGTACTCTAGGGCAAGGAACTGGACAGCAGGGCAGGGGAAGGGGCTTAGTGTAGCAGATTTTGACAGTCAACTGGGAGTTTTCCAACAGTTTCAAAGGCAGCCTGTGTGCCTGGCTGGGCCTGTCAGGGGTCTCTTCTCTATTGCTGACTTGTGTGATCGTGAAGAGCTGAGTTGTAGGCAGGTTGGCAGGGCTAGGAAGGCAGACCCTGCACTTACTGACCTCTGCGTTTCTGTCTCAGTCCAGACACTTCTAGATTCTGCCATCTGGTGGTGAAAACTGGTAGTGAAGATTCCTCTTGCCCTCCAGTACCAGAATTGGACTCATAACCACTGTGTGACCTTGGGCAAGCTACTAACCCTCGCTGTGTCTCCTCTTCCTTCTTTTAGAAACCAAGAACAAAAATAGTGCGTTTCCCACAAAGGGCTCTGGGGATTAACCGAGCAGCATGTGCAATGCATTTGGAAGCGTTATACTTGTGTCTTTTTTTTTTTTTTTTTTTCCCAGACCTGAGGACCAAACCCAGGGCCTTGCACTTGCTAAGCAAGCTCTCTGCCACTGAGCTAAATCCCAAACTCCAAGTTATACTTGTTTATGGCTATAATACTCAGAATTCTTTGATGAGTGTTAAGTTCACATTAGACTTGTGTCCTTGTCCCTAAGCTCTAAACTTCTGGCCCGAAGGATTCATTTGAATTTGAGAAAGAACTGGGAACTCTATATCAGTCTCTGTCCCTGTGGAGCAGGAAAACCCCAGGATGAAAGGAGGAAGGGGTTGACCCAGGACCGGAGAATGTCAGCTTGTGCAGAGACTTCTAAGAGTCTAAAATTCTGACACCGAGTAACCAGATTATCATGTCTCCTTCCACCCAGTCCCATGCCTGGGCTCCAATCTCCAAGGATGCTCAGGAACTGAACTCAGATATAGTCAGCACTTCCTTGAGATTTTGTTTTCCAGGGTCTTCCTAGCCTCCCAGGAGAGGGGCATTTGGGTAAGATGAGACAAGTATGAGGAACAAACACTCAGGGATCAGGATTTGTTCTGAGGCTGGCAGAATGGGGCTGGCTAGACCTCTGGCTGTTCCTGGGACTTCGTCACTATTTTTTGCTGCAGAGTCCATCTGTCAGACTTATCCAGCAGTGAGTGGCTATAGCCACTGCCTGTTGCAAACACCTTTCTGCTGGTGGCCAAAGGTTTGCACACTGCCCTGCTTCAGGTGGAAACAGTTCAGCTCTGAACTGGTTTCCTATTACCCATGCGCCATTTCCCATAAAAACAATCTCTTTGCCAAACCATCAGCTTCATACACAGGAAACATCCAGGGCTGGCTGCGGAGCTCTGCGGTGGTCTTACATGGTGGCTTTAGACTGTGTTTGAGTCTTGTGGCTGGTGCTGTGTACACTGGAATCTTTGTGCACTGTTCTTGTATATTATTATTATTATTTGTCTTTTTGAGACAGGGTCTTCCTGTAGCCCCAGCTGTTCTGGAACTCACTATGTAAATCAGG
>NW_008352659.1:795906-800683 GCF_000622305.1 Nannospalax galili | reverse complement strand
CCTCGAACTCACAAAGATCCACCTGCCTCTGCTTCCCAAGTGCTGGGATTAAAGGCATGCACCACCACATCCAGCGTATTATTTTTTTAAAATATTTATTATTTTTAAATTTAATTTAATTTTATTTGTATGAGTGTATTGCTTGCTTGTATGCTAGTGCACCCATGCTGTGCAATGTCCATGGAGGTCAGAAGATGGCATCAGATCTCCTGGAACTGGAATTAGAGACGATTGTCAGCCATCATGTAGGTGCTGGGAACTGAACCTGGGTCCTCTGCAAGAACAGCCATTGCTCTTAATTGCCTGTTGGGGACCTCTGTTATGCAAAGTAGAAGTCCCTTCACGTCCGGACAGCTCATGCAGCTCGGGATTATGTGCTGGGGCTCCTTTCACAGCAGGGTGCCTTCCTGGCATCCTTCCCTCACAAAGTATCTATCAGCCAAAGCTTTTACCACTACCCCCATGGTATAAATATCCCAGTCTTTCTCTCAATATCAGAGAGCTGGGTCGCAGAGAGCTGGATCACTTGAAGCTACACTTAATAAAAGCTGTGACACGGGCTAAGCCAAGTCTTGAGTCTTGTGTCTTACTACCAGCGACCCAGCCTCTCCGGGGGGAGCATTCCTCCGTCACCGACTTGCAGACACCCTAGCTTTCGCTGTCCTCGTACTCTTCCCGTGTGGTTCAGTGGCCAGTGGACCTCGCATCCTGAGGAAAGTACATGGGTGGAAAAGGGACAGGATTCGGCTGGACAACGCTCCAGTAGCAGAGAAACTTTCAGCACCAGAGACGCGCGGACAGAGACACGGGACCCCGAGCCGGCAGGAAAAGCCTGCGGGGCACCCGCCGCCGCGGCCAGAGACGCCTGTGGCCAGACCCGTGCCGCGACTAGCCAGGTGTGGTGGGGACCCCGAGATACCCACGCACACCACGCCTGGGGCCCAGAGCACTCCCTATAATTGCCAAGCCAGCTCTCTAGCCCCTTGTGTGAGCATTATTAATGTGAACCTAGATCAGTCACTTGACTTCAAGACCCACCCCCAACCAAGCTCATGTATTGTTCTACAGCACCCATCACTTAGCTATGTTTTAACCTCATCTTTTGCTTAGAAGTGACTGAAGCCAGGTTCCTGCTGGGATGTCCTCAGGTCTCTGCTGAGATTGGAGGAAAGGATACTTTCCAGATACTTTTGTCTGTTACTACTCCAAGGGCTGTAGAGGAATCTCCCAGTGTCTCCCAGAATCTACCGGAGAGGTTCAGTGGCAACATTTCCTTAACATTCTGGGTCCCTTTCCTTTCCTTCTCATTGTCTCAGCAGTGCCTAACAGTGGCCAGCCTCTTCAGCTGACCTTTATCTGTCTTCATAGGACCTGGCCAGGCTGGGAAGCTGATCCACCTGGGAGGGGCCATGTAAAGCACAGTCAGTTGCCTGGCCCTGGACTTTGGATGGCTCTGTTTTTCAAGGCTCTGAGGTGGTGCTCTGTTAGCTGAAGTGGCCGTGGTCCTCGGCCATGACAGTGAGGTAGAGGAGCACATGGGAAGGAAAAAAGGAAGGACATTGACTGTCAAGCCCTCTTAGTTGCTGTAGCAACATTCTGAAATGACCGCAGATCAATAGTGGCAGCCTGAAGTTTATTTGCGTTTATTTTCTCTTTGGCAACAGCATCAGACCTAAAAATGAGAACAGCATCGACCTAACCACCGAGCTGGTGACTGTGAATGTGGGTGCTTCCAGAGTCTGTAGATCAGGGGGATTGAGATGCAGGGTTTGTAGGTACTGGACCTTGGAAAGGGGGTGGGGGAGAGTCTGGAGGTGGAGGGGCACCCCTGCCAGGCCATTTAACATGTTTTGTATGCACACAATTTGGCAGCCTGGTGGTTCTGAGATGGGAAAAATCGATAGTGCTGCCCACACACATGTGCCTCTGTCAGCCTCTGACCACTTTAACTTTTATAGAGGCACCAGGAGTGCAGGAAGAGCTCAGGGGTTGGGAGCGAGCTTTCTGCTGGTGTGGAGTTCATGCAGCAAAGGTATAAAAGGACATTGAGCCAGGCTATTCAGATGCTTGGAAAAAAGCAAAAGCCGGGTGTGGCAGTGCAGGCCTGTAGTCCCAACACTTGGGAAGTGGAGACAGGAGGATCAGTTCATCTTTACATAGCAAGCTCAAGGCCAGAGCGGGGGCTAACATGAGACCCTGTCTCAAAACAACAGCAGACAGATAAAGACCAATGTCAATGTATCTGGGCAAAGAATAAAGGTTCCAGCATGGACATGGTGATTTCTGATACTCTGACTGTTTCCATTCTGAGAGCCTCGGCTCATGCCAGAGCCACTGCACTAAAAACATGAATTAGCCTTAAAAACCAAGGAAGGCCTAGCTTTTGGGACAACATAAGTGGACCTGCAGGACATTATGCTACATGAAAAGAGCCAGGCTCAGGCTGGGGATGTAGCTTGGTTGGTAGAGTGCTTGCCTAGTGTGCAGGAAGCCTGGGTTCAATCCCCAGCATGTGAGAAAAAACAAAGAAATGATGAGAAGTGAAGATCGTGTTAGTTAAGTTTGGTTGTAGTGATTATTTTATAATAGCTATTTATATCAAAATATCAAGTTTTAGATATAAATATATATTATTTTTATTTGTCAATTAGACTTCAGCAGAGTTTATTTTTTTTAAATATTTTATTCATTACTTTTATTTTATGTGTATGCATGTATTGCTTGCATGTAAGTAAGTGCACCTGTGTAGTGCAATGCCTGCAGAGGTCAGAAGAGGCTGTCAGATCCCCTGGGACTTGAGTTATGGACAGTTGTTAGCTGCCATGTGGGTGCTAGGATTTGAACCCGGGTCTTCTTCAAGAAAAACCAGTGTTCTTAACCACTGAGCTGTCTCTGTAGCCCCCCTATTTTTAAATTTTACAATACTGAGGATTGAACCCAGGGCTCACACATGTTAGGAGAGTACCTTACCACTGAGCTATGTCCCCAGACCTCTTTTTTATTTTTATTTTAAAGACAGGGTCTCACTATATGGCACAAGCAGACCTTGAACTTGTAATTCCCCTGACTCAGCCTCCCTGGTAGCTGGGGTTACAGGTATGCATTACCTGACTTGGTTAAGAGTTTTGCAAAACATGAAAAGGGAAGGTCTACTATATTTTTGAATGATGAGGCTATCTGGGAGCTGTGGCCTTGAGTGAAGGGGCAGGCACAGCAGCTACGCAGAGAGACTAGTCACCTAGGGCAGGATTCAGTGGGTTGAATTGAATATATGGTGTGATACACTTTATATATAATGTTAGAAGGATCATGCTGTACAACTAATAGAACCATTAAACTATAATGATGGCTCTATAATATGAACATATAATTCCCCCAAATATCACTTGATACCATTCATTCTATTCAGTCTGTGTTTTACAGAATTGTTTTTGTGTGTCAGTGTACTGGGTAGTCAAATCCCCTGAGGAAGATTATAGTCTTAACTACAGATTGTTTGTTTGAAATAACATCTTACTAAGTTGTCCAGGTTGGCCTATAACTCCCCGTCTTTCTGCCTCAGCCTCCCGAGTGCTGAGATTACTGGTGTGATTCACAGTGTCCAGCCATACTTTGACCTTTCAGCATGAGATGACTTAAGCACAGAAAGATGATAGTTTCCCGAAGCTCACTCATCCTATTTCCACTTTATTTTGTTGATCCCTCTCACATTAAAGTTCTGACATGAAACCTAAGGCCACATTCGCCTAGTCATTGTTTCCTCGCCAGCCTGCCGATTAGTTAATGAATCCTCCCTCCTGGCCTCTGTGCGTAGTGATTCCCATTTGGTCCCAGTGAGACCTAGCACCACGGTCTTAATTCTCCTTGGCCCAGTGCTGAGGGAACCTGGAGGAAAAAGAGACAGCCTGGTGGTGGCAGTTGAAAGCACAGTGACCATTGGCTGGTGAGGGCATCAGTGCTGAAGGTGAGCAGTATCTTCCCACTTGTGTCTGTTAAGAACCTTCCATTGTTCAAAAATGAAAAGAATTAATATGAACATGTCTAGCAAATGGGAAAAGAAGACATCAAAATAAAGGATGCCTGTGCCAGCCAAAAACAGAGTGAGAGAGAGAGAGAGAGAGAGGCCAGACAAAATAAGTCTTATTTTTGAATTATGATAGAAATGTTGATTACTACATATAACTTGGACCTTCTAATTTCTCAATCAAAATTGAGCTTTGTGATTTCAAATGACTTAAAGATTTTATAATAACCAGAAATGATCAGGAAAGTCCTGGGGGTTTATCCCAGGAACAGAAGAAAAAACTTACCCTACTGAGCAAATTTAAAGGTCTTTGGGCAATTTCAGCAGGGGGAAAGCAATAACTATTTTCTGAAGTTTGGTTCTGATTTGGGCTCAGGCCTGGTGCTGATTCAAACCCTCCTCCTGCTTTCTGTGACTGTGAAACCTGGAAAGCTTGTCTTCCTTTGGGTTTCAGTTTCTCATCTGTGCTGTCTGCCTGATGCCTATAGGCCATTGTGTTGGAGATGACAAAGTGCTAGAATAACCAGTGCAGATGCTGTTGTTCACATAATTGCTATGTTAACACATTGTCAATGGACCAATTACACAGCGATGGTCCAGTGATGGAATCAGTGTTAAGAAATGTTGGCTTATTGAGTCTTGCTACATGCTAAGCCCTGGAAGGAGCTTGGAGAATGTGAGAGAGGCTATAGGAGGGAGTGAGACAGGGAGGGAAGGAGGATGACGGGGGTGGAGAGAGAGAGAGAGAGAGAG
>NW_008352659.1:791001-794698 GCF_000622305.1 Nannospalax galili | reverse complement strand
GGTATTGCTGGACGCTGACATTTCTGGGTGGTGTGGGATCTTCAGTATTCTATGCTACTTTGTACCAACATAGCCTTTAAGGGGCCACCCACTCAGGGGGCCATCAATCAGTGTTTTTGGGGGGCCTTTTCAATCCTAGGGAATGCTGTCTGAATGTTTTCTGTCTCAGTATCCACAGAATATGCACTCTTGCTTGCTGTCCATCCTTCCTAGACTGTGGTTTCTGAGGGAACCTGGAGGAAAAAGAGACAGCCTGGTGGTGGCAACTGAAAGCACAGTGACCATTGGTCGGTGAGGGCATCAGTGCTGAAGCCATCCATTGGTATTATGCGGATCAAGGATATTAGATATAAAGTTCAGCTACATTGAAATTGGCTCCTTCATGCCTTGACGGCTATGCTGAGTCACAGCATCCTGAAAATAAAAAGATACCAAATGCATGACACCACAGTTATGTTGGGCATGGGCTGATTAGACATTAATCCATCAAGATGTCTTATTTAAGAGGAATGTATGGATGATAATGCATTCAATAGACCTGAAGTAAGAACCAGATGTCTGTTAAAGTGCAGTATTAGCTACCGCTAAGTGTAATGGCCCCGGAGTGAGAAGAGAAGTACTAGTGGGCGGGTTGTTGGTTTCACGGAGGATGGTGAATAGATAGATCAATATTGGTAGTGGATAGACATATGGACGAGAAATGATTTGACTAGGATGGTGTCACAATCCGAATAACAGATATGACAGTGAAACATTAAGATCATGTATAACATTAATATCCATGGGGCTTATAATATTATGTATGTATATAATAGTATGTATTATGTAATATTAAGGATATATAGTACTTGCTTATATGCTAGTGGATATGCATGTGTGCCTGAGATCTGGGGTAGAGCCAACACCAATACTTTCCCTTATTTCTTTTGGATAGAAAAGCCTGGAAGTCTTATAGGCTGTTTTCTACTTTGCTTCCTGCCTGCTTTACCACAGAGGCAAAGAAGATAGTGAAGAAGAAGACGAGATAGTTCTGAATTAGATAATCTGGGAGGAGGCTGCGGACAGGGGAGGAGGCCCCAGATTAGAGTCACTTCTGTCCAGTTCCTCTTCCTTGTATACAAAATGGCCTAATTCTGGGTTCTTATCCAAAGTTGGCCCTTTTAGTGGGCTGTCCCCCACCCTCTCTGGCTGGAATTTCAAATTTCCTCCCCTTTCTCTACCTAATCAGGTTTCTGCTTTCATATTAGTGAACCAACCAATATCATGCATCCTGCCCTGTCCAGTCCCATCCCACTTTTTAGAATACAAAAGCCCAGACTCTCCAGGGCTTAGACTGTGCTCCACTCTGCACCTCTCCACACGCGGGGAGTCTGTCTCTTTGCTGTGTGGGGTGCTGCTTGTGCTTCAATAAACCCTGGCTGTGTGCAGTGACTGCAAACTTTACATCTGGTAATTCTTTACCTGGTGAAGGAAAAGACCTGAAAACAGACCCTAGGTGGCTTCAATAGCTTTAATTGTAGAAAGGATTTTAGTGCCAATTGTGACAGGAGACTAGGGTGGAATGGTATTAGATTAGCACATGAAAAAAGTTCATTGGCAGAAAGACTGGAAGGTCTTTCTCACCGAGACAGACATGGAACAGAGCATGTGTGAAAACCATCAGTACTGTTCAGCTGCCTCAGTCTGCCTGACACTAGATGCCCAGCCTTATTTTCCAGCTCTCTGCCCCAAATCCTGTGTTCAGAAGGGCCCTCTTTCCTAATAAATTATTTCTGTTTCTACTACTATGCATGTGTGCCTGATTCAGTTCCTTGTCTGGAACACAAGAACTTGGAAATCACAGTGTGTTGGTGTTCTATGGAATTCAGGCCTATTATACCAGGCAGCCTGCTGAAGAGCTGGGCTTTGCCTAGGGAGCAGGTGCATTTTTGTTGTTTAATAGAATGATAGACTGTCCCCATCCTTTGAAATATTCTGGAAAAAAATTCATTTTGTACCCTTTGTATGTTCAGAATGTAGCATTATCAGAAACCCTAAAAAAGTTCCACATTGATTTTCACCATTTTCTCCTGCTCTATGCTGACACACCAGCAAGAGAGAGACACAAATACTAGATGTCGGTGGCCCAAGGAATGGTTGCGTCTTGTTTGCTTGAAGACTTTTTCTCCGGAATTTTCCTTGGTAGTGTGATTAGAGGTGAAATAGCCACATCAGACTACTTTGTGTAGTTTTTAATTATAAAACTGATAGAAACACATTGCAGAAAATTTGAGAAAAGAATAAATAAGAGGAATGTGGGGGAGAAGGTAAAGGAAGGGAGGAATGCAAACCATGATGGATTATAAAAAAGGTATCATTTAGGGCTGGAGAGATGGCTCAGCGTTAAGAGCACTGGCTACTGGAGAGAGGGTTCAGTGGTTAAGAACACTGGTTGTTCTTACAGAAGACCCAGGTTTGAATCCCAGCACCCACATAGTAGCTAACAACTGTCCGTAACTCATACCAGGGGATCCGACAGTCTCTTCTGACCTCCAAGGGCATTGCATGACACGGGTGCATTTACCTACATGCAGGCAATACACGCATACACATAAGATAAAAAAAAAAAGAGCACTGGCTGCTTTTACAGAGGACCTGGATTCAGGTCCCAGCACCCACATGGTGGCTAACAACCATCTATAACTCCAGTTCCGGGGGACCTGATGCCTTCTTCTGGCTTCCACAAGCATTGCACATATGTGGTACACACACACACACACACACAGGCAAAACACTCCTACATACAAAATAAAAATAAATAATTTTTAAAAATGTGATCACTCTCCTTTTTGTCTGTTTGCATTTCCTTCATATTCTCATTTCTTCCTTTTGGTTTGTTTGGTTACCATTTTTGCTTCTTTAAGGTTTTTGATATATGGTAGTCTATAAATATCACAGTTGTTTAGTTTTGATTCTATGGTTTGTGTGTGTGTGTGTGTGTGTGTATGTGTGTGTGTGTCCAGTGCAGTCACCCATGTGGGTGCATGTGGAGGCCAGAGGTTGATGGTAGCTGTCTTCCTCAGTCATTCCTCCACTTCATGTTTTAAGACAAAGTCTCTTACTGAATCTGAGGTTCACCAATCCATAAAGACTGGCTGGCCAGGGAGCCCCAGGGGTGTATTATCTCTGCCCCCCAGTGATCATGTACAAATGCCCAGATTTTACTTGGGAACTGGGGATCCCAACTCAAGTCTTCATGATTGTATTGCAAGCACCTAACCCTTGAGCCATCTCCCCATCTCAAAGCACCATCAAGGCAATATCAAGTCAATTGTTCCCTTTTCTTTCCTGTACTGGAGTAGAACCTAGGGTCCCATACATACCAGGAAAGTGCTCAGCCCCAGCCCTATATCACTAAGTTTTCCTATGTGACTTTTAATTTTGATCTTTTCTTGGGAATTGAATCTCTTATCAAATAGTTTCTACAGGACAGGCAGTTTATTCAACACATTTTATAATTCAAGGCAGTAATCGTTGTTAGATGTTATTTACTATTAATAAACAGAATAATGGTGATAATACTTTTGATTCTTTTGAGAATATTTTACTTATTCTTCTACCATTTAATTGTTTTCCTTTTCTAATTGATGATCCATTGTTCGTCATAGAATAAAATCACTACCTCTTTGTTTCTCCTACAAATGTATTTACAGAAGCC
>NW_008352659.1:776521-790789 GCF_000622305.1 Nannospalax galili | reverse complement strand
CAAAATTTCCATACTTGATACTCAGTTTTACAGTCTTATTTTTCTATAATTGGAATTTAATATCTTAATATGTAGCTCTGTAATTCACTTAGAAATTTACTCAATATATGATTTAAGGAGGAACTCAAAGTTAATATTTTTCCAAATTCATAGCCAATGCAAAATTTTGGTGAGTTCTCTTGCTATTTTTGCTGAATTTTAAGTTATAACACACAGGCACACATATACATACTCATGCAGACACATAAACAGACAGACAGACAGACAGACAGGCAGGCAGGCAGGCAGGCAGACACAGCTCTCTTTTGGTTATTTCTTGTTTTCTTGGTTATCAAGAAAGTAACAGCTTACTCTTCTGCTTGATGTTAATTCAGTGCCCTGGTAAGTACAAATTTCTCCCTGCCTTGTCAAGCCCGCACTGTCACATTTAGATAACCCTCTAAACCAACTCTTCTCAAACTGTATCTCTTGGTTTCAATGAAATCACCGCACATAGCATGAAAAACATATCTCTTCTCTTTTTTAAAAATATTTTATTTTTATTATATGTGTATGAGTGTATTGCCTGCCAGTGTGTAAGTTCACCTGTGTGGTGCAATGTCCGCGGAGGTCAGAAGAGGGTGTCGGATCCTCTGGAACTGGAGTTATGGACAGTTGGTAGTCACCATGTGGGTGTTGGGAATCAAACCCGGGTCCTCTGCAAGAGCAGTCGGTACTCTTAACCACTGAGCCATCTCTCCAGCTCCAAATGTCTCCCCTCTTACTCCTTCAATGTAACTTAGGAGCACTCAAACATCACTTGATATGTTTATCTTTGACCTTTGCAAGTAGCTCTGTCTGTAAGTCTGGGTGTGTGGCCCCCACCTTACTTTCATAATAGTGACCTCTCAATTATGCAAATTGATCCTTTCCTCTGACCAGCTTGTCAAAAGGGAAGCTTCAAGCATCTACAAATTGGATAGGGTCATAGAAGAGTTTCTTTATTCCACATCTGTCAAACTAAGAGGGCCATAGGACAAAACCCACTGCTCCTATTTCTGTTATACGGCCTAATAGTTTGTTTTGTTAATTCGTCATTGTAGAAATCAATCTTCCATTAACCTACTGTGAGTTGGTGGAAGGAAGGCAACATATACATCTTTTATTCTGACTTTCTAGTGTAGAATGCAAAACCACTTACAAGGTTGAGGTTTAATCACTATTCCTTAGAGAACAGTTAAACGTTAAGCCCCACCCTCCTCTCCAAATTAGTCTATTGAACCAACCACTTGGGGAATCATCACTCACTCACTGAAGCAGTGAGGTGACTGTCTGGGAGAGAATGTCCAAATTTACTTAGATCAGTTGCATCATCCTCAGGCAGGCCATGTCCATTATTGGATCTAGAGAATGTAGCAAATCCAGCAATGAACCAGACATGGTTCCCGTTCCCTTCCTTGAGGATCCCAGACCTTCTGAGGAGAAATGACAATTACCTTAAATATAATTCAAAAGAAAATCTGATTAGAGCCATAAAGCTGTGTATCAGGAAACAGAAGAAAGACAGAGAAAAGTAATCCCCCCATTAACCTTTTGGGAGAAGAAACACCATAATTTTGGTCTTATTCAGACTGCTCCATGATTAATATTTCCATCTAAGAAGCAATTAAGGAATTATTATCCAGGGAGATTGTGACAAAAGGAATTAAAGCATGCCAGTTCTGTTCAGGAAGACTAAAGATCAGCTTTGAGTATTGAAAATTAAGTCTATTTAGACTAAAGGCTTACAATTTGTCCTCAACTTTTGCTCAGGTGCTGTATAAGAACTACTGAATGGATAAGCAATAAATTATCTAGAACTACTTAGCAAATACAATTTGCAGTGCTAAATAGAATGTATTATAATCATGGTGCAATAATCAGAATAATAATTTAACACGTGTAGAAGATGCTGAGGGACAACAGCTGTTTCAGTCTGGTAAAGCACTTGCGTCTTGAGATATAAAGCCATACTTTTCAATGTTATAGGAAGTTCTTCATCATTTCTAACCATTATCAAAATAGTAGGGAAATCACCTTGGTTCTTCCATAATCATATTGTGTTCACAAGTGCATCTAATTATAAACATTTTATACGTTTTTACAAGTGAAGCTGTATTTTAAAGGTGCTAAATGGGTAGGTAATTATACCTGTAAAACAACTTAAAAATACATGTGCATCAACTGAAAAATAGTATATCTTCAATATCTAAAGATTTATGAAAAAGTAGTGAAGGAAAGGGCCACTCCTTTATGTAGGAAAAGAGGTCAAATTCTTCGCCAAGGAATGGGCCTGGGACAGAAGCCTCACGTTCCTATCTTCTGATCTGCACTCAGAACACTATGCTTTCTTGTCTTTAGTGGATTATTTCTGGAAGGAATAGAGTTTTATCAATTTGAGAGATGGAGACACTGAGGCATCCTGTCATGAAACCACACAGTTGAGTGATATGGCTGGCAAGGAGTAAATCTCTGACCAGGATCAGTGAGTTTGCTGGGTTCTGTTTTCTGCTATGCAGCTGGCCCAGAGTTGGTCTCCTCTGTTGACACAGGTCCCAAGAAAGGTTCCAGGGTTCCTGTTGTTTCTCTCCTTGACCTCTAAGTGACTGAGCACTTTACTCCTAATCTGTTGTGAGCAGTGCTTCTTTCCAAAAGAAATATTGATTACATTTTACTTATTATTTATTCTCCGGCCCCCCAACTGTAGGTACACATGTAGTGGTTGGAGGACAACCTGTGGCAATTGGTGCTCTCCTTATACTGTGCAGGTCCCTGAACTCAGGTTGTCAGGTTTGGTGTCAGGTACCTTTACCCTCCGAGCCATTACCCTTCCTTTACATTTGAGATGAAGTTTCTTTACTCTGAATTTCTACTGATCCCTGTGCAGTGGCATTCCACTTATCAGCTTCAAATACTCACCTGTATGCATTAGCCATTTCTTTGCAGCCCATTTTGGAAAATCTCCACATGATGAATGCCGCGTTAAAACCCCTCCACTTTGGGTATGTTTTGCTACAGATGCCACACAGCTGTAGCTGGCAGTGGGTCATGCTGGGTGATAAATGAGTCAACACAGCTGCGGAACAGCTGTCACTTCCCTCCATTAACTCCATCCTCCAATGAGTCCCTGCTTGGATCATTGCTTCAAGTTATACCTGAGGTGTGTGCAGAGACTGATTCCCAAGCCCCTGAGAGATGAGTGGCACCCACGGTGTTCCTTACGCAGTGTTGATTCTCTCCACAGTAATCAGCTACTTACTTCTGTAACAGGTTTCCTTTGGCCACTGTTCACACTGTTTATCTGCTCTTATACAAAGTATTACATCATCACTGTGTAGAAACCATCTTGCCAGTTCTTTGGGAAGTCTGGAATTATTTCTAAGCAAGTCTTGGCATCTGGCTAAGGGGGTTAGAAGAGGCTAAGTTCACATCAACTGGATGTGGTTCAGCTAGGGAGGACCAGCTCTCCTTGGCTTGCCTGGGTACTCTCTATCTTGAACTTTGCAGCCATGTCCTTTACAGCCCTTTATCCAAGTGAGAACTACCTTGATCCTTAGTGTGGCCCTGCGTGCACACTCTCTCTGCCCAGTTCTGGCTATTGTCCCCTAGATTCTGGTGGTGATGCCTCCTCTACTTCACAGTGACTAGGTTTTTGCTTGTCAAATCTTAATCTCAATTACAGCCCCTTGAGACTATATCCAGGCCACCTTGGCAAGAGTTTGATGGTTCATAGATTTTCTGGCCAAAACCTTTTGGTATGTTCCCACACAGGGCCTGTCAGGCGTTTGCTGAAGAGCGACCACTTTATGCTCCTAGTTCTTCCTACATTAAGAGGAGGAGCAGATGCCATTTTCTTTTCACTCATATGTACAGCTGACAAGCGTTGACAAGGGAGGAATCTGAGGCTGTGTGCTCACACCCAGTCGGCCAGGCAGAGGGACAGCTGGTGTCCCTTTGGTCCAGTGGGGCTCCCTTCTCCAAGTTTCAGTGTGTTGCCATGTGGCTTTTGGCCTTCAGTTCCTGTCTTGGGCTGGAGTTGTGCTGTCTGTGGGCTTTTGTGACTCACAGAAAAGCTCTGACTCTGTGCATGTCACTTCCTGTCACCTTTACCCTCACCTCGGTGTCCACATTCTGGCTCTGAGGCAGGTCCTTCCTGTTCACAGACTCTGAGAGGCCTCATGGGAGGTAGTACCTTGCTGTAGGCCTGGCGCTGTATGTACATTCTCTAGTCAATTCTGACCAGTCAATTCTGGCTACTGCTCCCAAGGTTCTGAGGCCTCTTCTATTCTACAGGATGATGAGAAAATCTTCATCCCCCATAGACAGGAAGGAAATTGCTTAACATGGGACAGAAAGCAGAAGATTTAAAAAAAAAAACCTTCTTTTTAAAAAAATTATTTTTATTTTATGTGTATGTGTGTATTGCCTGCATGTAGGTAAGTGCACCCATGTAGTGCAATGCCCACGGAGGTCAGAAGAGGCTGTCAGACGCCCTGGGACTGGAGTCATGGACAGGCGTTAGCTGCCATGTGGGTGCTTGGATTCGAACTCAGGTCTTCTGCAAGAACAACCAGTGTTCTTAACCTCTGAGCCATCTCTCCAGCCTGAGAAAGCAGAATTTTTTGAATATTAACCAGACTGCCATGCTAGTCTGAACACTAGAACTCTGTGACAAATCAATGAATGGTTGCAGCCACTCCTTGGCTGAAATAGTTCATGCTATTTCCCAGCTATGAGGTTGACAGAATGCAGGTAATTGCTGGTGTGAGGTTTTAACTAAATGAGAGACCAGTAGTGGTCATTAACTAGAAGGGCAATATTAACCAGACTGCCATGCCAGTCCGAACACTAGAACTCTGTGACAAATCAATGAATGGTTGCACCCACTCCTTGGCTGAAATAGGTCATGCTATTTCCCAGCTACGAGGTTGACAGAATGCAGGTAATTGCTGGTGTGAGGTTTTGACTAAATGAGAGACCGGTAGTGGTCATTAACTAGAATGGCTGCCTCAGTAAGGAGCAAGTTTTCTCCTGCTGACCTAGACACCCTGATGGAGATGCTTGAAGGCAACTCTTGTTTCCTTCTCACTAGGAATCAATATATATATAACATCAGGGTATGCTGATAGTGATCAGTATCCCACATAATATACCCACCTCTCTGTTCCCATGGATACAACCCTATTCCAAGCTACTTTTTTCTTTCTGGGACCAGCACATTTACTCTAGAACAGACTTTTCTGCACCTCTCTGGCCTTGTCTCTCTCTCTCTCTCTAGTTTCTATTGTGTTCTGCAGTTGTTATTCAGCAAATCAGATCTAATAAGAGATTTTAAGATCTCTTAAAATCTTCTGATAAGTTCTTGTTGTCCTGTGGGTAGTGTTCAAATGCCTTACTATAGCTGCAATAATTTAGCT
Source organism: Nannospalax galili (assembly GCF_000622305.1). Lineage (NCBI taxonomy): Eukaryota > Metazoa > Chordata > Mammalia > Rodentia > Spalacidae > Nannospalax > Nannospalax galili. Next base: position 785,354 of record NW_008352659.1, on the reverse strand, counting down.
TATCTGTCCCAGCTTACCTAACTGCTCAGCTCCAATCTCCCTTGTTCATGAGCCAGCTCTTCCTTGCCTCATCCCTTTGACATGGATAGTTTCCTCTGGAGAGTTCTTCACATGCTTAGACCTGTTGTAGTCTGGATATGAAGTGTTCTCTCATAAGATCCAAATGTTGATAGCTTGGATTCCAGCAGGTGTTTGGATCAGGAGGGCTCTGATCTAACTAATGGATTCATCCATAGATGGATTAATGATTTGATGGCATTGTTTGGAGGTGTTGAAAACTTTTAGGAGTGGACCACACTGGAGTTGCTAGGTCATTGGGGGAGGGAGTATATCTTTCCGGGCTCTCTCTGTTTCTTTCTGCTTCCCAGATGCCATGTTAACAGCTCTGCTCCACCCCAGGCTCCCCACCATGACTTTTAGTTCTGCCCCAGGCCCAGAGCAATGCAGCCAATGAAAGAGAAACCTCTGAAACCATGAGCCAAAATAACTATTTTCTTCTTTTAAGCTGTTGAAGTCGGGTATTTTATCACAGCGATGGAAGGCTGGCTAGTACACTATCTTGTTCTTCAGATTTGCTCAAACATTACATGTTCAAAGGTATCTTCTTAGATCCTTATCAGTAGCATCTCTATCCATATTCTGCCCTGGGTACACCTTTTTTAGTGGTCATTAGAACCCTGAATACCTGAAATTATGTTTGTTGCTGTTTATCACACCATCATATCCCTAATGGAAGGACCTTACCATCTCTGAGCTTTATTGTCTCAATGCTTACAAACTCAATAGTCACCCAAGAAAAGACACTGCTGAATGCATTTGTTTCCAGAACTCTATGTGAGTAGCTTTGTGGCTGCAGCTTCTAGGCTCACTGCAGAGCCGGCATGGAGGAATAGGATAAGAAGAAAAAAGTCTTGAAAATTACTTTTGTATAGTTAGGGATTTGGTTATTTCCTGTATCCCAGAGCCTCAGTTTCATCACTTGTAATAAGAACAGTTTGAAATGTCCTGGAACAGGACTTCTTAAACTCTTTCTACTTACAGTCCCTTTTTGCCTAAGAGATTTTTATGTGACCTTGGATATAAATGTAGATAAAATAGGTATATAAACATTTACTGATAATAAATCATAAATTTATTTTCAAACAGTTCTTAAGCATACATATAATTTCATTGTTTGTTAAAGGTTAAAACAAGGTTGCAAATACCTCATGGAAAGTAGGGTCTATTTTGGTTCATAGTTTGAGGTTTCGTGTCCATCGTGGTGGCAGGAGTGTGGCCCGCCCGGCTCCCATTACATCTGCAGTCAGGAGGCAAAGAGATGAATGCCGGTCTCCAGCTCACTTCCTCCTTTTTATTTGGTCCTGGACCCTCGTTAGTAAGATGGTGCCTCTTATATTCAGGGTGGGTCTTCCTTCCTCAGTTAAACCTTACTGAAAATACACTCATAGATGCACCTAGAAGTATGTTTCCATGGTGATTCTAAATCCAGTCTAGTTGACAATGATTAACCATCTTACTTACCATAGGTCGCTTCTTGTTAGGTATTTGGCCACAGCAACAAGAAAATTAAAATGCATACAAGGAGAAGAGTTGCCAGTGTTGCAGGCCCAGACTTGAAAGTACAGAAAGCCAATTATCACTTCCTGAGATTCTAGGAACCTCCTCCCACCTTGAATGAACTTCAAATGCTAAGGGAGAACACCCACACAGACAATGATTTACTTTGCTCCATTCCACTCTAGGTACATATATGCCTGTCATATTTGAACTTTGATTATGAGATTCAGACAGAACTTAATGTAGAGAAAAAGGGATGCTTAAGGAGGCCCGAAGCCCCACTCTTGGGTCATGATAATGGATGTGGCATCCACCCTCTGCTGAGTCACTGTGGGAGACAGGCAAGCTTTGGAAAGACCATGTATGGGGTCTCCTCCCATAGTTAGCAAGATTAGATTCTGAATGGGTAAAGAGGGCTTCCAGATGCAAAAACACCCACATCGCCATGGCTGACTCTCATTCCACCAGGTGATTATTTGCAAGGAGGCTGAGAGGGAGTGAACTTGGGGGGCAGCTAACCTGTGTGGTTTGAGTTCCAGGAATATGGGTAGGATGGTATCCTACAAGATGGAACATGAGGAGCACTTTTCAAGACAAACTGATGTCCCATTGTCACCACACATGGAAACCCAGGCTTAGAGGGTCTGGCCCTGCACTGTACTTTATTTCATTTAGATTTGGCAATGCCATGTGAAGTGAGATTTAAAAATCTCTGTGACATGGAAGGGATTCTTTTTATTTTAAAAAAAAAACTTTAAAAAAAATTAAGATTTTTTTATGTGTATGAATGCATTGCCTGCATGTATGTGAGTGCATCTGTGTCATGGAATGCCATGGAAGTCAGAAGAGGGCGTCGAATTCCTCTGGAACTGGAGTTAAGGACCATTCATAGCCACCATGTGGGTGCTGGGAATCGAACCCGGGTCCTCTGCAAGAGCAATCAGCACCCTTAACCACTGAGCCACCTCTCCAGCCCCTGGAAGGGGTTCTTTAGAAAAGACAACTAGCTTACCCAAGTTCCAGAAATGGTACTTAAAAGTGAGATATTCTAGTTTTCTTTTGCTCTGTAATGAGCTATTTCCAAACCTAGTGGTATGGAGGAATGATTTTATCCTTCAGCTTCTGGGGACAGAGTCCAGCTGGGATGGGCTATCTCTGATTCACAAGCAGTGTTTGTAGGTGATTTGAACACCAGTGTGGCTCCTGGGATGTTATATTTAGACTGTTACCCAGATCACTTACATGTGACTTGTGCGTGCATTCTGGGTCAGTCACAATATGGCACCTGGGCTCTAAAGAAAGTTTCCATAAATGACCTGTCAGAGGCCAAGCATCCTAAGGGCCAAGGCAGGAGCTGCAAAGCATCTTTTGACCCAGCAAGTCACAGAGTATTACTTCCTCTCTACTCTGTTGGTCGAAACAGTCACAGTTCAGTCACATTCCAGTAAGCGGGGACATATAGATAGCGCCTACCTGTCAATGCGGTGAATGCCAAAGAATTTATGGCCACAGAGGAATTAATCCAAGTCCCCTAACTCTGGAGTGATTGCTCTCCCCATTACACAGTCTTGTGGGGATGGAAGAGCCAGTGGGTCCTGGGGGAGGGGTCAACAAGGAGATGGAGAATGTGTTCTTAGCGTGGCTGCACCCGACAGTCCCTCTGGCCCCCTTTTAAAGAAAATGCAGCATGTGGCCTCTCTGTTTATGAGACAGATGCCCCTAGACTGGAGGGCTCATGGCTGTTCTTAAGTAGCTGTTGATCTTGCCTCAGATCTCCCTGTACAAAACAAGGATAATCACAGCACCCCCTTGCACATTTGTAAGATGCAGTGCCTAAAGGATGGATGAGAAAGCCTGAAGGACTTTTAGAGAGGAGGACATTCTCTACGCCCACGAGGGGCTCTGCTACTCAACTCTGCATCTCATCTCCCTTGAACGCACTCAATGGCAGGTCAGCATTTGGAAGTAAGCCCATCTCCCAGAAACCTAACCAGGACCCTTGGACTGGACTGCATGCTTGCTTCCTCCCTTCAGCATCCACACGAACATGACTCTGTTGTACAAATGCTCCTTCATACACTCATTCCAATAAATCCACTGTCAGTTGAAGATTTCATAGCTGTGAGTTGAATGTGCGTCTCAAACACTTCCTTCTAGCTTAGCAACACGGTGCACTGCAAACCATAGCAGTTCCCCTCACAATCCTGTGGCCGGCTAGGGGCTACAGTTCTGTGCTGCAGTACGGCCTCACAGAAAAGTTTCTACAACATGTTGGTAGCCCAGGAAAAGATCCAAGTTCAAAAGATCCAAGTGTGGATTCTATTGAATGTGTATTGCTATTATACCAACACAGGTTGAACTATTGCAAGTCGGGGGAAGAGCTGTGTATTGCTCATTGACTAATCACAACCTGTAGAGATTTTGCCTCATTGGGTCACAGGTGAGTAACAGTGAGCTTACCACCAGCCCATTATGACCTGGATTTTCTGCAAAGCACTGAGGATAGAATGAGCAGATAGGAGAAAGTATTTTTTAACCTGAGAAGCAAAATATATGTCAGGTGCTTTTATTATTATCATCTCCTCTGGCATGGAGCAAGCAAAGTACTTCATCCCCTGCAAGTGCTTAATCAACATGTGCACTTCAGTCTAGATTTACTCCAGACCCCAGATGAAGTTCATGGCAGAAGGAGATTGGAATTTCATCTCCTGTCCCACTTGGGGACATATGTCACAGAAGCACTTTTATATGCATTGGCCACGCTGTGCTTTCTCCTCTGCTGCCAAGTTGGAAGAGGGATTGCAGGCTTTTGTAACTGACATAATCACAGCATTGATTAAGAAAAAGTAACGGACTCTGTCAATTTAATTAAATAGCTAGGGATCTGCAGCCCCAATCTCAGGCTGTCGTCTGCTTTAGGGCAGAGCCAGCCTGGGAAGGGGGAATCTGTGATCAGCAGCTCTTGTTCCAAGAGGTTTTAGAAGCAGTTTTTTCAATGACTCTCTTCATCCATCAGAGACTCAATTATATTAATCTAGGAAATGCATGAGGTGTTCTCTTCCCTCTGGGCTTTTCTGTGAAAGGAGTGACCAGAAGAAGGTCACTAAGAGACCTGTGTTCGTACAGGTCACATTTCTGAAAATTTCCAATCCGTTCTATTTTTATTGTAATCAGTGGATCTGTGTTTTAAACAGCAGGTACTCGCTGGGTTCCCACTGTGCTGTGTGCTCAGTGTTTTAGAAGTTACAGAGATTACAAAGTAGAAGAAGCTCTCCCTGCATTTATGAAATTGTTTTGGTGCCTGTTCTGAGGAAAACCTTTGCAGGCACAATGATAAATGTGTATAAAATGATCTCATTCTAGACAAAGCAGGGGGCCAGAGAGGAGCCTCCAGGGTCTGGCTGGACCACTGCAAGGAACAACCCAGACCTGAGCTCTAGGAGATTAATACAGTGGTCTTTCTTTTCTCTTCCCCTTCCTGCCTTTTTTCTAGTCTGGAGAAGATGCTCAGGGTATGGCTTCCCCAGGAGGGCTTCTGGCTTACTTCCCTCTACCTTTGTCACATCAGATGCCTCAGCTGAAGCCAGCACATCTCCAGCTCTCCTTTCTCCCCATGCTGCCTTGTCTTTTGGCCACTCTGTCAAGGTCACTTACCAAGGCCCCCACGATGAGGTGCACTTGACACTTGTCTTATATTTACAGCTCCCCTCCCCAGAGACTGGTCAGGTTTGGGAAATCAGTGCCAGCATATCAGCTTGAGTTTTACTCAGGCCTGGTAGAAAGTGTTATAGATCTCCAAGAGATTTTTTAGATTTATTGTTTTATTAATTCTGCAGGCATGAGATTTGCTTGTTTTGCTTGCTTTTCTTAACACTGGGAAGGCTTCTATGGCTCTTTGCTCTTTATGCCTTTTACAAAGCTCCTCCTCCATTTTGTCCGTTCCTCCTGTAAGCCTCAAAGCCACCTTCTCAGTGGAGTCTTTCTCTGGTCCCTGCAGTGTGGTACTCATCCCTTCTCTCTGGGCACATCACAGGGGACATTTTCCTCATCAGAGCCTACGGAAGCTCTCTGGGGATGTGTTGCTTCCATGTCTGGACCATAGTTCCTTGTGTGTTTTGTCTCCACAGCACTCAGGCTAGCCCTGTGGGTGTCCAGGGGTTGCTTAGTAAAAGGATGGGAAAAGAGCAATGGTTACAGAGACAGCCTGTTCAAAGCTGACAGATGGGAGCGGCCAGATTGCAAAAAGCAGCTGGGTATGAGGACTAAAAGCCAAGACAGTTAATTAAAAACATTTTTATTTGACCTGATTAAACAGAAGTTAAAGCTATGGCAAGTTTCTTCTGAGGAATTAAGGGAGATATGAGTTAGGTGGATAGGGTGATGTACTCTGGGATGGGAGGCTGAGGAGCCTGGACTCACGGCCTGGCCTCAGCACACCTGCTACCTGTGGGACCTAAGGCTTTGGGCCCTCCATCCGGAATGAGGATTTGCGTTCCCCAGGTACTTAGGGTTCTTCTAGAAGATGCCTAGTATGCCGTCTGAGCAGGCTGTGGCCGGCACAACTGAAGTTAATTCCATGTGTATTGGACAGATTCTAATCTGGCAGTGAGGCAGGGCAAGCAGAAAAGTTAAGGCCTATCTATTGCTTTTGCTGAGCAACGTGCCCATCCTGGTGTTTAGCATCCTCTGTGAAGAAGCTTTAGGGAGCTGATGGGGCATTCTAACTTGGCTTCATCATCTTTAAGAACTAGTTAAAAAACAGCTGTGTTGGACCCAAGTGGAACTTGCCATTCAGAAGGCTGACATGCCAGCATTTCAGGATTGTGTGTGGATGTGTCTGAATGTTGTGTTCACCCCAAGCTCACATGCTGGATCCTTGTATCCAATAGTGACTGCATTAAGAGGTGAAGCTTTTGGAAAGTGAGTTCCTAGGACCCCACCATTATGGATAGGATTAATGCCCTTAGAGAAGAGGTTCAAGTACGCTTTCTTATGTCTTTCTGTCATGTGGGGGACCCCAGTAGAAGGCATCATCCGTGAAGCAGAGAACAAGGCTTTAATAGACACCAGATCTGCGCGCCTTGGTCTTGGACATCTGGGCTTCTGGAACTAGGAGCAATAAACTGTTGTTTATAAATTAACCAGTCAGAGGTACTTTGTTGCAGAACCCTGAAAGCTTCTTGCTGAAGTTGTTCCTGCCCTTGCTTCCCGACCTAGCTTGCTTTCCTGTTGCTGTGATAAAATATTGATCAAAACCGGTTTGACAAGAAAGGGTTTATTTCAGCTTACAGGTCACAGTTCCTCATCGAGGGAAGCCAAGGCAGCAGTGCAACATAGGAGCTTGAAGCAGAAATTGAAAAAGACCACCCAGCAAAGCTGCTTACTTGTTTGTCCCCCCCGGCTCACTCAGCTACATTTCTTACACAGCACAGGCCCACCTGCCTAGGAATGGCACTGCCCACAGTGGGCTGCATCGTCCTACATCAATTAGCAATCAAGAAAATGCCCCACAGACATGTCCACAGGCCAATCTGATGGAGGGAAGTCTTCATTTGAAATTTCCACTCCCCAGGTACATGTAAGCTTGTGTCAAGTTGGCAAAAATTAATCGTCACACTTCTGTGTACAGAATTCTCCCTTGGCAAAGTTCCTTATTTACCACCGATCAAGTAGGATAGGCCAACCTCCTTTAAGATGGAGAAGACCAAGATATTATGAGGTAAACTAGGCAAACACCTGGACAGCCAGGGTCTATTGCATGTATATCAATGGGGCAATTTCTCATAATAAAACTTGACAAAGAAAAGGCTGAAGTTTCTGGATCCTACTTAGAGTGATGAATGTTAGTTTGACAGAGAATGTTGTGAGGATTTGCCTCAATATTGGGAAGAGAAGCAGTAATATAAAAGGTAATAGGCATTTGGTGCTGTAGATGAGAGAGAGGGAGAGGGAGAGTGAAAAGAGAGAGAGAGGGAGAGAGAGAGAGAGAGAGAGAGAGAGAGAGAGAGAGAGAGAGAAAGACAAGAGAACGTGAAGGAAATTACAGCTGTGGAATTAGAGTGCCTTGTTCTAAAGAAGGTTGGAGACTGAGCAGTGAACCTTGGAACATTCTTGAATATCTGGGGTTAATCTTCCTGGAAAGTTATTTCTACATAAATGGTTGCTTCTTGCTAGTGTGCTGTGGTGGGAAGAGCTTTAGAATTCAGCCTTAATAGCCATGTGGCATTGGCTAAATTTTCATGAAAACCCAGATTCCTTACTTCATAAATTTGGGAAATTAACCTTTGCCTCATTGATTTGTTGTGAAGTTTAAATTATTTAACATTCAGAAGATTTCTACTTTAAGATGGCCTCAGGCAATCAGCTTTTGAAAGATTTTTCTTCCAGTTGTCACATGAATATTAATGAAATTTTACAGAAACAGTTCTGAAAACAGGAACACAGTCATTTACAACGATTCGGAGGAAATTTCCCTGAGTATAGTCATGGTGAAATCTTGGCCTACCTCATGGAGGCTCCTTTCCTTATCAATGTATGTGCATGATGGAATTATTTTACAGTCCAGTGTCTATTAGGAACATCAAAATGGCCTCAGCGATTTGAATTTCTTTGGCTACATGCCAAGGAATATACAGATCCAATCCCACCTAGAAAACAGGTACTTTTCTGAGGGGCCAGGGACTTCTCCACTGCCTTCTACCTATATTGGATCTATCCTATCCCATGTAGAATCCCAAACTACTACATATAAGCTGGCTATTTCCTGTTGCATCCTGGGGGTGGTTACAGAGAAGGACAAGGAAAGAGGAACCCTGGGAACAGGGAATGGTGGATGTGGGCAGAATTTTGCAATTTTTCATTAACTAAATTTGTCCAAAGGAGAAATCCCACTTAGTTTCATCTTTACTAGGAATCATATTCTTTGTTTTAATGCAATAGGAAATGAATTTGGGTTACATTCTAGAATTTGGAGTCAGAGCGGTGCATATTAGCCCCTTCCTCTAGTTCTTCCCTCCTGTCTCTTTGCCTCCCTCCCCTCCTTCTTCCTCTGGTGCTAGTATTTGAACCCACAGCCTCACACATTCTAAGTACTAACTACTGATGTGATACATCCACAGACAACATTAGTCTTTTTGGTATGTGTCCCTAGCTTTAACTCTGGAAAGGTATTCTCCCTGGCTGGCACTTGCTGGATGTATTAGCTTACAGTTACCATTTAAAAAATAGAGATAGCAATATCTATGCAATAGAGCTGGGGGAGTCGGTTCTCAGTACA
>NW_008352659.1:776203-776334 GCF_000622305.1 Nannospalax galili | reverse complement strand
ACATATATAGGAATGTGCAAGATAAAATAAATAAAATGGGACTGTCAAAGAATCCTGAAGCAAAAATCAGAGAATATTGCCCAATGTGAACATAAGCATTTAAAAAAATATGGTCTCCATAAAGTAAGAGT
>NW_008352659.1:767635-776019 GCF_000622305.1 Nannospalax galili | reverse complement strand
TTTTTGAGACAGGGTCTCACTGTAGCCCTAGCAGGCCTGGAACTCTCTATGTTGTCCAAGCTGGCTTTGATCTCACAGAGATCCACTTGCTTCTACCTCCAGAATGCTGGGATTAAAGACAAGTGCTACCATGCCCTGCTGGGGGCACTTTCTTGATTGCTAGTTGATGTAGAGGGTTCAGCCTACTGTGGGTGGTGTCATCCCTGGGGAGGTGGACCTGGGATGGAGAAGAAAAGTATCTGATCAAGCCAATGGAGGAAGACAGAAAGCAGTGTCCCTCTGTGGTCTCTGCCCCAGGTTCCTGCCTTGAGCTCCTGCTCTGGCTTCCCTCACCGATGAACTATAATCCTAACCTGAAATAAACCCTTTCCTCCCCCAAGTTGGTTTTGGTCAGTGTTTCATCAAAGCAACAGAAATCAAACTAGAACGGCAGGCTAAGAAAAAGAGATAAGGAAATGAGCTGCAAGTGAACAGATGAGACATTATGAAAGCTAATTGAGTTTGACAAAGATTTTGCAAAAACAAGACACATCCAATTGCTAGTATAACCATGCAGAGAGGAAATACTCCAAATGACACCAAGAAGTGCAGCTTTGGCATTTGTAAAGGATTGTTCCCAAAGCACCATGACCAACAAAACTAAATGAGATGTAAAAACACCATGCAAAACCTCTTTTTAAAAAAAATTTATTGAATTTTTGTGTATTTCATACAGAATATCTTAATCACCTTTATACCTCTTCCCCATTGGCTCCCTCCCTTAGCCCTCCACTGGAATTTATACATTCTTTCATTTGTGTTAAGGCCTATCATGTCAAGTTAGTGTCCCCAGATGTCCCTCAGTACAAACTCATCCACTGAGATAGTCAGCCTATCTAGAATCCCTCCTTTTAAGAAAATCAGCTTGTCCTCACCCAGCAATAATCAGCTGCAAATAATTCTTTGACTAAGATTGTGGTATGCTGTCCATTTCCACAGTTCTGTTTTGGGTTTTTGTCTGCTTGAGTTGGCATGTGCCCTGACACCATTGCTGTAGGTTCTTACGAGAAAGGTCCCAGGAGCCTGTAGGACTCTGTTTGCATATGGTCATGCAACTCCTCCCTGGCTCTTACAATCTTTCCACCCCCACTTCCACAATGGTCCCTGAGCCCTGGGTGGCTGGATTTTAATATAGGAGTCCTGATCAAAGACCTACACACTGTAGACTCTTATTCTCTATGTTTTGGCCATTTGTGGCCTTTTGTGTTCCTGGCCCTCTGTTGCATGATGGAGCTTCATTGATAAGAATTGAAAGATACACTAGGGTTCTCTTCATCCCTTGTTCTATGTTCTGTGAGCATTAGTGTAGAGGATTCATCACAGATGTGCCACTTAGGCTTGGGCAATTCATAGACAATCTCTGTGCATGACCAGTTGTGGAACTCTGTAATAATCTCTGTCTGTTGAAAATGAAGCTTCTTTGATGAGTGGTGACTGATATTGAAGATATTTTGTACATAGTAAGAAATTACATTTACTAGGGATGTGATAGCCTTGGGGTTTTCTCTAAGATCTATGACCTCTCCAATCATGTGTATTTGGCTAGGTTTATAGTACCACATATGAGTTTCCTCCCACTGAGTGGGCTTTAAGTCCAACTAGGTAGGTGTTGATTAACCCCAAGATAAAAGTGCCACTACTGCACCAAAGTTATTTTGTGCTGGTCGTTGATGTGGATTTTAGACCTTGAAACTGGGGTTGGGCCATCAGTTGATGCTCTCCCTTTCCTACAGCTATATTTATTAGGTTACTGCCAAAGTTTTCTTCTAACAATTTCAGAGTTTCGAATTTTGCATTGAGGTCTTTGATCCATTTGGAGTTGACTTTTGTGCAAGGTGAAAGATAGGGATCTAGTTTCATTCAGGTGGAGATCCAGTTTTGCCAGCACCGTTTGTTGAAGATGCCGTCTTTCCTCCATTGTGTGTTCTTGACGTCTTCGTCAAGTATCAGGTGGCTGAAACTGTGTGTACTCATGTTTGCATCTTCAATTATGTTCCATTGAGCTATTTTTCTATTTTTTTGTGCCAGTAGTGTGCTCTTTTTATGGCTATAGATCTGTAGTACACTTTGAGATCTGGCATAGTAATCCCCCAGCGTTGCTCTTTGTGCACAAGCTTGCTTTGGCTATCGGGGGTATTTTCTGCCTCCATATAAATTTAAGGATGGCATTTTCTAATTCTGTGAAGTCTTTCATGGGTATTTTCATTGGTATTGCACTGAATCTATATATTTCTTTTGGTAGGATGGTCATTTCCACGATGTTAATTCTTTTTATTCATGAGCATGGGAGGTCCTTCAATATTCTGGTGCCTTCCTCAATCTTTTATTTAAAGATTTAAAATTTTCATTGTAAGAATGTTGATGTCTTTGGTCAGGTTTATTCTGAGATATTTTATTTATTTATTTATTTATTTATTATTTTTGAGGCTATTATGAATGGGAAGGTTTCCTTGTACTCTTTCTCTGATTGCTTGTTCTTGGTATATAGAAAGGCTACTGAATTTTGTAGAATAATTTTGTAACCTTCCCTTTTACTGAAAGTATTAATCAGTTCTAGTTTTCTGGTGAAATTTTGGGGATTTCTTAGGTATAATATAATATCATCTGCAAAAGGGACAATATGATCTCTTTTCTAACTAGTACTCCTTTAATTTTCTTCTCTTGTCTTATTGCTCTAGCAAGAGTTTCAAGCACTATATTAAAAAGGAGTGGAGCCAGTGGACAGCCTTGTCTGGCTCCTGATTTTAATGGGAATGTTTCCAGCTTTTCTCCATTTAGAATAATTTTGGCTGTGAGTTTGTTGTATATGGCTTTATATATGTTGATGTATGTTCCCTCCAGTCCAATTCCCTTTAGGACTTTGATCAGGAATGCATGTTCATGTTGAATTTTGTCAAAGGCCTACTCTGCATCTGTTGAGCTGACCATGTAGTCTTTGTCATTGAGTCCATTTATATGATTTATGACATTTTTTGACTTACGTACATTGAACCACCCCTGCGTCTCTGGAATATAGCGGACTTGATCATGGTGGTTGATCTCTTTGATATGTGTCTGTGTGTGGTTTGCAAATATTTTGTTGAGAATTTTTGCATCTATGTTCATTAAGGATATGGAGCTATAGTTTTCTTTTTGATTGTATATTTACCTGATTTTGGTATTAGAATGATGCTGGCTTCATAGAAAGAATTTGGGAGTTCTCCTTTCCTTTCTATCTTTTTGAATAATTAAGTAGTACTTGATATAGATCTTCTTTAAATGTCTGGTAGATTTCTGCTGTGAATCCATCTGGGTCTGAACTTTTTTCACTCGGGGTTTTTGTATTACTGTTTCAATTTCCTTATATGTTATGGGTCTGTTTAAGCTGTTCATCTCTTCTTGATTTTGTTTTGGTGATTACCACGATTTTAGAAATACATCCATTTCTTTTAGGTTTTCAAATTTAATAACATATAGGTTTTAAAGTTATTTCCTTATAATGTTTTGGATCTTGTTGTCTATTGTGATGTTTCCCCTTTCATCTCTGATTTTGTTGATTTGGAATTGCTCTTTCTTTCTTTTGGTTAACTGGGCTAAGGCTCTGTCTCTACTGCTTAGCTTTTCAAAGAACCAGCTCTTAGATTCATTGATTCTTTGTATTGTTTCTTTGTTTCTATTTCATTAATTTGTGCTCTGATTTTTCTTATTTCTTCTCATCTGCTGGGTTTAGGTTTAATTTGTTCTTGCCTTTCTAGAGTCTTGAGTTGCAATGTTAAGTTATTTATTTGTGCTCTTTCTGATTTTTTAATGTAGGCACTTAGAACTATAAACTTCACTCTTAGGGCTGCTTTTAAAGTGTCCCAGAGGTGTTTTTGTCTTGTATTATTCTTTCTGTTTGGTTCCAGGAATACTTTTATTTCTTTCCTAATTTCTTTTTTGACCCATTCATCCTTCAGGAGTGTGTTGTTTAATCGCCGTAAGTTCATGTGGTTACTAGGACTTCCTTTGGTATTGATTTTAAGCTTTATTGCATTGTGGTGTGATAGAATGCATGGAATTATTTCAATTTCTTTTGCATTTGTTGAGGTTTGTTTTGTACCCCAGTATGTGGTCAAGTTTAGAGAACATTCCATGGGATGCTGAATAGAAAGTATATTCTTTGGTGCTTGGGTGGAATATTTGATAGATATCCGTTAGGTCCATTTGATGTATGGTATCATTTAATTCAGATGGCTCTCTGTTTATTCTCTGCCCAGTTGATGTGTCTAATGGAGACAGAAGTCCTCTACTATTACTGAGTTGGGGTTTATCTGTGTCTTAAAGTCTTGTAGTGTTGTTTTTATGAAGTTGGGCACACCAGAGCTTGGTGCATGTATGTTCGTAATTGCAATATCTTCTTGGTCAATTGCTCCTTTGATCAAAATGAAGTGGCCCTCTTTATCTCTTCTGATTAATTTTACTTGGAAGTCTACTTTATCAGATACTAGAAGTACAACCCCTGTTTGTTTCTTAGTGCTATTTGCTTGAACTATTCTTTTCCATCCTTTCACCTTAAGTTAGTTCCTGTCCTTGAAGGTGAGATGGGTTTCTTGTAGACAACAAGAGGATAGATTTTGTTTCTTAACCATTCACCTAGCCTGTGACTTTTGACTGGGGAGTTCAGGCCATTTGTATTTAGTTATTATTGAGACATGGCATTTCTTGCTGTCAGTTTAATTTCTGTTTGTGTTCTTGGTCTATTTTTGTGTTTCCACAATTACATTTTCATTTTGTTTCTTTCTGCTGCCCCTGGGGTACAGTTGTTCTTTTCTCCATTCCTTGTATTGCTTCAAGTCTTCTCTGAAAGGCTGGTTTTGTGGACATGAATTCTTTCATCCTATTCGTGTCATGGAAGATTTTTCTTTCCCTTTCAACTATAATAGACATCTTTGCTGGGTAAAGTACTCTGGGTTGGCACCTATTGTCATTTAGAACTGAGAATACTTTGGTCTCAGTTCTTCTGGCTTTCATAGTTTGCACTGAGAAGTCTGTTGTAATTCTGATGGATTTTCCTTTACACGTGAGTTGTTTATCTTTTGTCTCTTTCAGTATTCTGTCTTTGTTTTGTACGTTTAGTGTTTTTACCATGATATGCCCTGGGGAGCTTCTTTTCTGGTCCTGTCCATTTGGTGTTCTGTGTGCTTCTTGTATTTGTATGGGTATATCTTTCTTTAATTTTGGGAAATTTTCTCCTATAATCCCATTTTAGATCTGGTCAGTATCATTATCCTAAGATTCTTCTCCTTCCTCTATGCCTTTGATGCATAAATTTGATCTTTTCATGGTGTCCCACATTTTCTACATATTCCATTCTGGTTTAAAAAATTTTTTTCATAGTGATTGTTTGAATGTTCCAATTCTTCAAGTTTATCATCCAGTCTTGATATTCCGCTTTAGGTTTCATTCATTCTATTAGTGAGGCTTTCTCTTGTTGTTTTAAATTGGGTTATTGTGCTTTTCACTTCATTTCAGCCTGGGTTTTCTTCAATATTTCTATCTCTTTTCATGAATTCAGTTAGAAGTTTATCCATATCTCCTTTAGTTCTTTGGCTTGTTTGTGTGTTAAATTCATTGAATTCTTTGATCATGTTTATGATTTTTCTCTAGGGGATTCCCCTTGTAGAACTCTTCTATAGGACTGATGGTGTTTGGTGGAGACATTATTTTTGTTTTCCATTTTATTTTTCCATTGTGATTTTGGCATGTGGATTTCTTTTGTTGTTTGTGATTCTGGTATGAAACTCAAGCCTTCCTTTGTTGACTTGAAGTCTGCTTCTGTTTATATTATTGGTGTACTTTGGTTGTTTTCTTATTGAGTATATAAAGCTGTTTGGTCTAGGCTTCAGGTTCCATCTTTGATTTTATATTGGGGAGACCACATGACTTGAGTCCAGCTACTCTGGAGCTCCCACAGAGGCCCAAGTCAGGCACCAGTCAGGTACTCTCAGGCTTCCTCCTAATATCTGGGCCCCTGCAGCCACAGCACAATTTGGGAAGTTTGTAAGGGGAGGCCTGATTTAGGCACTCTTAGGTAGTCTGCAAAGGTCTGGGCCCCTGCAGAGAAGGGCAGAGAAGCCTAGACCTGGTGTAGTGGGATGGACTTCAGGTGGTTCTAATGTAGGGGGATGGGCATGGTGTGATTTGGGGAAGCTCACCACCATGAGGAGGCCTGATCCAGGCAGGCACTCTCAGGCAGTCTACTAAGGTCTGGGCCCCTACTGAAGGGCAGAGAATCCTAGTCCTGTTGCTATGGAAGGGGCCACATGAGGTCCCAGTGGAGGGGGATGGGCGTGATACAATTTGGGGGTGCTCACCGCTGAACAGAGGCTGGATCCAGGCACTCTCAGGCAGTTGCTTGCAAAACCTCTTAAACTGTGTTCAGAAATCATATGGATGGCAGTAGTGTTGACAGTGTTATTCTGAGACTGTGAGGTGTGTTTCATGAATGGATCAAATAAGTTATTATGTTGTTGACACTGAGAACTGATTTTTGGCATGGTTGAGAGGAAGGAAAATGTAAGATGGATGGAATTAAGCAAATCTTTTTGACTTTGGGTTTGAACTGTCGTTGTGGAATTGTATTTTACTTTATGTTTCCTCCATCTTTGTCAATTGAAAAGGCTGAGGACAATGGCCATCTGTGCACATCCCACTGTTGGAACTGTGATCTTTAATACTGTTTACCAAAAGAAGGAGCTGGAGTTTTGTGGAGAGCTGGCTGATTCCAGCTCCAGGGAAGGAAAAGTTGAAGATGAGCCAAAAATCGCTTGTCATATTAGATAACAAAGAAACTATTAAATATTTCTAGAGATGTGTTGAAAGATTTCAGAGACAGCCTGAATCAACTCCCATTAGCTAAAGATGGAGCATGTTGCTTACCCATAAAATAGCCCTTGCAATGAATCAGGACACATGGAATGGGTTTCAGTGTAAGTATTCATAATGAGGATAATAAGAAATCCAGTTTGGGAGGATGTTTGTGAAATGCTTTTTAATTTTAAAATCCAGAAAATTAAGGAAAATTAGAGAACATTTTTCATGCTTTTGTTACAGGATTTCTTCCTCCACTCAGTGGATTGAGGAGGAACAGATACTGTGTAGAAAAATGTAGCTGATAAACAATGGTAGAATGCGATATTGATATTTGTGGTCCCTACAGCAAGGGAGCCAGACCATTCTTTCAAATGGCTAAACATCCCAAAGAGAAATAGCCAGACACCGTGTGAGCACTGCTAGAAACAAGCACCATTTACTACAAAAATATTACTCTTTAAATTTTTTTGAAGCTGGAATCATGCTTTGTAACTCAGTCTCCAGTGTGCTGGTATTACAGGCATGCAGGCTTTATCATGCCCAATTCATATGACGATGTACGTGTGTGTGTGTGTGTGTGTGTGTGTGTGTGTGTGTGTGTACATCTTCAAATGGGCACAGGTGTGCATGTGTGGGTATGGAGGCTGGACTGAGTGTTCAGAGAGCCCCAGGGATCCACTCATCTCTGCCTCCTATGCACTGGGATTACAAGCAAGGATTACCATGCCAGGATGTGTCATGTAGGTGTCGGGGATTAAACTCATGCTTGTGCAGCAAACACTTCACCAATCTACCTAGCTCTCTGGCCCTCACCAGTGATCTTACTCTTTCTCACTCTCACCTGCATAAAAACTTCGAGATCTAAATACCAAATTTCAGAAAATACAGAGGACAAACAAACATGTTAAGGACGGCCCAAGGACACAGTCTGCAAAGTTCAGACTAGAGAAAACTCTTCAAGACAAACATCATGGTTTCTAGAGAAAAACAAAATGAAGCAAACGACAACAACATCAAAATAAAACATGAAAAAAAAATCTCAGGGGAATGCAGAAATAGAGGAAATACATACATGAAAGATTTAAGGGAGCTACAGGAAATGAGAATGAAAGACATTTAAGGGACAAAACCACTACAATGCTTTCGTTCAAACAAGTTCATTGTTCAGATTTTAAAAATCTGATAGCACATATTTAGGGTAAGGATTTTTCCTGAATTGTTTTAGATATGATTATAAAATTCCAGAGCTACCATCAAAAGACTGGAAAGCTGGCTCAGTAGTTAAGGCACTGGTTGCTCTTCTAGAAGACCCAGGTCCGATTACCAGTTCTGGGGGATCCAACACCCTCTTCTGGCTTCCACAGGTATTGCATGACATGGGTGCATTTAAATATAAGCAGGCATAATTCTATTTTTTTTAATTTCTGGATTTTTTTTCATTACAGCTTTAACATATTCAGTAACACACTCCAGAGCAAGAATACATCTCTTTCACAAATGGCTCTAAGTTTCTA
>NW_008352659.1:767356-767488 GCF_000622305.1 Nannospalax galili | reverse complement strand
AAACTCATTGTTTTTGCTACTAACACTGAAAGGTTGGCACATGCATCTCTAATCTGTATGTATCTGATTATTACTACTCATAATTGGTTGCACTGGCTCCTTGGTGCTCGTGTATGTCTATAAAGTCATTGT